>NC_048272.1:32423544-32781044 GCF_009762535.1 Notolabrus celidotus | reverse complement strand
CAGACTCCTGTTTCCTCTAATCCAAAGTCCTCTTCTCTGACCTCTTCTCCCCCAATCTGTCCCCTCCCTGTTCCAGAGTTTGTCTCTCTTCCTTTCTTCTTCCTCTTGTAATCATGCAGCCTGTCCCCCTCCTCCTTCTCTGTACTCTTCTCCTCCTGTCAGGAGGGATTTTAAATTTGACATTAAGTCTTTTGCTGTCCTTTATGTCTGCTTCTTTTTCTTACTTTCCTCTCAGTACCCAAACCGTTTTTCCTTTCTCCCTTCAGAAGTCTGTTTCTGGAGGTCCAGTATAGCCAAGATAGACAGTCAGGGATATTTTCACACGCAGACCTTCACAGAAATCCATAAATCATTAAAAACAAGCCAGCCAAAAACCAGGAAATGCTGTGCATCATCATCCTGAACGTTGTCCTGTCGGTTTTGAGAGCCTCCTCAAACTGTTGAATCTGTTATTAAGAGAGAAACACACAACACGAGAACAACACACTATTTATATTTTCTGTTTTCCATGAATGCCACTCTGTATTTGTAAAGTATTTTGTATACCTCCATGTTTACGCTCTTTTCCTGCAGAGGTCCAAGACTTCTGTCCTTCACTGTAAGTTACAGAGTTTCACTCTCAATATGAAGTTAGGAGACCTAGAAATAATGCTTCTGGTGAACAAGTGGAAGATATCAGCGGGCTAATGGACTGTCTTCGTAAGGGAAGGATGAGTGTTTCTCTGTGAGCTGTCAGCTGTTTGTCTCTTTCTCTCGTCTCATGATGCTCTCAGACCCGAACAGGAAGCCGCGCTCTTAAAGACGTGTCATCACTGCTTTAAAAACAGTTAAGATTTGTTTTTGTTTTTAAAAAGACAATTAATAAAATGTTCTCTGGATGTAAAAACGCACTGAGTGTTTGGGTTTGTTGTTTTTCTGTTTTACTTGACCAAATAGACAAAAAGCTCGCTGAACAGGCTGCTGGAACTTTTTAGTTTTATTCCCTATCTCTGCATAGATCATCAACAAGCTACAACTAAACTAGAGGAGTTTAAATGACATCCAAATAACTATGAAATACACTATGTGTTCTCAAGTCAGAGTAAAAACTCATACAGATTTAGAGGAGTCCACAATACAGCTACATGAACGTTGTTCACCTGCACTAGGGCTTTGCTTCCTCAGTTATCATGTCATGCTGTGAGGTATTTATTTATTTGATTGAATCCATCAAATAAAAACTCCATTATGATTCTGATCAGAAGTCAAATTTAAAAAAGGATGGAGATCATAGAAACAAAAAACACTGAATCAGCATCGATTCGCTCTGCAGAAGAAGAGGACACAGTGAGACAGGGTCAGTCATTTATTGACTGATAGCTGTTGTATTATACTTTTCTGAGCTCTTGTTTTGCTCTCAGGGCTCCTTTATGATTAGTTTTTTTTTATCAAACTCAAGACACATTTATGACACATTTGATTTATAACAAAGTGAATCTGCTATTAAAAAGTAAAGAAAGTGAAATGTGTTGAATGACAGATCCCTTGTCACTACAGGAGCTCTGCTTCTGTTCTGCAGAGGGCGCCACACTCCACTTTTTAGTGTACAGCTAATCAGCTGATCCTGATTAATCATACCTAACTTTTAATTTATTTTGTTCTCACCTCAAAAGCAGGAGCTCTGTACAGCAGTCTTCGTACAACAATCTACAAAATGTAGTGGGTGTGCCAAACCATCATCCTTTTGTAAAAATAAATACATTTATTAAAACTTTCAGAGTTCGTATTACCAAAAAGAGATTTCTATGAACCCATACCCCTAGGTGACTTCAGAAATCATTTTGCAGGACCACTGACGATGTCGAGGGTAGAATGATTCTGCGTGGAATATCACTCTGTTGTTTTAAGTTTATTTTCTAATGTCATCCTTAAACACATTTAAAAGAAATTGCAGAAAAATTTGCGACATCAAAATGAAATCAGTACATATTTGATCAGGTACATTAATGTAATGTAATGCAGGCATTCCACTTGGGTTAAATGCTATGCAACGTTTGAAGTCTTACAAGCACGTAGATTCTCTTTAAACCCACAGAAACATGCCTGATGCAGATATCACCTCAAGTTCTCAACTTATATCACTCCTGACTGTTTGGTTCATGATTTTAACCTTTACTTTGGGCATTTCTTGTCTTTTTTGGAGGTAGAGATAAGTTTCAGTCCTCTGCTGGCTAAAAACAACGACCTGTCCTTGAGTTGAATGTGAAATATGTCGTTAAACGAGGGGAAAATATTTGTTTTTCTCTCGCCCATTTGTTCTCTGCTGTCTGCCTCTATGATTTCCACAGTCGGTGGAAAAATCCTCTGACCTTCGTCTGTGTCTCAGGGTGTTAAACCTTGCCTCTGTAGACTGTTTCTAACAGCTGAGTCCAAACAGTGAGGCGGCTGAAACAGGAAGTGGTCAGAGTGAGTCATCTTCACAGGACGATGTGCCACAGAGGAGCGTCTTTGTTTTCATGTCCACTGATTCAAAACAGCTTTTCCTCCTTAGTGCCCTGTTCTGTTTTTTTCTGTAGTCTTCCCCTTACAGCTTCTGCTCTTCTGTTCTCCTCCATTTATTTTCTGCACTTCTATCTAAACTCCTAAAGACCTTTCACAGGTCCTCTGTGTCTGACCTGACTCAGATAGCCACATCCACCTATGTATGCTAAAGCTGGTTTGTTAGTTGAGATATATATAAATGCTCAGTAATGCTTAGTTTATCTTTTATTTGTTTATTGTGTTGTTTAGCTTTTTCTTCCCACTCTCACCACCGCCGCCATGAATCAAGACAAGAACCATTGACTATCACCAATACAGTAAGCACGTCTCCATTTCCTCCAATTGTAAGACATGAAGCCAAAAAACACTTGATGGGTGCTGACATATCGTGCTGGTGGAGCCAAGGCATGTGCAGAAGTGATCTGGCTAGTGGAGCAGCTTCTGTTAGCCAAAGCACACAACTCTGATAAACGTCAAAGATCCTTCAGGTGAGTCCACAACAAAACAGATTCTTGTGTTGGTTTGAAGCAGACACTCACGGTTATGGAAAGTTCAGGACTCTACTCTAACTCTACCCTGATAATCTTCCACAGAATGCTGCATATGTCAACAGAGCTATCAATCATCTTTATACCATCCAATAAATAATTAAAAATTAACTTCTCAGTGACCAGTAAAAGTTCTGGCTGTTCTGTCCATAGTTTTATACAATCTATGACAGACGCTATATGCTGCCACCTGCTGGTGAAAAACTATCGCTAACAAAATGCTAAAAAACTGAGTTAAATTTAATAATTACCCAAGATACTATGACATAAACTGACAAAGACAAAAGCTATGTATTTTCCTCCATATTTTTATTTGATTTAAGTTAGTTTTCTGAACACACAGTACAGTTTGAGTCAGTTATCATCCACTTTTTGTGGAGCCTTGTTACGAACCTTGATGAGTTGTAATAGCATCAAAGCAGCCCATGAACACTGATAAATAGTGAAAAGACATCTATTTATCTTATCTCTGTTAAACCCAGAGTCCTTGCAGCAGACACATTGCTCTGTTTTTTGCTCCTCACTGTAACACCAACAGGTTAAACCTCAGTAAAAATGCACACCCCTCATCTCATGCAGCAGAATGTGACAATCACAGGCATCGCCCTGACTGTAGGTGTTTGAGCTTAAACTCCAGAGACACACACCCTGCATCACTATGCATGAAATGAACAGCACAGCAAACGTGCTGTGCAGACGAACTCTGAGTACATGTCAAGGCAGAGGAGTTGCAATACTCAGGTACACTTTCCCTATTCTTACCTGATATCACAGAAACATGGAAAACTGGACTGAAGAATGATAGTTGTCATGTGATAGGTATGTGCAGGAAAGTGATGATAATGCAAAGTGCACAGAGTGAGAGAGACAGCCTTTCACAAACAAGTTAAACAACATGAAACACAGTTTGACTAGATTTAAGGACCAAAAGAACCTCAAGGTGCATTACATCACTTTTAGGATATTATAGACTTTTTCTAAAACTGATTGATTTTTTGGGGGAATTTTGCCTTTTTATTAGATAAGAATAATTAATAGAGACAAGAAATGTAGGGAGTAGAGAGTTGGGGAAAACATGCAGCAAAGAGTCAAGGCTGGGAGTCAAACGAGCGACTGCTGCAGCGAGGACTGTGACCTCTGAGATCAAGCAAAACCGCACTGATGATGTTAGTTTTTCTCCACATTTGGCGCATACTTCTCCTCCACCCTTTCCAGAAGAATCATGTGTCCGCTTTCTGCTTTGTTATGTTTGTTAAAAAAGAAGGAGCATCAAAGTTTCTTTCATTACAAAAAGTTATCGTCCTTGTTAAAGATTTTTGCTCCTTTAAAGGTCCTGGAAAATAACAGTTCATTGACTATTTCTAAGCAACATAGTGAAAATCCTTCATTCTCTATATAACACATTAGAACTGCAATCTGAGTTGGTCATGCCTGTGCTCGACCTTTCCTTGTCTCTTCTTAAAGCAGCTGTGAGGAACTACTGTTTGTGTTGATGTGGCGCCCCTGTGGACAAAGATGTACATTTAATCACTTTACTGATCTAGTCCTCTTCATGTCAGTGTAATATTTTCTTACAAAGCCTCTCACCCTGCATTCTTCTAACGATGACACGTGTCACTCAGTGTGAATGTTTGCTGTGGGAAACGTAGAGAAAGGCTGTTTTAGAGAGCTGTCAATCATCTGGTCTGACATCTGCTCCTCGAAGCAGTTTCAGACATTAAAAGTTACAACATAGAAATATTCAGTCATGCTGCTGATGGCCTTGTTTGCCTTTGTGGGTCATAAAGAGGCATCAGCGTCAGTTTCAGTTAAAACTCCTCACAGGGGCTTTAACTTAAAAATACTGCAAAAAGGTAATATTCACTAATTGAATAAAACCTTTCAGCCATGTTGGCAGATAACCTGGCTACTAAAAAAACAGCCACAGCCAGTGTTTCACCAGCATTTGGTAAAAGGGGCAGGTGTTCATTTCATTCCCCAGACAGGATCTAAACTGGTTCACCAACAAGGATTCATTATAGAGGATCCCAGGGTGACAGAGTCAGTTACTGACATCTGGGTCACAGAGAAGATATAACCTCCTGCATAGCTGCAGATCAGTGATCAGGATGTTCAGGCAGCAGGATGAACTTTGTTTTAACATTAAGGTGATGTTTCTGTCTTTGTGTTAACGTAAAGTCAAAAAGCCAGACAGTGTTTCATTTTTGGCCTCCTGGTTTCCAGGATTCTTTTATTCCTGTACTGTCATGTTTTGCTGCTTGGTTGAAAAATATCTAAGCAAGAAAAAATGTGTCATTTAATATTGTTATATGAAACTGCAGAATTAAAATGTTGCAAAATTCTTACATTAAGAAATGTAATACTCAAACTCGAGAACATATCATGTATGAGAACATTTTGATCTAATGTATTCGACTGGAACATGTTGGAACAGACTGAATCATCCAGGAGTTCATCAATCAGAAGATTTTACTGCTCCAGGTGCATATCATACCTAAAACACACACATGCATGCACACTCACACACACACACACACACACACACACACACACACACACACACACACACACACACACACACACACACACACACACAACCTGTTTAAAGGAATCACTCTGGGAAAATGAAGAAGCCGTTTGTCCTCCTGTAGTGATCATGTGAAAGCACTCTGACATGAACCTGCTGGAACAAGAATCCTGCAGGTGACATACCACGTGTTTGTGTCTCTTGAGCTCATCCTGTATTTTTATCTTAACACAGAAATAACAAATTGTTACACTTTCATTCAGTAGACACTTTTATTCAAAACATCTGAGAGCAGGTCAAACACAAGCAGAGAGGGCACGACATTAGCAAGTGCCACCCAACGCTTCAAGTCCATCCTGACACAGGTGCTGACATGCATTGCTCGAGGTGATGCACAGGGTGTTAGCAGCAGTTAAGCCACAGTAATGCATGATAAGTATGATCCTCCATTTGTCCAGTTTTTACCATGAAAACATCTGTCAATACAAGTTCTTTGACGCACAACAACCACTCTATTCTTCTTTGTCTTCCGACAAATGCATTTTGTGTTGCCTCTCACTAAATACTCAAACTTGTAAATTACTAGTTTGTCCCTTCTGTGCTGCTGTAGAAACATGGCGGTGCAAGATGGCGGCCTCCGTGTAAGGAGACCTGCTGCTAAGGTAGATATAAAAGACTCATTTTAAGTTAACAAAAACAAAATGATCTTTATATTCAGGTGATTATGAACAAATTGTAACATACTTATAAATGCTACACTGCATCTTTATAGGACATGAAATTAATGATTCAACATGGTCCACCACTTTAGATCATATTTCAGTGCTAATGTTGACGTGTCGCCTCTGTGTGGGAAACTCAGGTGCAGCATCCTCTCCTGTAACCTCTTTACCTGCTGGGTGTCTGCCCACCTTTGTGAAGGTACAGAACAAAAGAGACGGAGGCTGTTTTCAAAGCCGCCTACTGTACTAGCAGTGTACTGATTTGGCCAAAATTCAGTATGTAGAATGCCAAAACTACCCGGATGTTGTGCAGGAGACCAGTCTCTCTCGCGTACTGTTTCCATAGACTGTAATCTTAATATCTTCTGAACCGTCACGTCAGAAAAAATCCCCCCCCCCCCCCCCCCCGTACAGTGTGTGCCATTAGAGAGATTAGCTTTGTAGGGCCAAGCCGTTTTTTGAACCAGGCTGTAAACATGTTTATTAATGCTGCAAAGATTGTCTTTTTCCCATTCATATCTATGTGGTTTCCGGTGTTTCTGCAGCCGGCCTCAAGCGGATTTTCGATGTATTGCAGTTTATATCACTTCCGCATTGGCTTCATCATTTGAGACCGGAGTTTGCTGCTTGACTGTTTCCCATGATGAACAGTGCTAACGTTCCACTTCTTCTTTCCCTGTTTAGGGCCATTTGACAGTTTTTAGGTACATTAGTGCCACCTACTGTGTTGGAGCTGTACCAGACATTTTAATGGTCTGTTACATTTACAGTGAAGTAATGCAAAAATGGTGGGGAATCTTGTCACTTCCAGTAATTACAGAGGTGACACAAATCTCGCAGGTAACTGCTCATGTCTGTTAAAAGGATTAAATTCCATATAAACCACTTCTTAACTTTTAAACCATAAGTGGATGCTAAAGAAGCTTCCAGATTCCAGCAACGCCTGACCCAGAAAACTGCAAAACAGATCCAACAGAGTACGTACTGCATACTGCATTCATAAGTAATATGTAGCAGGTGGTTTCGAAAACAGCCTTAATGTGGTCCAACAAGAGGAGTTGAAGACAGACAGCGCCCTCTGCTGTTTAAAAAGGGTATCATTGCATTCATCCTCTGAACAATTTTTAACTTCTATGATGTGTCCTGGTTTTATCAGTCTCATGAGGTACTGTTACATCATGCAAGAAGTGATTTAATGGGATCATTTGCAGCTTATTGAAGGTGTTGGGTTACGATTATTTGACCTTTGAGGATGGCTTTGTGTCCCTCTAAATTTTCAAATTTACAATCCATTTCCCAGATTATGATTTATGAAGCATATGTTGAAATCTGTGGATATTTCTGCACTGGTATAGGCATTAGACCAGTTTCTCAAGCACTTGAATTCTCTCAGGCTGCGAGGTCCAAATGTAAGCAACAATCGGATGCATGAAGCCATCTGCTAAAGGACGTTATAAAACATCATGTGACCACGTCTGTAGTGCATGGGTTTCTTTGACGTGACAGTTGTCGGGCTTACAGTGTTTGCTCAGTGTAATAACTGGTTTGATATGCTAATCGTGTCCACACGGCTGGGACAGTCTTCAGCACACAGTGTTTCAGAAAGCAGCTCATGACTCAGACAGTCAAGACATCATGAATTTTTCCACACAGCCTCTTCAGGTTTGCTGCTGAGCTTTCTTCCCCTTTGCTTTTTATTTAGTTAACAGCTTCACAGAGAGTTTATTCTCTCCTTCAGTTTGCGTTGTTTGGTTTTAATGCACTTTATAAATGTTATCCACTGCTGCACGGGCATCATAACTTCCAGAGTTCAAAGTTTAGCAGCACAAACTTCATGAGTCTGTGATCAAGGTTTGAGTCAGCTATGACTCTCCCCCTCCGCTACTCCTGTGTTCAGTTCTGTTTTCCATGTCCATGTTTTATGAGTGTGTTCTGCGTCTCTGTTTTCTTGCTTTCTCACCCTTATACACATCACAGGTATGGAAACACAGTGTTCCTCTGAGGGGGGTACACCAGAGCAGAACAGAGTGTGTCTTTGAGCAGAGAGGTAGAAGTGAGGGTGTGGATGGGCATGTAATCTGAATGTCCTGCTGCAGACTAAAGCTTAGAACAACAATCCATGTTTGCTCTTTTCAGCCATGCTTGTGAGCGGGTTTAGGGATTCAAATGTTGGTCAGCTGAATCCAGAACAAAACACAGGACAGATTGTGATGAGAGGAGGTTAAAGAGGTCAGGATGTCAGTTGTTGTATTCGGATAAGTGTGGTATCCTCTGACTTCTCTAGCATCTCACCAAGTGTCAACGCCAATACCATTGAACAAATAAGGTGTAGTTGCTTGAGTGTCCACATGAGGCTTCATTAACAGCCTGATACAAACAACACAGAGTCGTTGGCTCATTTCTTTATTCATGAAATCTATAGGGGAGTACTCACAGTTACATTATGATAAGCCTTGAAGGCATGGGGTGTGTTTGCTTTGACTCTCTGACAGACATCAACACAACCAAATAAATCACTCAACTTTATCTTTTGGCTCTGTTTGTGTTCCCTCTGGGGTTTTTCATTAAAACATGTAATAAATAATGAGTCTTTGTGTGGTTTTTGGCACTAACTTGGTGTTTGGGGTCAAGCTTTTAAGGGTGAAAATCCTGTATTATTATATAGATATTGTAGCACAAAGTAGCAGGTATACTGCACCCACCATACCTGGCGTGTAGTGTTTATTACACATTTGTGGAATAGGAGTCAAGTTGTTATTGGCTTTCCCCCCTGAATGATCTTGGTAAATGGTCACTAAAGGGCAGATTATTTTAAAATAGGTGGTACATCAGTTGCGCGCCTCTCTCAATGCAGATTTGGGCGAGCAAGCGGTGAATACTCTTCATTACACAGGGTTTCCTACCGTCATAAATCTAATTTAAACATATATAATCAGCCAAAGAGTCACTTACTGCTCCAGAAAAGCAACACAGTGTTGGCTAGAAGCTGTACTCAAGGCCTGGTGTGCTGATGGGTGACGTCCTAATGGCTAGGTCCATTATCTATATGATCTTTTTTTCTAAAGCTTTAAAAACTAATAGATTTTGTTTGTTTTTTTCTGATTTTAAATGTATTAGTTTTTACAAACACTCAAGTAAAGACACAAATAATGACAGTACGACAAGAAAGAAAACACAAAACAAAATGAAACCAAATAAAAAATAATTATTATGTAGAAAAATAAAATAAAGGGGGAAAATAAGTTCAAATGATGCGGCACAAACAGATACAAATATGAAGTTGACAGATTAGTTACAGCAAGAAACAGTGTGAACACAATAACTAGTCTAACAAGGAAAACATATCATGCACATACCTACAGTATACACATATTCATATTCATGCACACATAAGCCAGGTACATGTACATATATTGAAGGGGGGAAAGTATGTACATATACATATACATATATATGTGTGTGTGTGTGTGTGTGTGTGTGTGTGTGTGTGTGTGTGTGTGTGTGTGTGTGTGTGTGTGTGTGTGTTTAATGCCAATTAGCCTCAACTGTTTGTATTTTGAAAATTGTATTTGACCTGTATTTGAGAGGCACAGCTGTTCAGCTGTGCCTCTCATAATGGAAATCTCTCTAGCTGTTGGTTAGGAGGCTCAAAGCCTGCCTCTTTACCTCACACTAGCTTGACAAAAGTTAGATTGAGTTCATTATTTCCAATATGGCTCCCGCCGATGATCTGCTTCAAAACAGCGAATCAGGAACAGATGGGTGATGTCACATTAATTATACAGTCTATGTCAATTACACACAATTACAGTTTTTTGAGCGCATTTTCACAGTTGATATTGGGACTGTCATGACAAAAGACGAAAGTTTTCCATTGGTGAAAAACATCCCATCATTTTGAAGAACTGTACAAAATATGTAGAGATGGTGGAGTGTTGGGTGTCTGATCATAGTTTTCATGTAAGAGTTGGAAAAAGAGCTTTAATCCTGCGTTCTTTCTATCAATCAATCAATCATTCACTCCTTATTTCTATAGCACTAGTTATCTGTAGACTCTTTACAAAAAGAGCTGGTCTAGACCGTACTCTCATTATATTATTAACAAAGACCCAACATCAAAACAGGATAAGACCGTTCCAGTTTCAAGCTCCCTACTTGGAGGTTTGATGGTCAACCTACTCATGGTTGAAGCTCACGCCCCGGGTGCAGACGCTGAGAATGCTCTGTGGTTAATGTTGAATCTCTTTTTCACGTCTGTGTGAGGATCACTTGTTTCTGGTTTAAAGCATGCTGACTGAAACAATGAGGACTGACCTTTTTTGCTGTGACAGTCTCTTGACTCAGTCTCTTGAGCTGCACTGAACGATTTATTCAAAACTCTTAACTACAGCTGGGAGTACTAATGACGGAACAAAAGATCTTTTGTAAGTTTTATTTTAATTTCAACCTTTTCTTTTGTCAGAGAGAACAAATTGTCTTTTGGCTTCACTGGAGTCTCACACTCTGTGGTATGAGCTGTAACCTTTAGCTGCTAACCAGAGCCACTTCATCAATGCCGTTCTGTCAGAGTGTTGGAGCTGTGGGTGGAGAGTGACTGTGAAAGTCTGTCTGTGCTGAGGCAGAAAACATTCAGTAAACAAGTTTCAGAGGACTCTACTCTGAACAGTTAGTTCATAGACCACGTACAGTCTAATTTCTAGCATGCTTACACATGTGAGGTATTTAGGAACATATGAGGATTCCCTTCTTGTCGACAGTTAGGAGAGGAGACTGATACTACCTCATGTCTGTACAGCTTGTCTGAAGCTGAACCCTAAGGATCAGAAACAGGAGGAACCAGCTTCACTTGCTTGGTGGTCCCCTCTCAGTAAGCTAACGTATTAACATTTTAAACCCAATTTTTTAAATCTCTCTGAAGGTGGAGTATAAAAGCAACCATTTGAGATTCCACATGGAGGTGTGAAGTGCCAGACTGACACTTTGCAGGTTGCTGTGACCTTCTGTCGTCCCTGCAGGATTCCTGGCCACTCCACGGCACGAGAAGACTCAAGACAAGAGTCAGTCAGTTTGAGGTGCTGGTACTGTGTTACCTTTATCAGACTTGCTGCTACCCGTTTCCAGCCCCTCTGCTAACAATCCATATCTATTATGATTGATCAACATCTGTCAGGGGGAATCTGCAAAAATCATCAAATCCAACAAATAATTTTATTAATGGAAAACTATTAACAAAACTTTTGTCTTTTTGTTTTACTTTTTTATTTTGTGTTCAACTCAAATCAGTTGGCAAATATTAGCATGCTGAATATGCTAATAAAAACAGTATATATAGCAAACATTATACCTGCTACACACTGGTGTACTCAGCGGGCCAAAAGACCTTCACCGAAAGAATACGGATGATGTGCCCTCTTGGATTCCACTATAGTAAATTAAACATTACAATTTGCCTTCTCCAGCACTCTGTCAGTGGAAAATGCATGAAAAGTGCCCTCTTAATTCCCCTCCAATGTATAAAACATAAAAAAAAAGTGCCCTCTGTATGCCACACAAATGTACCAAATGTAAATTAAAAAAAAAAACCTTCGGATGCCCATTTATAAAATAATCAATAATATAGAAATAAATCAATAGTTTTGTTTTCCTTTTTCACAATTCAATTTTCACCACAATTTGTCCCAAAAATACTCTTCACAATGTAGGAAATTAAGTGTTAAACGCTCAGATGTTCTGGAAGAGGACCCCCACTCCCCTTTCTTGTTACCTCTGCCTCAAAACATTTAAATGAACCCTAAGCTGTGAGTACCAGGGGTTTGAAAGAAGGCGCCCTCTTTTGTGGTTTTCGCCCCTGCCCCTCAAACAGTCTGCATATGCCAAGGCCGCTACACATCATCTTTGTAATTGTGAATGTTTCAGCAAGCTAACATTTTTATTCTACAGTGACCGACTAATAGAGTAACATATGGAGGAGACATTAAAGTACCAGCCCAGATAAATCTCTTTGTGTGCCAGAAAGCAAAGTCTCCTCAGTATTTTAAAGCCCTTCTGCCAGTTTCAAGTGTTCACATCAACACAACCCTGTGCTAAGAGCTCTGACATCAGCTAATGGTTCTACTACCTACACCACTAACAGAAGACCATAGCTAATGGAAGCTACTCTTAGCAGCAGTTGCTTAAGCAGCATTACCTTTTCACCAGAAACCATTTCTCAGGTAGTTGAATGAGTTTTTATAGGTTTATGAAGGTGTGATTTGCACAGTAGTCAGTGGAGCAGAGCCTTCGGGGGCACTGTTGTGGCATCTATTATTATGTGGTCTAATAAAAATTATATTCAGTGCCTCATCTATGCCCCTCTCCAATAAAACAAATCAGCTGCACTGTATGTCTCTGTAAACCTGCCTCTGTTATAATGACTAGATCTGCTGCTTTAGGGCCTGTGTCCATTGAAGCCTTTTTTTGCACCAGCAGCGCCCACAACCTAAATTTTAGAGTGCTTCTGCTTCCCTTAGTGGTGACTCTTGAGTCTGTTTTAAAAGAAAAACATAAAAGTTGATAGAAAGCATGTTGTAGCATTAGCTGCAGCACAAGAACTGGAAATAATACCCTCAAAAAAACATGAGTAGTGGCTTCCTCTTCTGTATGCTGTCGTGTTTTACAAAGATGACATCAGAAGTCCCGCCCCTTCTTGTTTTGAACGGTTGGTGACGGTTGGGAGTGACATCAATAAGTGTGGTGGTTGAACTCTTCAGCTGAGAGCTCTGAGAGTGCAGCAACAAACATTCAAAAACAGTATCAATGGATACAGCTCTGGCTATTTCACATGAAGTCTTTTTGTTTATGTGTTTTGGCTTCCTATTACTTTTGCATTTGCAGCTTCTTTGCTCATTTCTTTAGCTTTATTTGTTTGACTTTTGCCTGTGTTTTTGAATTTGCATTGCTTCAGAATTTGCAGTCTCATAAAATGTGTCCTATTTGGCTAGCTGTGGTGTTTTGCCATTGCCTGCCACTAGTCAGTGTTAAAGCTAACTTGTCTTGCAACATCCATGAACAATACAGTGACATGCACAAAGAAACAATGCAGCTGAACCTGCAGCATTGGCCTGATTTGTAACTGCAAAGATAGCTTGATCCTGTTCTGGAGTAACACGTGGAGCTTAGTGACACTGAGGCTGTTACTTGCTGTTTCAGAAGTGTGATTGTGTTTGTCCCTCCCTCCCTTCTGCACACTGCTTTGTGATTACTGTCAGCTAAATTTTTCCTCATTTCACTTCCTGAAGAAATACAAATCAAGTAGAGTTTGTTACAGTCTACTGGAAGCACCTAATGTTCCAAAACTCATGTCGGACCTGAGTAGATCCGGACTTTCCTTTGAGACTCTGGACCAGAGGGCTGGATTATTTAAGATGATGAGGATGAAGAATCCAGCTCTGTTCTCAAATTTTAACTCAACTTTAACTTAAAATCATGCCTTAATTCTTGGTATTTAGAAATGAATCTGTAAAAGCCGGCTGCAGTTTTTCAGTCGGTTTGCCACATTTAAACTTTAAGAAAATCTAAATGTGGACCTCAGTCTTGACTCTTCCATTTTGTTCCTAATATTGTGGGATGATTCTGCATATTTTAACTAAATTATCTTCATTCTTAATTCATTCTCACAATTTTGACTTTATTCTCCACATTTCTGTTTATGCCTGCAACTTAAACCTCACTCTCAAAATGCAAACTATGATTTAAAAAAATGTCCTCCTCTGATTTATGTTTAAATTCTTAACATGTATCAGAAAGTTTTGACAGAAACTCAACCCAAATGCAAAGTTGAAACAAATCTTCATCTTCAGTGTTCTGTCTCTGCTGCCTCGTGAAGAGCTGCTTTTATTAAGCCTATTGTTGATTGAGTTGATCCTTCTCTTTTGTGACTGTTTTTTTCTGGGCTATTTTTGTCCTCCATCACTTCACACCTTTAAATATTCCTCATTGACTGCTTTATATACACGATGTGTATAATCCTCAAATCACAGGCTGTGTATATTCCTGCTCCATTCACAGTCCACAAGTGTTTCCTGTCTCATGCCGACAAAGAGCCCAGATCAGTTCTTTGATGAAATGCAGCCTTTCACGGCGCAGACGGCTCTCATGTTCACACCGAGTCTGTCCTCGTCTTCATTATGTAACTGAGACTTTATTGACTTCATGGTGACGTCTTTGTGTTTGTGTTTGTGTAAAGGTGTGCACATATCTACATACCTCCACTTTAACAACAACAACAACGCACATGTTTATAAAATGCTCGCTTCTTTTCAGGGACACGGACACAATGTGGCCATTCAGCAGCAGAATAGAGTTTCACTGAGAAGAGACTGAACAGGAGGCAGACACAGGTTGAGAAGAGAGGCTTTGTGTGTGTGTGTGTGTGTGTGTGTGTGTGTGTGTGTGTGTGTGTGTGTGTGTGTGTGTGTGTGTGTGTGTGTGTGTGTGTGTGTGGCTCTGAGAGGGGGCTCAGTAGCAGCAGGTTTAACCTGATCTGTCAGGTATCAGAGGAAGATGCTCTCCTGTCAGTATGTCACACAAAGACACATTTGCATTGCTGCACCTTCAGAATCTCTCTTCACAAATCCTCTTTAACCATTTATAATCCACTTATCTTTATGTTTTCAGCTGTTTCTTAAAACTAAGAAAATGGCGTGGTTGGGTTGACCCCGTCTGCAGCGGTTGATAGCCTTGCTTCTGTTCTGGTTCTCCGCCCAGTTTCCTACAAAAGGGGCCAAGCTGACAGGATCCCCTGTAGCTATCACAATTACTACTGACAATTAGCTCAAACAACCACAAGTTCAAGAAAGCAAAAAAAATGTAAATCCCATTGAGATGTTTTTTTCCTTTTTCTTAAAGAATATAGAGGCATGGAATAAGGAGAGAATGGTTGAGGAGATTTGTTGTTTGTTTTGTTTTGCATTACTTTTTGTATTTAGAAATAAATCTGTGAAACATGGCTGTGATTCAGAGCATTTTTACTCAGTTTTACAGATTAACTTCAAAATGTGGACCTCATTCTTGACTCTTCAACTTTGTTCCTGATATTGTAAGTTTGTTATGCGCACATTCACTTAATTCTACTCATTTTTAATTGTATCATTAGAATTGAGACTTTATTCTCCACCTTTCTGCTTTTTCCTGCAACTTAAACTTCACACTCAAAAAACTTAAAACTCTTCCTTTAAAGGGTTTGCCTTCTATTTTAAAGCGGCACATGGATGTTGTCTACTTGTATGTTTGTCTAGCTTTGTGTCGTGTTTGCACCAAGACTTTTACAAAAATAATAATCATAATAATAATAATGCATTTTATTTATAGGCGCCTTTCTTGGCACTCAAGGTCACCTTACAACATTAAAAACAAACAGAGTTTAAATAGCAAACAGTAAATAAAACACAATTTAAAAGGTTTTAAGTGAATGGACAGAGGAGTTGTGGTCAGATGGAATAAGCCAGTTTAAACAGATGAGTTTTGAGTTTGGATTTAAAATGTGGGAGTGAGTCAGTGTTGCGGAGGTCAGGTGGGAGAGAGTTCCAGAGCTGGGGAGCAGAGCGGCTGAAGGCTCTGCTCCCCATGGTAACAAGGCGAGCAGGGGGGACAGTGAGGTGGATGGAGGAGGATCTGAGGGTGCGGACGGGTGTGGCAGTATGGAGGAGGTCAGAGAGATATGGAGGGGCGAGGTTGTGTATGGATTTGAAGGTGAGGAGAAGTATTTTGTAGTTGATCCGGTGTGTGATGGGGAACCAGTGGAGCTGTTGCAGGATGGGTGTGATGTGGTGGAAGGAGGCGGTGCGTGTGATGATACGGGCGGCTGAGTTTTGAACCAGTTGAAGTTTATGGAGGGTTTTGTGAGGGAGACCAAACAGAAGGGAGTTGCAATAGTCCAAACGGGAGGTGACAAGGCTGTGAACAAGAATGGCAGTGGAGTGGGGAGTGAGTGAAGGACGGAGACGGTTAATATTGCGGAGGTGGAAGTAGGCGGACCGGGTGACGTGGTTGATATGGGAGGTGAAGGACAGGGTGCTGTCGAGGATGACACTCAGACTCTTAACCTGAGGGGAGGGGAAGAGGGGCGAGTTGTCGATGGGAATAGAGAAATTATGGAGTTTGTTTAATGTAGATTTTGTGCCAATTAGAAGAAGTTCAGTTTTATTGCTGTTTAATTTGAGGAAGTTTGAGGTGAACCAAGATTTTATTTCAAGGAGACAATCAGTGAGGGAAGAAGGTGGAAGTGAGGAGTCAGGTTTAGTGGAGAGGTAGAGCTGGGTGTCATCCGCGTAGCAGTGGAAGTGAATATGATGTTTACGGAAGATGTGACCAAGGGGGAGGAGGTAGATGATGAACAACAGGGGCCCCAGGACAGAGCCCTGGGGCACACCTGTGGTGACGGGGACTGGATGGGAGGTGAATGATTTAAGTTGAATGAACTGAGTGCGGCCTGAAAGGTATGAATGAAACCAGTTGAGGGGTGTATTAGTGATGCCTATGGAGGAGAGTCGGTTCAGCAGAATGGTGTGTGAAATAGTGTCGAAGGCCGCACTCAGATCAAGCAGAAGGAGAATGGATAGTGAACCGGAGTCAGCAGCAAGGAGGAGGTCATAGGTGATTTTGATAAGTGCTGTTTCAGTGCTATAAAGGGGACGGAAACCAGACTGGAATTGTTCATATAAATTATTGCATAGTAGATGGGTATGGAGTTGAGCGGCAACTGATTTTTGAAGAATTTTGGAGATGAATGGAAGATTTTAAATGGGACGGAAATTATTGAGGTCGGTGGGATCTGAACCAGGTTTCTTGAGTATTGGAGTTACAGTGGCTGTTTTGAGGGAAGAAGGAACAATTCCAGAGGTAAGGGAGGAGTGAATAATGTCAGAGATGAGAGGGGACAGAGAGGGGAGGATGGTCTTTACGAGGACAGTAGGAAGTGGGTCCAATTTGCAGGTTGAGGATTTGGATTGTTGAATGAGTTTGGATATTTCATTGACTGAGGGTAGGGTAAATGCTGAGAGTGAAAGGGTAGGGGCAGAGGGAACTGGGTCAGGTGGATATGGAACAGAGGGGGGTAAGAGCTGTTGGTGGATAAGTTCGATTTTTGATGAGAAGAATGATATCATAGCGTTACAGAAATCAGTGGAGTACAGGTGAGGAGGAAGTGAGTCCGGTGGCTTTGTGATATTTGTAAGAAGGGAGAAGAGGGCCTTGGAGTTTCCTTCATTAGTACTGATCAGACCAGAGTAGTAAATGGATTTGGCTTTGGAAATGCAGTCTTTGTAGTGGAGAATATGATTTGAATATGTGTCCTTGTGTACAGTGAGACCAGTTTTCTTGTAGAGTCTTTCCAGTTGGCGTCCTTTTGTTTTAAGCTGTCTGAGAGTGGGTGAGAACCAAGGAGCAGTGTGACTAAATGAGACAGATCTGGTTTCGAGTGGAGCAAGATTATTGAGAAGGTTATGGAGGGAGTTGTTGTAGTGGGAGAGCAATTCATCAGGGGTAGAGAGGCTGTCAACACTGAAAAATGAAGTTCTTACGGATAAAAAACCGTCCTTGAGGACTGATGATTGAATGAGTTATTTACTGGTAAGTAACTGTTAAGAAATGTTGGAAAAACCAACATAAAGTATTAAAACAAACAAATAATACCATATGCTGTTAGAAAACTTGTGTGACTCACTTTAAAATTTTGATTAGTTTTAGCGTTCCCACCGATCCCACTGATTGTTTTAGTCACTAACACAGACCCTCAGCTTGGTCCAATCCATTTTTATCCCTTTCTATTTTTTGTTAGGATTTTGTTTGAGCTTGTAGTACCTATCTAATTCATAGAATAGTGGATAAAGTCGAAAACTGGTATGAGAGAGTGTTGCAAGGGGCCAAGGGTTGGAATTGAACCCACTGAGCAGCACTGGCCCTCTCCATTTTCTGCCACAAGCTTCAATATTTTCTCTGCATGATTCAAACGTACGGTATAACTTCTTCCTATCCGCAACTTCTCCCCCTCTCTCTCTCTTACACACACACACACACACACACACGAGCCACACACACACACACGAGCTTGGGATTTTAACGTCTGAGTCTGGTTTGCCTGCAACAGCTTGCACAGTGCAAGCAAAGAAAATGTGCTGATGCAGCAGCTTCTGAGCTGAGTTTAACACAAACTGACACGACCATGCACCGAAAGAAGAACTTTAAACTGAGCAGAGCAGATCAGGAGCATTATAACATCCATGAACTTAAAAAAAAAAAAAAATAACAGAAGTTATTAGAGCTCAATAAACTCTCCATGAAATGTATGATTTAAGTATTTGATGCATGTTTCAATGAGCCTGGAAACAAAGATTTACAGTCTCAAAGAACAGTGTATGTGAGTGTTATGTAACTTGATATTTGGAGCATAAATGTAATGTGCTCAGATTGTTCTGATTCTTAGTGATGTAATGCCGGTAAAAGAAGACCTTTGTACCAGCAGCACAGGGATCTTGTGGTTTAATAGTCTAGCACTGAGGTGACAGCTGGCATCTGAAGTATTTGATTGACAGCCAGAAGTGGGTGTTGCTCTTCTCCTACCAATGCCCGGTTTCCTTCACTAGGAGGGCTTGGAGTTGGGACATAGTTTGAGATCATGGGCTTGGTTTGAAGCACGCAATACTTCAAGTTAATAACTGGTTGGTGCATGCCCTAAGTTTGGAATAAAGCAGCTTTCAGGAACTTCATGCTGGCCTTACATCAGACAGCTTTTTGAGGGATTTCACTGTTGTAGAAGAATTGCCTATGTTTGATTAAAATCAGGGTTTAGCTGAGGTTGAGGCGAGCGCCCGTCATTCAGATCACTTCGGGTGCTTTGACACCTGTGTTCCGATTCAGATGATAAAATTATGACAAAATAATTTATTGCTGCATTTCTCCCTTGGGTTGTTTTGTGTTCACACTGCAATATTAAAAAGCGAGCCAAAGCACACACCATCAAAGCAGAGTGGTCCTTACATCATCACATCATAATCTCCTTTTCTCACTGCACAGGTAAAAAAACACATCAAGTACTGGTTGCACTTTGCATTGTGGGAAGCCGACTCTAAGACGCCAACTAACGTGAGATGGTTTGGCTTCAAACTAAATCAGTCAAGGGTCGACTTAGAGCAGTGAGGAGGTCAATGCCACATTGAAATTTGTGAAGACAAACATATTTGTGAAATGTTGGACACCACTCACAAAAGGTTACAAACATGTGGATCAGCACATGAATGAGAGGAACTGTCACCGCTCTGCTGAGCAGTGTCCTGAGAAGGCCAAGAAACTCTGACGGCAGGATGCAAAGGTTCAGGGCTGGTTTGTTAAAATTGGAGGTTCCAGTGATGAGAAGGAAAACCAGTGGATGTTGTTGAGTCCTGTCATGTTGCTACACCTCACACCAGCTCTCCTGCTGATGTAGAATTAAGTGAAGACAGTGAGTAATGTTAGCCTGTCGCTATTTTCATGCTAACTACCTAATCCACTACAGGAGTGATGAGTCAGGCAGCTATTTGTTCAAGTTTCTCACTCAAACGTCCTGCTCCAGGGTTTGATTGAAAGCAGCAGAGAGCACCTCTTCAAGCAGATTGTTTAGTTTTGCATCAGAGTATGAATGCTGCATTCAAACGACCCGGAGGAAAACGACTCGTGATTCAGGACAACCTCTCCAAATGATCCAGGTGTGAAAGCACCCTGGCATCAAGGAGATGGATACCATTTATCCAGTTGAGTATTATTGCAAGTCTTTAGTATTGCTCTCACAAAGTGAAGCCAAAATATTTGGAGCTCCCCCTACTGACAAGCTGCAGTATAGGCCATAAAGCCTCCTCCATGTGAACAGATGGGACAAGGTGTCAAACTATGAAATCAAAACACAGGTCAAATCAGCATTTCTCAAACATGGTGTCTGTTATAGTTATTTCTTATCACGCTCATTTATGTCTAAGTGTTCATTGGTCTGAGGGAAGTGCAGCTTCGATAGTGTCTGCTTCAAATCAACTCAAGAATCTGTTATGCTGAAGGTTGAGTCAACCTAAAGGATCTTTGATGTTAAAGGTGTGTTTTCTGTAACAGTAGGGTAGGGACATCAATGTCACGACACAGACTCTGGCTTCAGATGGCATCACCAGCTCACGGTATTTTGGCTTCACCTTTGCTCGACAGGAGGACCTGGAGATATCGTCTGTCTTTGTGCACAGTCAGCAGTATGACTACTTTTCACAGCTGGTATGAATGCCACAAGGAGGCCTGTTCTATGAAGCGAGTTCAGCATACAACAGGTACCTTTTGATTCTGATGCTTCGCTAACCCTGACAGAGGAGATAGAGTTAATGTGAGCAGACTTACGTGAATTAGTTTGAAACATTTGACCAAACATGAACAGTCTGATGTCAGCAGATCGTCATATTTTACAAATTCAAAGCAAACTGTAATATTAGAGAAATATGAAGAAGTTAAAGATCAAGACTGTAATCAACACAAACTCTCCTTCAGTCCCTTAATCTGATTTGTTGTTGTGAATTATTCTTTTGACGTGCATGTCAGTTTTAGACATGATATTTCAGCTGCAGCCAACAGAGCACCATATAACTAATAAAAATGAATATAAAACATGATTCAAAGAGAGAAGCTATGTCTAATAAGCACAATGACTTCAAAGCTCCAGTGTTAGCCTATTTTAAAGAGCAATCAATAACTTTCTTCAATTGTTCATACGTAAATCATAAAACTAGGCAAAGTGTCCTGTCGGTCTCTCTCCCTCCCCCCTCTCTCTTGATCAGGTCACAGAGATCCACCATCGAGATAATTGATTTATCAGAGGGCGGAGCCATATGTAACCATGATGATCTATCTCGGTGAGGAGTGAACCACCTTTAAAGTAAATTTAAAGTTAACCCTGAAGTCACCTTGATAAACAAAATCCTGCTTAATATGCAGCCCCAAGTAGAGAGCGATAGAGGACTCTACCTGGTGTGAGCTTTTCTTTTCTTCTTTAAGTTAATAAAAGTCTTTGCATAGTTTTCCAGACTGTGTTAGTTAAACCTTCAAACACCCAGTGCAAACATGTTTTCTGATCTGTTATTGAGCCGGTTTGACAGCTGCTTTAACAACAAAGAAGAAACATTGAAATCTGATAAAGGTGAAGTGGCTTTTGTCATCCATACATCATCGGTCTTCAACTGACAGCTCTGCCTCTTTCATAATGCTGCTGTGTTTTTAAGCATCATCCGAATGTCAAAGGCTGGAATGAGCTCTCTGTACAACTGGAAACCCTTCAGTCCGTGCCAGCCTCGATGCTTTAGAGAACAATGCAGCGATTCTGCTTCACTGCCCAACTGTTGAGTAATCAAGTTACTCAAACATTCACTCTGACTCTTATTAAGAGCTGCGACAAGCTGCTCCTGAGTTTAATTTAAGTGCTGACATTAATTCACCAATTACACTCACTATAATCAGATTAACAATTTTAGATTACACTCACTTATCAGACACAAAGTCAGTCTGCTGATTAGATGATTATTTTCAAGTTGAACACGCTGAAGAATCGTTGACTGAGAAGTCGTTGTGCGTTGTTGTATCACCTTTGGTCTTTATGACAGTTGAGTAACTTTAATATCGGTGGAGACGTTCAGTTTGATCTTGATCCAAATCAAGGAGCCTTTTAAAAAGTCAAAGAGGATTTCTGGAGTATGTAAATCATCTTTATCTCTAAAGCAGCCGGTGACCTCAAGCAGTGGCTAAATATCCTTGAGCTAAAATATCCTTGTTGCACTCATAAATACTCTCACTGCTCAGAGAACTTCTCTCTCCTCTGAATGTGTTTGGCTGCCCATGTGCTGTTTTGTACTTTTAGACCCTGGTTTGGGATATTATTGGCCCTCTGTTTCTAATCAGGGTAAAACGTAACTGTTACAGTAACACAATGTTTTCTTTTAGACAACAGTGTTCTTCTATTTTTATGGTAACAGCTTGTGTTTGTGTTTCTCCTGTTAAAACAAAGAGAGATTAATGAAGGGTTTCTCAGTATGGTGTGGAGCAGCTTGACCTTAAACATGTCTGAGCTTTGGGATGAACTGGAACAAAGACTGCCACGCTGACATTTACCACCACTCCATGCAGTGACTGGCCACATGTTTGCATGCCCAAAGATACATCCATTCATTTACTTATCCAGATTAGGGTCACAGAGGCAGCAGTCTAAGAAAGTCAACCCAGACATTCCTCTCTCCAGCAACATTTTCCAGCTCCTCCGGATTCCCAGATCATTTGGGATAAATATTCCCTCCAGGGTGCTCTGGGTCCACTCTGAGGCCTCCTCCTATGCAGACACGCCACGAACACCTCTAAAGGGAGGCATCCTTATCAAACGCCCAAGCTACCTCAACTGACACCTTTCGATTCAAATGAGCAACGGCTCTGCTTTACTCCCTCCTGATGTCCGAGCTGCTAACCCTATCTCTAACCCGGGACTTCTACCAGACCCATGTCCGGTCGGTCTCTGATCCACTGTGGTCCAGCTCCATGCTCTCTCGTCTATCAACACCCACCGGTTGCATTTTCAGCACGGAGCAGGACCGCCGGACAGGTGGAGTCAAGTGACCGAGGTTTTCCCGTGGTAATTACTGAATTAAAAAATATTCAACTCCTCTCCTCATCCATGTTGACTTTATCGTCCTCTGAAAACCTCTGACCTGTTGCACCAGGCCTGGCTTCGCTCATTATGAGATGTTTCAATTTTGTTTTGGTGCCTGACTTGCTGTCCCACACGATCTGCTCTGTTGAGAGTGATGCCTCGTGCTCCAGCATCCGACAAAAGTAGAAGTCTTGCGTATCTGATCCGAAGGGCTCAGACCTGCTGGATCAGAGACACAGCTGGAATGCAAAGGAACGGATCCAGTGGAAGTTAACACATTGAGTACTGTAGAATAGAAACCTATCAGATCCAGTGATGGACTGGACACAGATCCGGTGGAATTTGGCTGTAAAGCTGAGCCCAAACAACCTTCAGAGGAAACTAATGTCAGCCGCTTGTACTTGTAACCTTATTCTCACTAATGACAGTCCTGTTCAACACGAATCCGTCCGTCAATCTCAAGATCCATTTTACTCTCAACCATGAACAAGACACTTGAACTCCTTCACATGGGGCAAAGACTTACTACCCCAACCAGAGATGCTAACACACCTTTGCCAGTTCCATCCTGACTCGTGTGGTACAATCATTGAATTGTTGGCACCAAATAACAATATTTTGTTTTAGGAAATAGATTTCACTTCTTACATGACTCACCTCATCACAACTTCAAAACTCCTTGTAAAGGTGCCATGCACTTTGATCCTGCACAAATGAGTTCCAGAGTTTATAGTCTGTATTATAATAAGCACAGATACTGTTGTTTGTGCACCAGCTAGGAATTTGTTTACACATTTTGATTTATTTATGGGTACAAGATGTTATTTAGATCACATTCAATCAGGAGAGACACATTTACGAAGTAAAGCTAATATCTATTTTACAAAGACTGAGTGATACTGAATTATTGTCAGTCTCTTTGGTGCTTGAACTCTTCAGGGAGATGGTGTGATAGAAGGGGTCTGCCTTGATCTGCAGCAAAAACTACCCCCCCCTCCTGTGGAGTTCAGACACTGATGGTGAAGGTCTTGCTGATGAAGATATCTGAGGTTGAAGACATGAGGGAGCTGATCAAACTGCAAAGACTAAGCGATGATCGGGAGATGTAGTCTTGATGAAGTCGTCCGGGGTTGATGGACTGAGATTTTTGAAGAGGTAATTTACGGCTGATGAAGCTGCAAAACTGGGTGGTGATGAGGTGGAGGGTCGCACATGTCAAGTGAATGAATGAGCTGAAGGAAGAGAGAGCCATATTGAAAATGGGCAGCAGCAAAATGAGAGGGTAACTATGAAGGTGTGTAGTAATTGGATTGGATAGATATGACCAGTTGATGAGAACAGCTAATGACCACAGGAAGTGAATTGAACACTGACTCTTCTGACTGAACTAAAGCTAGAGCTTCTTTTGGTTTAATCTTACATGCATGTTAGGCACAGAGGGAGCAAGCAAAGCAGACCAGCATGTCTCACTGAGGCATGAAGTGCTGGCACCTGCCTTGAGTATCGGTGGGTAGTTTTTTTGCCAAAGGAAGTGCTACTTCATTCAAATATATGATAGTTCACTGTGCCTGTACGGTATGTTAGTGAAACTGTTGGATCAAACTGCACCTTGTGACAAAAAGAACTCAACTATGAACTCCTGCTTCATGCTAACGCAGACGGTTCAACTCTTTGTGGCACAATGTGTCATCATTATAAATGTAATACTCATAACAGCTGCAGTTACATAAGCACGCAGAGAGGCGCTAGATAAGCTTCACTTCTGGATTTGAAGTTTAAAACCAGTCCCTCCACTTCTTGTACTGATGCTGCTTTCATATTTGCCTCCAGCAAACCCCCCCCCCCCCCCCCTCTCTCTCTCTCTCTCTCTCTCTCACTTCCATCTTTAAGTGTTCGTCACCTGCACCGTGGTATTTTGGTCTTTCTCTGCCTCAGGAGTTTTTCTGTTTCTCACTCTATGCTCTCTGAAACTCTCATTTTTGCATTTTACCCATCTTGGCGGTTGAATACAGAGTGCTGTCTGCAGCCGTGGAAAGTTAATGAGTACACTAATTCACTTACTATTCTGCAGCTTTGATGCACTTGCCTCAACATGTGCATATGTCCAACTTGAAATTACTTTAAGCAAGATTCCCCCCACACAGAGTAGTAAAGGTAGAATTTTTTTGAGCTATTTCTATCTAAAAACTAAAGTTACAAGTCCCTCTGCAAATTCATTGTTATATATTAAAAATCAGTAAGACTTAGAGTTGAGAGAGAGCTTGTTATCTAACTTATAAACCTTCTCTGATATAAGACTTTCTTAAGTATCAGCCATCGGAGGTCAGAGCAGAATTCTGACGTAGGTACAAATACCGGTATCTAGCTCTGATAGTTTACACCTATGTTTGATCTGAACACAATGATCCCTGACTACCTGCTGATGTGGAGAGACAGATCTGATCACATTCTTATCAGGACACTTTTATCTGTTGCAGTAAAAGTTTTTATAACCTCTCATTATCTACTGTCAGTGTAACTGTCATTATTTTTCCACTGCTCAGCTCACCTTTGATTGTAGTGTATACGCTGAAGACTTCATCTTATCTGATACATACTTCTATTGATACCTGATAAGGAATTGTTTCTTTGCTTTAACCTTTAAACTCTTTATATTTCATATATTTATTAACCATGTGATAGACTGGTGATCTGTTCAGGGTGTGGCTCTTGAATTTTCTTTGAGATTTAAAAAGTTTTATCCTGTCTTTACGTCTCTTTACACTCAGTGTTATTACACATTGTGATCACCATTTTATTTACATTTGATAAGGATTGCAAACAAACATTATCAAGTAACTCAAATCGGTCAGTAGCAATACATGCAGCTGTACCAGTATGACGAATGACTCACAAAAACCGAAACGTGCTCATTATGAGTACTATGACAAAGAAAACACAATATAAACCTGCAAAAAATACTCTGTTCTTTACCCCTAACCTTGGCCTTTCATAAAATTTATTTGACCTTTATTCAACCAGGAAAGAAACTCATTGAGTGAAAAATCTCTTTTTCAAAAGCGTCCATGCCAAGATAGGTAGCAGCATTGTAGACAGCGCGGCCACACATACAAACACAACACGAGACATCTTGAGGACAACCAGAAACACCTCGTTACAGAATAAAACAACAAAATGAGTCTTCAAAATAAACTAACATTGTAAGTTCATCAGGCCGAGCATCTGCAGCTCAGTGTGTCTGCCTCTAGCTCGGCCAGCATCACCCTAAAAACACCCAGAGAGACAAGTCCACCCAGCTTCAACTTTTTCTGCAATTCATTCCGAGCAGAGGGAGCTGCAAACTCAAAAGCCTTTTTACCCATCTCCATTCTGACCTTTGGCACAGATAGTAAGAAAAGGTCTTGGGATTGAAGAGTGTAAGTCCCTGTGTTCTTCTACTGGATGAAGGTGAGAAGCTGTGAAGGAAGAAGCTTTAAAATGGACTTATAAATAAGGGTACGCCATTGGACCAACCAACATGTTCATAAAGCAAGCAATGATGCGTGAGTGCCTTAAAGTTAGTGATGAACCTCAGTGCTCCGTGATAGACAGAGTCCAGATTATGTATACTCTTTCTCTTTCTCTGGATACAAACAAAACAAGATATTTCTTAACAATGCGTTTTACAGTTAGTTGGGGAAATAAATAAATAAATAAATAAATACCTAATGCAGGCATACTTAGGTTGATTTAAAACTGAACCAACATTATAAGACATGTTGAACTTATTTGATTACCACTGTTATCTTTTAGAGGCATGTCCTACAAAAATCACACACAATATTTCAACATTTTCGGAAAACAATGAAAACAAGAATATGGATTTACATGTTTCTAAAAAGTTTGCTCTTATTATATAAATTATGTGGGGGTTTTTTCTAGGACGTACATATAAATGATAACATTGGCAATCAAATAATTCCAACATGTCTTCTTTTTAACAAATAATGATACAATAAGATAAAAAATCACATTCTGGATCTGTTTCAATCACAGCCTGGCATGTCTGATTCATCCTCTCAGAGAGTTCAAACTATCTCTTATTGATCTCATCCACTGATAAAAAACAAGGAGTGTGTGATAGCTGCCGAAAAACTGCTAACACCTTTTCAGAGGCAGATGAGCACAGCAGTCATCAATCAACAGCATGGACTCTGGAGAGAAGTTGATCTTCTTTAATATCCTTTTTATCCTCATATCGTACATAGCAAAAGTTGTTACAGATCAGGTTTTACCAGAATAATGGGTCATAATGTCATGTAATACTTTATCAGTCTCAGGAGACATCTTCTAGAGTTAGGTCAGTAATATTAAATCAGAACTGCACCATGTGGTCACCAGCTGCACCGATCACTCTGTATTCACTGCACCTTGAACACAGATGGCCTCACCGTGCAGCCAAATGTCTGCTGCCTCTTTTATTTCTTGATCTTTCACCTAGCTTTTTTAACTGTTTTAAGTGCTTTATATGTGATTTTATTTCCTCAGTGTTCTGTAATTATTTATTTAAATATTTATTTTTTTGTTACACTGCTTTGGCACAGCATTTTGTCTTTTTATGCAGATAAATCAGCAAATAAAAAATGGATATAATCTTTAATCTTGAAAGTGTTTTTTTAATGACGGAGTTTTAATGTAGTAGGTTCAGTAAACATCCATGTAGGTAATTGTCTTGGTGCTTTGACTGAAGGAGAGGATCTGTTTACTTCTTCTGCTTCTGTCACTCTCCACACTGCTCACCGTCATGACTCATTGGTTTGAACCTAACAGTGCAACATGCCTTAAAGTGGTTTCCATTATCACTCTGACTCAAACAAGTTGACTTCCTTACCGCACTCTGACAGATGACTCACAAACACCACAAACATGTGACCGAGAATCTGTAATTGTCACACCTGTCAACAGGAAGTCATGCCTTATTAGGAGAGCTACCTGTATATTCTGTTTTCAAAACAGAAACTAATCAGTCAGACATTTTGTAATGCGCTTACAACACTAAGGGCTTTACATGAAGAGGAAATAGAGGAAGATTAGCACCCCTGGTCATGCTTACTAATATTCCTGGAATAATAAAATAATACAACACTATAAAAATCCATTTACAACAGACATATAAATAAGTCAATAAATAAATAAATGTATAAAAAAATAATAATAAAAATGAACTCATAGCCAGATTAAAAAGTACAACTGATTTATTTGGGGGGTTTTCTGTATAAGTGACTGGATTAGGTTGAATAAATACACAATGGATTGCTCTGTTTATTTGATGTTTGAGTTTAATAGAAATACAGTCTGAAGGTAACATGCAAACACAAAAATCTGACTACAGACACTTAAAACTAAGACACAAATATTCTGTATGATTACATGAACAGCAAAGATGTTTAAAACTTGGACCACACAGCTTCCTTGCTAATCACCCAGCTGTGTTAAAACCTTTACCTTATAACAAAGGTTATCAATTCTGAATAGCAAAGTTGACGATTGGGACAATGTGATCGCACACGTGACACGTCACATCGGATCAGTCCGCAGAAAAGAGGTATGGCACATTTGGTATCCTGACTATAACTTCATTGTTTCCTGTTGACAATGTGGCAAAATGTTACTTTCCAAAAGCATCCATATAAACAACAATGACAGTGAGTTTCATAATTACTCTCTATTTATTTGGTGAGTACGAAACTGTAGATTGTTGGTGAACCGTTCATCAGTCAGCAGCAGAGGTAAGAAGATGAGTAGTGGGAAAACTGGAGAAATCAACCAGGGATGTTAAAGCAGACATAGAGCTGAGTGAAGAGACGTTGAACAAATTGAAGAAAACAGACACGAAGCATCCACAAACCACAACACGTGTTAGGTTTGGCAGGGTTACAGGATTGGGCCAGTGAGGAGGAAATGCCAGCAGGCTTTAAAAGTTACAGTAGATGACCTTATACAGGTGCTGCTGTTATTTTCTGCATCTGTTAAGAATGCTAACAGAGATGTTAGAGCTAGACTTTAACAGGAATTAAAATGTTATATTTAGAGTGACTTCTAACGGTAAAGCATTAAGGGTGATATTTGGACCTTAACGTGAATGAAAACATTTTAAGTTTAAATTGACTACAAGAATACTGTCGCCATGAAACGCTACCAATGGTCAAAACTGAGGGACAGTGTTATTAAGCTCTATAACTGAAACATTTCTTAGTCGATAAAATCATCCTGAGAACAATACTTACTGCTAGTTTGTTTATTTATTTATTTTTGTAAGCTGGGTTATTAGCAGGATACTGTGTAGTTGGCCAGTTGTTGATGTTCTTGTCTCGTCCTACCAGGACTCTTCTTGCATAACCACCGGCTGATTAGACATTATCCCTTATGTATGTACGACCATTCAAAATTGATTTACTTGTACATACAGTAAGTCAATCAAAAAAGTATCATCAAATAAATGTTACGTGTTGAGATGGTAAAATAGTCCGTCAAACCGGTTCTTCTACTTTCTGAAATATTTTCTTGACGTCTTAAACAAAAAGTGGCTTTTCATCCTGCTCACTAAAGATCACCTGTCAATCAAAGACTGCTTGCCAATAAATGTGAAGTGTCTTCTTTTTTTAGCACTGAAAGATGAGCAATTACTTTATTCTTACTTATATAAACCAGCTGCTTCAGTTTTGGAACATGATGTAATGATCTTGTATGACCTTTGGTTGAACTTTATTTGCATTAGCGCTTTGACTGCAGTTTACTTACTTTGTGTTAGATTGACACCAACGACTCAGAGCATTCATGGAAACTGTTTCTCCTGAACACACACCTTTTGTCCATTTAACCTCATTTCATGGCGCTGAAGCTGTGGCCTACATTAGCAGCATGAGGGCTGAATGCAAACATAAGGTAAGTCTGCAGCTTAATAGCATTTCCTTCTCATACTGCAGATAATGCTTAAGCACAGGTTAACCTGCTGGTCCAGTGTGGCTGCTTTTTTTTCCATCCCACCTCATGACCATGACAGACTATGACAACGAAATCCATTCTACTGTAAGTGTAAGCCTTCAGTCCACACAAAGCAGCCTGCTGTACTTATTCAAACACAGAAGTGATGATGTCAAACAGGAGCTCATGCATGGCAGAGGTGTTTGGTCTGAGCACCTGCACCTCACCCTGCTGGGTAAATATGAAGTCACGCGCTTACATGGAGTGCTCGCGGATGTTTACCACCAGTTAAGGACTTTAATAGCCCTCCTCTCACACAGGACCTGTTCCTCTCTTCTGTCTTATCTTCTCCAATAATGTCGTGACTGTTTGACCCCATCACTCCCCATTAACCCAGAAAACTATTGAGGTCAGCCATATCAGAAACAACCTCCATCCATCTATTAATTTTGTCAGATGGCTCGGGGGAGCGGAGGCAGAGATGATGAATCCTTATTCTGTCTCCTTCAAATGCTGTGTGGCAGAGGAACTAGATATTAAAGCACATTGTTCTTGTAAAGGCTTTCCTCAGAGTAGCTCTAACTTTCTGTGAACACCTTGATTACAATTACAGGTCAACTGAACCGTCTCCAAGAACATCCATAATTATTGCTTTTACCAGTGATGAATGAAGTACCTGAAAGCCATCCCTGAGTAAAGGTGCAGACATCACAGCTGAAAATGAATATAGTAGAACCGAAAGTCAACTTTTTGTATTCTTCCTCATATAAAAGTCTCAAATGATCTGATATTTACTGGACTTAAAAGCCTTTGCACACTGAACAATGGATCATTCTCATGTTTTAAAAGAAACCCAATCTCATGTTGTGTCGATCATGTATGGACAAACTTTCGTCCGTCGTTATTTTTTCTGCACAGGTTCAATTTTCTGCATTTTTCACATCCAATCAAACTTTTAGAGGGTGGTGTGAGTGGTGTCTGCCTGAGAAAATATGGACAAACATTGACCATGATCTTGTCTGAATGCCAACTTTTTCTATGGCACGTTTTAAGGTTAATTGTGTTTGCTAGTTCATATGTGTCCCAACCTCAAACTGATAGCCGCTGGTTGGGATCAAATACATCTAGGAGATTAGCAGTCTTCTTTTTGATATGTCATTCCAGTATCACTAGAAGAGTATCTATATGGACCAATGATATCCTGAAACATACCTGGAAGTGGTGGTAATAATTCCACAGCTACTTCATCAGCAGGTGAAACTATCCTTGCTCTCGTCTTGTGTTTAGGAGTGGATGGACTCCGTGTTTTCTTTTTCTCTATTCAACAAGTTGGAGAACCACAAAATCATCCTCCAGCTTGAAGACTAACTTTAGAGTCGTACAGCAAATTTTCATTATGATCTGAAAAATTATAGTTTGCACAGTTTCTGTGGGTTTATAATAATTTTTTTTGTGTTACAGTTCTGAAAAATGCTTCCAAGAGACATACTCAGTGTGCAAATGTAATAAGTATCTAAAGTACATTTATTTTTTTATATAAATAACATTCATGTTGCATTGATTCTTGTGGAATTCCCTTCAATAGGGTTCTTGTCTGAGATGAAGACTGCATTACCCATGAGCACCATCACTCATTGCGATAAAAATGTGTCTCATTTGTTGTTGGAGTAAATTAATGAACACAGATCTTCTTTTAAATCCTACCTTTCTTTGTTCAAACACTTTTAACAGGATGCAGAGTGATGAGGTCTTGTCTACGTCAGATTATGAACTGTAACGTAAAATCGACTTAACTTTGTAAACTCTGATTTATTAACGTTAGCTAGCTTACAAAAGGTGAGCAGATGTACTGGTTTAACATTACCCGTCACAGCCCCGGGTCATGATGTGAGCTCCAGTGTCCCAATAAATGTCTGAACAACGAAATATGCACACAGTTTAACACTTTAGTCTTCACAGAGCAGTGAGGCATTCACACACAGACATAAACATTAAATCCTGTTCAAAGACATTTAGCTCTTTTAGCTAGAAAAGCTCTGGTTGTGGAGAAAATGCAAGTCTGTTTGATAATCCTGCTCCAGTATCAGACATTAGGACAAAAAATTATGTCAGAAGAGGATTATCTAAAGAAGAAAAACTCCTTCTGCTCGATAACTTACTTCTCACTGATAAACTTTACCAGCAGAGCTCTAAACAGAGACACTTCAGGGTGAGTAAAGAATATTGACTTGGCTTTTTTTTTTAGCTGGAAATCAGACTTGAAGACAGACAATCAAATTCAGTTTAAAGAAATAAACTATGTTGTTGCTGATAATCTCATTTTACTCTGAAGGTCATGAAAAGGTATGTGTAAAGGAGTCAGACTTTATCAGCATCAGATAAAAACTTCTCGCAGTGCTTTGAATTAAATACTTAAGTACTGTAACAAACAAAGTAGAGTTACTTTTTTAACTTCGACCACTGGCTTCTCGTTATGGGATGGCACGTATGTCATGTATGTAGTCAACAGTGAGTGCCAAGTCATAAAACCATGCGCTACACTGATGCTTGATCTAACCAGTCTGTTGGTAAAATCAATAAGTCAACAGGTGGACATTTTCCCCTGACGTCAGTTTTGTGTTGCCTGCAGTTGGTGTTAAAGAGATTCAGTACACACAGAGAGGCCTGTTGTTTGAAAGAAGCTGTCCAAACAGCCCCTATCACCTTTTGTTGTTTTGACAGTGATGGTTTCTAACCGTGACCTGCTCTTGACATCAGTGACTCTGATGATTATAAGACCGTACCATGTGTTGGGTTTCTGTTTGTCTACTGTCAGATGATTTTCAAAGATATTTAAGTCCTAGACTCAGCAAGGTTTTCTAACTAACAGCTGCTGTATCATGTGGCTTTTCTTCCCTCCTGTGATGACACTTTACCTCTGTTATCAATATTGATATAGAGTTGATCATTTCGGTTTTTAAAAAATAGTTTGCTATAGTAAGATATTCATCCTCGACACATCCTGCTGTTTTCACTGTGCTTCAGGAGCAGTCCACACCTGTTGGTTGGAATCCGTTGGCGACATTTGTTCGATATCTCTTCCTCTGCTCTGACCTCCCCGGTGCTCTTGTAATGGTTTATTGTGCAATGAGCTCACAGGGGAATTAAACCATCCAGCAGCCAAACTAGGATGTGGAACAAAAGCTCTGAAAGGCTTTGATGTTCTGAGGCTCAAATACACCATTCACCTCTCTGTGTTTGATCGACCGTAACAGGAAATGTGAAAATTCTTCCCATGTATTTAAGAAAATGTAAATTTAAAATGTTAAAATCTAGGTAGAATATGTTCCTCATGTCTGGGAGATAATAGTCAAACGATGAGTCTCCCAGTATTTTTAAAGGAACAGTAAGCTCACAGGGGAGTTTCAGTCTAAAAAGTGATGTTATTTAGAAAAAAAACAGCTTTAACACACTTTTTAAGACTTTAATCTCCGTCAGTTTCTGATAATTACTAGATCCCAACATGGCAGACGAAGCTGCGTGACTGTTTGTTTCCGTTTAGGCTTTATTCCAGCGATAAGAGGCCTAAATATAAACTGGCTAAAGTCAAAATGTAGCTACCGCTCTGCCCCGACTCCTGACCCTCTTTATTATTGTGATATTTGGTCTTTATAAAGAACGAGGCTGAGAGGAAACGTCTAGAACCAGAGTGAGCTTTCAGGTGTGTTAGGACTGTAGCCGACTTGTAACATGCTACCATAGAAACGCAGAGTCCCTGGGGAGAAGAGGGGGGTTGTTTCCACACAACAGAGCCATGAGGGCAGAGAGAGCAAGAGAGAGATTCAAAGATGTGAACATGTCCCTCTGAGTGAGGAGGTGTGTGTCCACTTTAAATAATGCAAACATGAAAGTAAGTGGACGATTAAAAGTGAAGGTGAATTACTTTGTCTGACTCTTCTTCTCTTGTTTTGTGATCTTTTGTAGTACGAGTACTCCGATCTGGCTAATGAAGCCTGTGTTTAGCAGAGGGAATGGAAACAGGAGGCTGTTTGTATGTCAGAGCTCACACAGAGGGTTTATACCAGGGATGGATCCTCAGTGAAGTTAACTACTAAACATGAGTCAGCAGAGAGAGGTAATGTGATCACTTTACTACTCGAATGGAGATGACATCCTGCCTGCACTGAGACAGAGAAAGGAAGTCCACCAGATCTGCCTTCAAAATAAAAGAACAGCAAGTAGAGCAGTAAACACGAATGAATAATAGACCATTGACTGATTATTATGGGATTGTTTTATTTGTAATTTCAGACAGCCTTTCATTATAATAAAGAGGACTGTGATATAGTAGACCATTGTTAAAGGAGAATTAAGGCATGACCTGAATCATCCGTACCAGGCAGGGTTGGAAAGAGTATTACCATGTTTACTCAAATAAAAGTACAGTTAATATGATGACATTTTACTTAAGTTGAAGTAAAACTATCAGTCTGTGTCTATTAGTCTTCTACTCAAGTAACAGTAAAAAAGTATGTCATTTAAAAAGTATTTGAAGTGCAGAGTTCTTAAAGTACCACCTCCAAATTATGTAAAAGCATATATTCCTAAACTTATGAATATGTGAAGAGATTTTGTGGACACAACACCTATCCAGGTTGACATTATTGAACATTTTTGTTGCACATTTATTTTTTATCAGAGTGGCACCTTGTAGACGATTATCATGCTTCATGTCTCAGCCTGCTGAGCAATGAGGCGACTGTAAAACATCCAGTGGCTTGTTCTGATTAAATCAGGTTGTGGCTGGCTGTCAAGGTTCCTCGCTGTGGTTGGAAAGAGGTGTCAGTTTCGGAAAAGCAATGCTTCGCTGATAAGTTATCGACCTTGGGGGCATGAACCTGAGAGGATATTTTCAGCTTTACTGGAGTATTCCTCAGTGTGATTTCAGCTCAAACATGCACTCTTAATAAATTAAGCCAATGAAGAAGTGCTTAAAACTGCAGTTCCTGGAGTGTCCACTTGAGGCAACCACTTCTAAATTTAACCCTTTGACTTACAGGGACTTTTTCAACATACAGGGACTTTCTCAGCAAACCCCCTGCTGGTACCATTTCCTGTCCGCTCCATGTTACTGTTTCTCTTGGCGCCTATAATACATTAGCCAAGGGTTGTTTGTCTTTTCCCAGAGAGTAATGTAAAATTAACACATTGAAAGTGTAAGTCTCTACAGTGATGGACAAACGAGGAAATGCTAACTAAAAACTAACAATTAATAAATGTATGTGAAATGTAATGTTGTAAAAATCAGCATTATCCTCTGGTGTCTTTTCTAAACTGACCGTAACACTACTAATTCACTGATACTGTCTGCACAATGCAACAACAAGGGAATACAGGGAGCACCAGAACTTATTGTTTCCACATGAAGCACTGATCATGATGTACGTTGTGTGTCCTATAAAGGGTTTTGCTGCTTTGACTCTGCTTCCTGCTGTGATGAGATGTACGAAGGAAAAACTACAAGCTTTTTGACTGTAAAGAGATAAGCTGAATGTGCAAAAAAATACACTGTTAACAATCAGATATGCTCAATAAATAAATAAATAAAAGATGGAAAATAAATTTCAGAGAGGCTAGCATACACTGAATTTAATATTTTTTTCAACAACATTTCTCTTTAAAACTAGGAGTTCCCGAACCTTTCCAGCTAATGAACTTAAAATAACAGGGCTGTTAACACTAAATAACACTAAATATCATGATTTTATAATAATTTGAAGAACACAAAAAAAAGAATACAAGTCATCTTCATGTTTCAGCTGCTGGAGTGATAGGACTATTAAATAAACAAACACACAGGTGAGTCTCTGTGTCTGAGATTCATACTTAAAATCTAAGATACAGTACTTCTATTAACAGGTCTGCAGAGAGTTCCACATGTTGCTGTGTTTCATGGTTCTGTGAATTAACCTGTTGCTACTGATACTCTGTTAATCAAAGAAAAATGGAAAACTGATTAAACATTTTTTTATTTGCATTGTTTTATTTAAAATGTAACTACTGTTTTCGTATTTTTTTTTACAATAATTAATAAAATATGCTATTCTAAATAACTAAAATGTCCTTTTTTTGTATAAGGCATCCTGCGTGTTGGAAAATTACATCAAATTAAGAGTCAATAATTAATAAATTAAAGCGTCAATAGAAAGCTCCTCGGCTACTTCTGATCAAGGAGCCCAACAGGTGTGCGCTATAATTCTCTTTGTAAGATTTAATTCTGAAATTTTGAACCAGACGTCGAGTCTGTTGTGATTAAGTTGGCTTGACAACGGAGAGACAAAGAAGGGTAGGAGGAAGGAGGGGGGAGGAAGAGGAAGGTAAGAGGGGCGGGGCCTATCCACGTCGGAGACCAATGACAGCACAGGTGGCAACAGGTGAGCGCCTCACACGTACGCTCACACACACACAAGCACACACACACAAACACACACAAGCACACACACACTGGTGTAGGAGGAAGAGGTGGCTGCGAAGCTGAAGGGCTCCTGGGACTCAGATCCTGTATGACATGACAGGGAATTAGAGAAGCGAGGACCATTACACACCGCCTCAGAGGAAAATACTCCGGATCACTTCAGATGGATTATAATCTGAACGACGGACAGACGAGGAAGAATATCTCTCTAACAAGGACTTTTTGTAGTGTTTGAGAGCCTCAGTGGTGAGTTAGTGAGACTTTGGAGCCTTTGAATATTTCTTTTGGTGTGAGGAGATATCAGAGCAGACAGCTTCACTGTGTGTGTTTTCGCGGAGCTGAAGGGAGATTATTGATCTGCTGGGACTCTTATCTTCAGTGTGTTGTGTTGTGCTCCTCTAATGTGTTTGTAATAATGTTTATACGTGGAGAAGGAAAGGAATAGTTTGCACAATCAGAATATTTAGTTTCTTTCTCGGTCTTTTGTCTCCCTAGTTTTGTAAACCGGGGATTGGACACATTAATCCGGGGGGACTGCTGACCACACACTCACCATGATCAGCTCGGAGGGCCTGAGGCCGGCCACGTCCGGCAGAAAGCCCCTGGGCAAGCTCGCCACCCGGCTGGAGGAGGTGAAGAACCCGTGGCGGCAGGGCTCCACGCTGGAGCTGAGTCACAACGAGGCGGCCCGCCTCGCAACGGACGCGCTGCTGGAGCACGGGGAGAAGGAGTACCGCAAAGTGCTGGCCGAGGAGCGGGAGCTCAACTTTCTATCCCCGCTGGAGATCCGGTACATCACCAAGAATGCAGCCAAAGCGTTCGGACCTGAGAGCAACGGAGTCGGTCCCAACGATCCGGACTTTGGGGACGGGGACGCCGTTTCCGAGCTCACCTCCGGGACATACTTCCCCATGATGTCCGACGAGGAGCCGCCGATGCTGGAGCTCGGCTGGCCGGATTCCCCGACCAGATATGGACCGTCAGAGACGCAGATCTATTTCCAGAGGGACAAGTCCCATAACGTTAAAGACCTGATCAGGTCCCTGATCAACAAAGCCAAAAAGGTAAGAGAGCTCAAACAGGTTCATTATGTGGGTCTTTGTATTTTAATGAACACTTAAAATGAAGTTTTTCACTTTTAAAGCAGGTTTACATTGTTTATAATCAGACACATCAACCCAAGGAGCATTTTCCACATCTTCTTCTTTATAACCCATTTTTGTTGTGCAACATTGATGTGTGTTATGAAGATTATGACCCATGGACACTAATTGATCATTCATTAAATTGTGGTCAAGTGAATATTATTGTATGTAGTTGTTACAATCGAGACTTCAGGAGTCATCAGCCTCAGGTATAATGGTGCAATAGTTTCATTCAAATATGTCAGACCAGTTTGATGATGCTTCATACAAACACACACACTGCTCTTTTGTTCAACCATGTATGATTCTGAAACTTTTTCCAGTGACTGGAGTTTTTTTTTTACTGCAGCCTGAGCTGTGTTCTCAGAAAAACACTGGAAAAAGTGTTTTTAGTCTAAATGCATCGACTTCAGTAATACCTCTGTCACTATTCATCGTCACAATGTCACTGCTGAGCAGAAATAATAGACTGAAGACCATCCTCTGTGTAAAAACAACATCCTCTTAGTTTGTCTGAGTTATGTTGTTTTTAGTGTAATTGTGCAGGGTGATTCATGTGCAGTTTGTTCTGTGTTGTAGGGAGAGAAGTTCTCCGTGTTCACCTCAAATATTAGTTTAAAACATCAACATGAACGTAGGAGATATTTTTAGTCATTCGCCTGCGGCCAGTCGTGGTCCAGTATTCAAAGTAGGGAGTGGGACATTAACACCTCCAGTGCACAAACACTCAAATCATCACTTAAACATTCGTCATTCATGCAGCACCTTGAAGCGTAAATGTTTCACAGAAAATCAACAGTCTGATATGTACAGTTCAAATAAGAAATACAGTGCACACAAGCAGCAAAAATGATTCAGAGATGGGATGAAAGAAAATTAAAGATTTAACAAGATCATAACAAGATAATGATGAAGGAGAGACAATAAGAATGACTTCAAAATACTCAGTCAGAGGTTTAGAGGGGAAGACATCTTCTGAGCAACCGTTAAACCTTTGAAATAATAATGTTTCATATATGATCCATAAGACATTATTAATCAGGCTGAGAAGTTTTGATGTGTCTTTAAGGCGGAAAGTAAAATAATTTATTTGAATAAAAACTTTGTAGAAGTGATATGTAACCAAGACAAGCCAGGCCGTGGGTCTGCAAGCTGACCTGCAAAGAGAGTAGACAGACTCATACCTGGTTCACACAGCCATCCTCACATCTCTAACTCCAACATGACAACACAAGCTTATCTTGGCAAAAAATGAACTTAGTTTAAGGTCATTGGGAAACTATTTGTGCTGCTCACTCAGGTCCACTTTGTTTGTGCCCCATTTCCAGAACCATGTCAGAGCACCAACAGCAGATACAGTATTTACTCAGCACACACAGCAGAGCACACAGCTGAACGTGAGCACATGTTCACTGAAGGCATGAAAAAGGCCAACTGATTGAACACACATCCAAAAGTTATGTTTTTTTTACAACATGGGCCTTATTACTTTAATATTTATTGATATAAAAGATGAATATGTACTAAAAGTTTTGCAGTTACTCCATTAACAAAATGAGCTTTAAAGGCCTCTATATTCCTGAATAAGGTGCCTGTTCAGTGAACTTCCACCTTTAGTGCTTCTGCACACAACACAAAAATCATCATCGTCTAAAACTCTAAAGCCACACAAGAACACAAGACCATCAGCCCTGTGTCCTGTGACGAGATAGTGACTGTTTTTGTCAATGGAGTCTGGTATATCTGAAGAGAGGGATTTCATGGATGGAGGCATCTTCCCCTTTTAAAAGAAGGTCTATCTATGAAGCAGTCTGTTCCGTAACGTTGTCAGACACTTAGAAAAACATCCTGAGCCTTCCAGCAGCACAAAAACTTTAAGTGGACGTGTTTTTGGTAGGGAGCATTCGCCTGCACCAACTACACTGCAGTCATTACAGACTGTTTGTGGCTGCAGGCTGAAACCATTAACTGAATGGAGCAATTAAAAAACGTGTGCTCATTAGTCATCTGTGCAATGCATGTTAAAACAGAACCCAGGTTCAAATGTGTCCGGGGGGGATTATAAAAAACCTGCAGCCTGGAATGAGCAAAAACATCATCATCAGTGTGTTCAGGAAAACAACATGACAACAACATGTCTCACTCTCAGCTGGGTGTTTTCTGTTTTCCATCCTCCCTACCTGAGCACGTTAATTTCTTCCCCCAGTGCTTTCCGCTTGGTTTGCTTACAAACAAATGCAGCAGGCCTGAGTCCGCCCGCCGTCCCGCCCGCTGTCATGTCAGATCAGCTCTTATCTTGTCTGAGCACAGAGGCTGACAGCATGTTGCCTGCTCTGTTACTTATTGACTTAACTCAGCTCACTGATCGGAAAGAGTTTGACCCCTAATCACTGAGTTTATGGTTCCAGTCATGACCACAGACAGATAATAACACAGAGGGCCTACAGTACGAACACTGACATGTCGAAGGACTCTCAGCTCTCATTTAAGACACTCAAACTTGAAGAGACACCACCACACTCCTTCATTCTTCATTTTGTCCACTGTTGTTTTGCACGTCTTTGTTGCTTTTTATTTTAGTTGTTTGTGATTCTGAGAAGTCATTTCACAACATACTGCATTGTCTACAGACTGTCACATACTTGTTTTTCTTGACTTTGTGGTAAGTATTGACACAGAGCTTGTGTGTGAGTAGTCTTCCTGTTTATTTCTACTTGTTTACCACATATTAGTGGTCATTTTGTGCTTCTTTGTTGTTGTTTTTTCTTTATGTATTTATCTCACAGCCTCCTTTTCATCACAGCCTCTATCTTGAAACTGCTGTACTTCTCTTTGCAGACATATGGTGGTTGTTCCGCATGTTTGTGGTTGTTTTATGTCGTATGTCTCTACTCTTTCCAGTCATTTTGCATCTTATTGTTATATGCAGCTTTTATCATTTGATTTATGGTCCCCGACTGAATGTTGAAGATCAAAACCAAAACAGATGTTTAGTTTTTAATCCAAGGATGGCAACCACCACTGACAGAAGAAAGAAGTATTGACAAGTAATCAGCTCTGTCATCGACAAAGTATTAATAAATGTATGAATGTGACTTTTAAAATTTGAGTGATGGCAAACTGTCTCATGACCACATCACAGCTAATAGGAGCTGCTTTTATTGGCAGACAGTCGAGCACACGTTAGATGAGTCACTCTCCACAGACACTTCCTTGTTCTCAACGTGTAAATAGACTTGTTATATATGCACGACGGCCGAGTCGGCTGCTAATAGAATAAAACAGTGAGAGAATTCAAACCTGTTCAGTCCCTGCATAAAATACTCTCTAAATAAAAAGTGCACTCGATCGTAGAGTCAGGTTTCCCTCTGCATGATGGTAACGTAGACCACTTTCTCAGATGTTTGTGCAGTCAGCAGGTTGACGCTCTGATTAAAGCTCTACAGTCCATTGATACAGATCATCAAAAGTTGTGAGCAGAGCTGCACATTTGTTCATTTCACTGTGCATGAGCTCACTGGATACCATTCAGTTTCAGAACAATAACTTAGTGTTTTAAAATGAAGTTGAAATTTCAGAACAGTGAATGAGCTTTCATGCAACTACTGAGCTGCAGCCATAAGTGATGTCATGAACCTGTTTTATTGTTTTTTACATTCATTAAAAAAAACGTTGAGCAGAGTTTGCTTCAGGGGTTTTAAGTTTGTAGGCATGTCTCTATGTGTGCCTGTGGGCAGGAACATGTCAGTACATGAGTGTGTTTGCTCAGAGCGAGGAGTGAAGTCTTAGTGCATGTGTGTGAATATTGACGTTACATAGCATGTTCCATACAGAGGACACTTTGTTATTTTTCATTTTAAGTTTAACATTTATTGTAAAATTATAAAAAATTTAAGTTTATGTCAAAAAACTGTAAGTGACAAAGCAGACTGAAGAAAAACAATACATTAATAAGCTTTTAATGAAGCACTTATTAAACAACTTTTTTAAAGCAGACCTCTCATACTCTTTTTCACCTTTCATTATGTCAGTGTGAGAGAGGAGCTTTGCATGATTTGAAGCCCAGAAAACAAACCCCCTCTTTTCAGCCTCTGCATGAAATGCTTCATTTTGGCCGCTTTCCACAGATATAATGTTAAACACAGCTTGTTGGTGTTAGTTTTCTCTCAGCTTTGTTGTCATGGAACGACCCGAATGTTCTGGCTTTACAGAAAACATCTGAATAATAGTGGTACTTAAGCCTGTGGTTCTGGTTTTGATAGATGGAGCAGTCCTGGACAGGTTTCAGTAAAAATTGAGCTGTAACTGGCTTTTTGTTTACAAAGGAGTCATCAGTGAAGTGGCTACGCTGTGGCTGTCACAACCAAAAGAACATTTATGATAAACTTTCTGAGACATACTGAATTAACAATGTGCAGAGTGGACGAAAAAGCTCAGCAGCAAAATAGACATCCCAGTTTCTGGGTGTCCTTGTCATAATAGGACAGCAGAGCCTCAAGTCAGGTTCACAAAGATCCCAAAACAAGCTATTCAGAGACACTGGAAATCAAGTACCGAGACCACGCAAACATCTGTGCATCTCATGTTTTGAAACTTTGCCAAGGTTTAGTATGGAAATTAAATATTGTAATGTTTTATGTGTGTATTAAAATACGGTGCAGCGTAAAAAGTTTCCTTGAAGTGCTTTCCCTAACACAGCAATGAAAGAAAGAAATCATAAGGTACAAATTACGGAAAAATATGAGGTGGGAAAGAGCTACTCGAATGTCATTCATTTGAAAAATGATATTCTTTAAAAAACGGTTTAAAAAACTGTGTTGTTCGATGGTATTATAAGATTAAACTACTTAAGGAAGATCGTTCCACAATCGAAACAGCTTTATCTTGATCCAAAACTAAGGAACCAATGAAACTGTATGACAGCTGACAAGAGCAGACAGACTCCCCTTCATGTGCCCCTGCTGGTTTTTGGTGACATTTGTTAGGGAAGTTGTACTTTAAAGTAAGATATCATGCACCAACACTTAAGTTTATTTCTGAGATCCTTATTCTAAAGAAACTATCAGTTAAAACTCAGCTCACATGCTGCATTGATCCAGTTATGTGCTTTTAATATCAACAAAAAAAACCATAAATACAGAAAGTATTTCAGTTTAAGAAGTCTGAAGTCAATAAAATAATCCTGATTCATCCCTCCTCTTGAAATCAAGGGAGGAAAAGAAACCAGATCTTCGTCCCTGGTCAGCCCCCCTCTTTGGTCGGGATTATCTGCTAATGTGAGGAGTACCCAGATAAAGTGTTAAACCTCTTGAACTGTTTGCACACTGATGAATGAGTCAGAGTGGGACAGAAGGGACAGACCAGCTGACCTTGTTGCTTAGCAGCCCTAAACATTCAAGCCTCTGATACTCAAGTTAACTTACAACTGTTGAAGGCTTTTCTGTCACTGCAAAGCATCACTGCTGGTGAAAGTTGTAGCTCTACTCAAGTCCGCATTTACATGTTTCAGTAAAAATGCAAACGTGCAGATTTAGTCTACACTACATGTCACATTCAGCCTTTCACTCAGGTCACACACTGTGGGTGGACCCCGGTTTATAAAGTCCATCAGTCTGAATCTGATCTCATTCATGACATCAATGCACTGATGGTGACGTCTTTAGGTGCCAGTCTATGAATTAGAAGATGACCCGTTCTTCCACTGAGCCACAGCTGTCACAGAAGTCAGTGCTCCGACCAGCGTAGGTGTATGGTGCTCAGGAGGTGGAGGCGGTCGTGTGATCACTTGTGTGTCAGTAGTTCGATCCCTGGCTTCTCCACTCTGAGAGCACTTATGCAAGATACTGCACCCAGATATTGCTTCCTAAGGCAGGTCAAGGGGTTCTTTATAAGAATGGTTCTGATATCATAGAAAATCTCCTGCAGTTAGTGATGCAGTTATTATGAAGTCTTGACCTGTGTCTTGATGTTCTCTTTATGTGCCTGATGCAACCTTATTTAAACTTCCTGTGTCCTTAAAGTCCTGTCGTCTAAGTCATGCCCAACACTTTTATTGAGACAATAATTGCAGATCTGTGTTTCAGTTTCTGAGAAGTGCTCGCAACTCTTGCAGTGTCTCTATCATGAAGAGGCCCGAACTCATGAAATCTTCATTAAACACCACGTGCTAACGTCCCCTGTGTCCCCCTCCTCCTGCAGGTGATAGCGGTGGTGATGGACGTGTTTACAGACGTGGACCTGCTGTGTGATCTGATGGAGGCAGCCAACAAGCGCAGAGTGCCAGTCTACATCCTGCTCGACGGGAAGAACCTGGACTACTTCACAGACATGTGCTTAGCTCTGGACATTCAGAACTCACACCTGAGTGTAAGTACTGATCACACATATCATCGTAAAAGGCAGAGAAGTAAAACATCAACAGAGGCACAGAGCCCACACTGACTGACTTCAGACCAAATCGATTTTGAGCAAGCAGTGGCAGGAAAAATGTCAAGAGAGTGACAGAGAGGGAGACGATTTCATCTGTTGAGTCGATCACTCTTGTCCAGACTGAACAATCTTTACAACTTGTTGTTGTTTTGCGGTAAATTCTGGCTCAAATTCATCCTCATAACTGCCGTTGTCCCTAAACTTTTACTGTAGCGCTAACAGGAGGGAGCATTTTTGTTTGTCAAATCCTTAAGTGGATGACTGCCCCCGCACAGCTCTGATGTTAACAGGCTAAAACTGAAAATTGTAGTGGAGAAAATTAAAAACTTTAACCTAATAAACATGAATCTATCAAGCAATCTTTATTTAGCACCAAATCCAAACAAATGTTAGCTGAAGACTCTTTACAAACAGAGCAGGTTTAGACCGTACTCTATGTTCCATTATTAACAAAGACCCAACATCAAGACAGGATAAGATCCAGTCCCATCTTACAGACAGGACTCAGTCTGATCTCATCTTAATCCACCATGAGCAGAGCACTTTGCAGCATTTAGCAAGTTACAGTGTTAAGGACAAACTTCCTTATATAGGCAGAAACCTCAAGCAGCACCAGACTTATGTTAGACACACATCTGCTGAGAACGAGCTGGAGAGAGGGATAGAGGGAGATGAAAAGAGAGAGAGATGATAGTGGTGAGAAGGATGGTTGTAGTTGTAGCAGCTGGAGTCTGGCGCGTTCACAGCAGCAGGCCGTCCACGGTAGCGACTTGAAACATGAGCAGGTTAGCATTTTCAGTGTTAGCATGTCAGTGAAGCAGACTTGTCGTAAAGAGCTGTTAGCATGGAATAGTTTGCATGAAGTTATCCATTGCCCTATGGTATCACAATAAAACGCAGCAGTTAAACTCCACTCATTCTCCCTCATTAAATGCAACCAGGAATAATCTCAAACGTTCGAGTGTGACTGTGGTCTACCACAAAGTTTGTGTCTGCTTGTTTACTAGTTAAACTCGTGCTCATCCCGTGTCACCAACTTGGAAATTACTCTGCTATCAGCACCCTTGATAGCCTTGTCTTCTGCAGAGACAGAACTTAAAGTGTCACACAGTTTACCTTCAACTTTTCAGTGCATGATCCGGATGCTTTTAGTGCATTCATTTTTATATAACAGTCAGTGTAAACACACTTGTGCTCTTAATTTAAGAGTCTAAAACACAGCAAACTGAGATGCAGGGTTAGTGCTGATGTTAAACCGTGTTTCCTCATTTCAGATAGTTTTAACTGAAAACGTGTGAAGCATAAAAGAATTGTGCAACCTCAGCAGTATATCTGTGTCCACACTCGGCTCCTAGAAGTCACACTGGAGTGTTAGAGAGGAGGAATTTGGAGATTGCAGCTTGTGGCTGATGGCTGCTCAAATTTTACATTTAATGTGTGAGTGAGAGGAAGAAGAGCTCTTAGATTTGAGATGTTGGAGAGTCCTTGAACTCACCAGACATGTGTGTTTAATAAAAACGAGTACTCTTACAGCTTTACATAAAATAGTAGTGCACCTCCTGCAAAGCTTCCAGTGAAGAAATCTAGCTGGTAAAGATAGCAGCGTGGCAGGATCTTCAGATCAGAGCAGAGCTGATCAAAGCGCTCCGCCTCCTCCTCCTGTGAAAGCAGGGGTCATTTTTTATCAATGAAAGTCATTGAAAGTCAAGTCTCTGGAGTTTGATGTCAGCAAGTAACAGCATGACAGGGATTTGCATCTCTGTTATAACGTCTCTACCTGCTTAAAGGTGTGTTTCAACTGATGACTAGTTGAAAAAACTGATGACTCACTTGTCTAAAGTCCTGGATGAAAATATTTTCACTACCAAAGTGGAAAAGTTTGGGAACTAGTGGACTAATGTAACGCAGGGTGTAGCCTCTGTACCTCCTGGATAAATGTGTTCCTTATCCGCGCCTGCATGTGTGTGTGTTTCTGCTTTTTTAACGAGATGTGTTTTTGTGTGTTTTTGTGCAGAACATTCGTATTCGCAGCGTGAATGGAGACACGTACTGCACCAAGAGTGGCAAGAAATTCACCGGTCAGGTCCTGGAGAAGTTCATGATCATCGACTGTGAAGAGGTCATCGCCGGGTCCTACAGGTTAATAACACACAAACACACACACTGACTCCTCTCTCTTTCCTTCCTCTCTCAAACCATAAAATGAACGTAACGGATATTGAGGGATTCATTTCAAAAGATAGAAACTTTTGTATGCACATGTCTATTAAGAACTTTAACAAAACCCAAAACCCAGAGCAAGAACCTCAGAACATTACTTGGTGATTTTTAGACAGTGGTCTCATTTGCAGCTACAGCTTCATGTGATGACTATCAGCCCAGGAATGTGCAGATTCAATAGAATGGATATATTTCACACTTACTTTAGAAGAATGAATGTTATAGAGTATCTAAGCACAGTGTCAGCTTCTCTCAGTACACCTATGCCATTGATTGTGCACGTTTTGAGAAGATGACAGGAGTAGCTGAGGCTGAGAGGGACTGGAAAATTACAAGAAACTATGCAATATATTTCAATTTCACTCCCACACTCAATGCATCCTGGCTGATGCTAATACTGGTCATCAATAAGCATCTGTTGCCTCAGATTTTGTTGAGCTTCCCACTCTGTTGGCTCAAGTCTGCCCTAGTGTTGAGTTTTTGGAGAAGTGAATGGGTTGAATCAGTGGTGGAGCTGATCAGTGAGAGAAATGACTCTGCAGAGACGAATGAGAACAAAAGGAGTTGGAGAAAGCATGCAGGGCTTGTCTTTTGTGCTTCAACAAACAGAACGCTATTTACCAGACGCATTCTCAATAGAGGAACACTGCAGGGCGAGAGTGCTGTGTCAACGGGCAGCAAATGTTCGTCATCATAAGTACAGTTCTGTGTGTCAGCAGTTTGAAGTCACTTGGTTTCCTTTTTGAATTGAATACAGACAAGCGCCCCTGTCTGTTGCTCAAAGCCACTTCCTCTCCTGTTGAATGTTTGTGCTGGTTGGTGATTGGCTGTAGTCTCCATGAGGGCAACTTCTTGGCCCAGACACGGGCAACAGGAGGTGACACAGCAGTAGGTCTTGGTTGCAGCTAGCTCTTTGATGCCTACATGTCTCAGGGGCATTAGCCATGACACCTTGCAAGCAGGGTGAAAGAGTGTACAGGGCAACAGGCTGCAGTGTCTGACAGTGTTTATAACAATCACAGTCATGAAATATCTGTCAACTTCCCTGGAGGCTGAGGCACTCTGAATGATTTATAGTCATTACAGTTGTATTATTTCCTCTGTGGATGTGGACGGGTTTATTGACTTTTTGACGATGAATCTTTGCACTTCAAACTACAAACTTCCCACATTTCAAACTGTAAGTTTTAAGACAAAACCACAAACCTGCCTGGGGAAGTCTTTTGAAGTATTCCATGTGGGTGAATGCTGGATAATGTAGGACCCAACGTTTTTGGAGTTTAACTCATAAAAGAGAAACTTTAGGAATAGACTCATAATAACTGGTCTCCTCTGCACCAGTTTTGACCTTTGTATTATCTTTGATTGTGTAGTGACAGTCCAACAACTTTGTGAGAATCAAACAACAAAGAGGTAAAGTAAAAGACTCATAGTGGATGGGTGATATATTTTTTCAAAAGTATCACAGTTTGAAGATCTGTAGCTGTAATAAGATGTGTAGATACCATAGACTGTATAAAATATGGACGTAGTATCCGTGACGTCACCCATCTGTTTCTGTAGCGCTGTTTTGAGGCCAATCGTCGGCGGCAGCCATATTGCTGCTGTCGCCGTCGATTGTGATGTAAAGGGGCGGGCTTTAAGCCTCCTAGCCAACAGCTACAGTGTTCCCGCCTGTCAATCAAGTCAGCTGTGCCTCTCATTGGAAGACTCGTAATCTTAATATCTTCAAAATTGCCCCTTTAGATAAAAATAACCCCCCCCCTACAGTGGGTGCCAATCGAGAAATGAGCTATCCAGACTACACGTCTTTTGTACCAGACTGCAAATATGTTTATTTCTGCTATAAAGATCAGCTTTTTTGAATTGGTGTGTGTGTAGTTTCTGGTACTTCTGGAGCCAGCCTCAAGCAGATCCTTGATGAACTGCAGTTTTTCGCACTTCCGCATTGGACTCATATTTTTTGACCGGAGCTTGCCTCTTGGTAGATACATTCTTTCTTTGTGATTCAGCACTAGTGAGACAGAACTAGACGTTCAGGCTGCTGAAGTTAACGCACAGTTTGCAGCCTCACAGCAGCATCATCTGACATTTACTTTGCATCTTTCCTGACAAGCCGGATTTAGAGGAGGAAGCCAGCCAAGCTCAGGTCATATTCAGTTTGCAAATGTGCGGATAAGCCGTAGAACAATGATGGTGTTGTGTAGCGCAGTGAGTTCACTGCTACTGAGAGCAAGGAGATGTTTGTGGTATTTGAAACTGTTTGAGAATACCTGACTAATACCTGGAATTACAGCACTCAGTGAGTAGAAGAGACTGACAGGCTCTGCACAGACACGTTCAGTGTGTGCAGATTTCATAATACAGTATAAGAACATTTAGTGTGCAAACACTCATTCCATTGTGATGGAAGTTTTTCCTCCTCTGCCTGTCCTGAACCTTTTGTGTTTTTAGTTCCTCTGACTCCTCACGATGTGTCAGTTTTCAGTGCTGACAACAGAAGTGTGATCCCGTCTATCACTCAGACTAATTATGGTTTTCATTAACAAGTACTTGCTTTCACAAGTATCACTTTCTCTGCAAAATCTTTGAAAATGGACCAGAATTTAAAAAAGCAAACAAAGATTCGGGATACTTTCATAAATGTCAAACAAATAATGAAGCGCCCTTTTCATACTCACTTTCATATGCAAGTTTATAGAAGATTTCAAAACGGCTTGCCCCCAAATATCCCAAAGTTGTTAATTGAGGCAGGAGAAAGGAAGCCGCTGTGGTGACTATGTAATACTTACAGGACATCCAAGATGGCAGGCGAGCTGAATTTGATGCAACAAGGCCATCTTTTTTTTTGTAAGTAGACCGATTCACAGGAGCATACTGGGGAGCAGAGAAGCAGTTGTTTGTGTTTTTAACTTTCACTATGATAATGTTTTGGTGTTTTCTTACTGCAAAGTGAGATATGAGTTGACGTAGTGCAAAACACAAACAATGTGCTGAGGACCGGTTTTGAATCAGTCACGATCATATGGTTGCGAATCAGCAGCGCTCGTGCATGTGAGTGGGGGCATCGCTTTGGAGGTGCTCCAAGGGGAGGGGTCAGAGGGAGTCCTGGGGAATGCTACATTCAAATTCATGCTAATTTTCCGTGACTACCAACCCTAGCTTTAATGAATGAGCCACAATTATTTTATTTGTGTCTTTTGATTTGCTTTCACAAGTTAAAGCTCCTCATTGAGAATCAAAGCATTTGGAAATCTCCAACTAATTACATTACAACTAGTGAAAACTGCAGAGGAGACGCTCCACTGAAGAGTCTAAAGGGTTAACCGTTAGTCTGTCAATCCTCAGCTCAGACTGAACTCCATTTTGTTCTGCTGTTTGCTCTTTATTCCTACAGAGAGAGTGTGTGCATTTACTCTTGTTGTGTGAGCGTGTCAGTGTACGTGTGTGTGAGTGTCAGTGTGGGTGCAATGTACCAGTGAAGCTGCCAGACAAACAGTGCTGTGGGTTTTTAACAACTTAGTGTCACAAGCAAGGAGAGCTGGAGTCTCTCTTTCACTTCATGCTGTCATTAGAATATCAGTCTCAGACAGCAAACCAAAGGCCCCCGTCATTTATGAGACAGTTCTTTTAGCTTCATGAGAGAGCTGCACAGAACACATTTGCTGTATTCTCCTTTATGCATGAACTCCTGAGGATCATCTATTCGTGGCCTTACCCTTGAGATCTGCATCATATGGAAAAAAATTGATAGTCTGACAGTTTTTCTATATACAATATATTTTGTGATATTAATAAAAGACAGGAAATTATACCAGATGAGATTCAAATCAGGTCTCCCTCCTACTTTTACCACTCTAAGTCTAACCCTCTGACAGCAGCTCTGACATGGCCCCATCTAAAAAACAGACAAACTTCAGATGGAGCAAATAACCAACATAAAGACAAATAGGCAAGGAAACAGAGAAACATAGTAAAGTGAAAGGTGTGTCACAAACTGCACATCTTAATCCGCTCGTCTATCGATGTGACACTTCTCTTTGTATCTATTACGTAACTCTCTCCTCATCACTCGGAAGTCTCCAATTTGAGTCGACAGCTTCAGTGAAGTGATTTTAGGTGAATGTACAGGGCGAGGCGGGCAGGCCGGGCTGACAGCCTTCACTGATGACTGAGGAATGAAGGGCGAGGCACGGAGAAGTACCAAGCTCCTCTAACAAATTCAGTGTTGTCTAATCGTCTCAGCACACCTCTCCCTCCATCCTACACTATCTGCAAACAAACATCAGTCAATATAAAAACCTGTTAGAGATGCTGCTGTACGCGGTGATACCTGGGAGTGCCTGTCTTTTTAAGTTTCAACAGCAGAGTAGGCCTGCATTACCAGAGGCTGGTACTGATTTGCAGATAGTTCATGAATAGTGTCAAGATTTTAACTGTAAACGGGGCTCTCCATGCACGGACAACTTATATAGTCCGGAGTCAGCCGGTTGCAGGAACGTAAATATGGAAAATGACAAAAGGACCGCAGCACACTGAGATGACTCTACTCAGGCATTTGGCAAATCTGAGGAAGCGTTGTTATTAATGCACAACCTTTATGGTGACAGCAAAACCAAACACTGTTTTCCGTTGCATTTTATCACCACTCAATTACATGTGTATCATGCATGTAGACAAATAGATGCCACATTGGTGCCTTTGTGCTCACATGAGCAAATGTGGATCAAAAGACAGAGATGCTTTATTTCTGTTCAGAGTAAAAACATGTCCCATCAAACACACCTGCTTTCAAATAAATGATAGTATTTTTTTAATCATTCAAGTATTTATAAATCCCAAATTCATATGAATTTGCTCCCTGCTGTTTTATCATAACATGTTTTTAGTTTTTGCTGAATGGATCAACAATCCACAGTGTTGTTTATTAGGTGAGTTGCCTTCAGTCAAGTTCGGAGTCATGCAACAGGTACCAGCACATGGCCTCTGATGATTTCATACATGAAGCACATGTTATTCTAATGCTGTGTGGTAAGGTTTCAAACAGTTCTGTGGAAAAATCTGACTCTGAGATAAAGTTTTATAAGACAGCTTGTAAAGTGAAGATAGAACTGAGAATAAAAAAATCACCTTCTTGCCAGCTGGGTGTCATCAGGACAGAAACAAACAGTTTGATTTACATTGGAGGAGGCTTGCTCTGATCTGGTCCTCCTCAGGACATACCGGGGATTTCACTGGAGCTGAAATGTGTCAAACATATCTGAGCACTGAGTGATTTATCATGAAGGAAAGCTGTCCTGCAGGTTCCTCTCAGTTTTATTAGACTGCTGTAAAACCTGCTCACTGTTTCAGCATGCAGCTCAGCACGCCTTAAATGGCTTCAGATGATTAAGGTTCAGAAAACACCGCACACTTTTTAATGACCTCATTTGTTTTCACGCAGCAGGTGGTATCGTCCCTGCAGAGCTATTAACAGATTATTTCATAAACATGGAGGATTATAATAATGTTCTTTATAATGTGTGCAAATGAAAGCAGGTGATAAAACTGAGGGCTTTAAAGCTCCAAACACCTGCTGAGGGGAGACGCTTTTTTGAAACATACTGCTGCAAATGCTGCAAACTCATCCCAAAATACATGTCTGCAATGTCTGATTCTATTAAAGGGACAGTTTGGCTTGTTTGAAGTGTTGCATGAGGTATCAATTGCTGAAGATGAGGTCAAGCTAGCTCATTTTAACAAACTTCAACCAAAAACATTAACTTCAGTGGTTTGCATCTGTACATTTTCTACAGTCATATATCATATTGAACAACTTCTGTAGTCCAGGCTCTCACACCAGCGCTTACTTTCTTCCTAAAAGCTCCTAACATGCATTTGACTTGCAGAGTACACATTTAATATATATATATAATCATAGGAAGATAGAGCCCTGTATTAAAAGCTTTATATGTACATTTAAAGAGTCGGTTTAGTTTAACTAGTTAATGCATTCTGATCTAATCTGGCCGCTCTGTAAAGGCAATGTGCAAAATTAATTTCCCATGATGACTTTGACTCTATCATTCAAGTGATATGGCGTGGCTCCACCTGCCTCAACAACAACCTTCACTGACCCAAACTGATCGCCAAACACTTTGTCTGTGTCCTCTGATCAGGCATCATTTTCTCCTGGGCATTGATATTCCCAATGTCTGCTGCTGGCTGATAATCTGGTGACTCACTGCAGTGATTCATTTTTGTCCAGGAAGTATTAGAGGCTGATCTGCAGTTTTATCAGCTGGAGGTGTGGGGAGATCATTTACACACAGACAGCCATGTGTGTGTGCCATGTGTGTGTGTTTCATAAATTTACTACGCAATCCTCCCAATCAGAAGAGTGAGAAGATTTGTCAGCTGTGACCACCTGCACACTTTAGAGGAGATGCTTCCCACATAGTAAAGATTATTCCTCCCTGTTTACAGAGTGTTCAGAGTGGAGAGTTACAGAGCACTCAGTGAACCTGATCAACACTTTAACACTCAGTGTAAACATTTTAACATAATGATCACATCACTCTTTGTTCTCTGGAGCCTCTCTGACTTCATATTATTTATGTTTGTGTAATTACGGATACTATCATCATTATTAAAATGAATGAATGCATGCTCCATTATATCACTCTTTGTAATTCACTCTGGGGTGTCAAACTGCAAGTTCAATAGTTGGTAATATATGTGTAGAGGTGTAATGTACACTTAAAATGTAACATCTTCATATGTTATATGTGATATCATGGCAACATTACATAGAAACAGTCTGTTATTTCCCAACAGCACACTGTTGCTATGAAGAGCTGGAAATGCAGCTCTAATCACTGACTCTAGGTGGGTCCTGAATCGTAAACTTATCCTCTACTCTGTTAGTTTGATATCGTAGACTTTGTAGTAAGCTTGGACACTACTGGCCATCTCGCAGAATGCTTGATTTATGACATTGTTGCTGTCACACATTTTAAACATGCAGCTCAACACCAGCAGGAGATAAGTAATCAATAACAATGGGGGTTTCTATATTGGTTTTTAAGTGGACTTTAGACTGACTTTAGGTTCCTGTTTGTCATAATCAACAGGAAATATCTGAAGACTCTTTTCAAACAGAACAGGGGTCTCATTTATAAAGGTTGCTTACGCACAAAACGGGGCCCTGATATTGGCGTACGCCAGTTTTCACGCTAAGTTTGTGATTTATAAAAAACAAACTTGACGTGAAAATGTGACTACCGGTAAGCAAACTCTGACCCAGGCGTACGTACATTTTAGAGGCAGGGGGAAATTGGCGACGCAGTTGGTGAGAGGGGGAACTGAAGTCAGATTATATTTTGATGCCTTTTACACATTTCATTCATTGAATGACAACATTAACAAACCCGCATCACCATCATCACTAAAATCTACATATTCTATTTGTCTGTGTCTGTGGTGAGTCGTTTCCAATAAGCTGTCATTAAAAGATAAAAGCTTGTCTTAAAGTTCATCAAATATTTAATCAGCTTTGTCTCACCGTCACATTTCTCCAGTTTCTCCAAGGGTAGAGGAAACACACGGGCCGTATCCTAACGTTTTCGTCGGGAGGTAGAACCAAAGTAACATCAGAAGACGTAAATAAGCTGCCGAGCAAAGTGGCAGTCATGTTTCAATGTTTCTAACGCTGTGCAGAGTCATTGAGTGTAGTTATACTTTAAATAAAGACCGCTGTACGACGCACTCGGAATACAGAGACACAGTGACGTCTGCCTCATACACTGATCACATCTTCCTCTCCTGCATGTGTTTACTGTGTTAATGAGAAAAGTTTGGAGTAAAGCCATGACCGGTTCTCACAGTTATTATCTTACATATCATTATAATCAGTCAGAGCGCAGGCCAAGCTGCCCGTGATGAAACCAACGCATTAAAACTTATATCCATGGATCAAACTTCTGTCAGATAATATCAGAGAGGAGATCTCTGAAGGACGTGAGCTCTCTGTAATGTGAAATAAAAGTGTGTGTCCTGTAAACATGAAACACTGCAGTGAGACCGTGCGGAATGATGAATGATGGATGCTCTGGCACTGCTGACGGATACGCGCTGCAGCGACGTGGAGTCACTCGACATTTTTATTTTTATTTGTATTTCTTTTGTGTCCCTCCTGCTGTAAGAAACAAACAATGCGTGCTCTCTGACCTCCGCTTCATTCACGAGGATCACGGTTTGTGTGTCAGAGACATTATTCTCTCCGTCTTCCTCTCTGTTGTTGCTGTGACTCACCGTGAGAACCTTTGATCTTCCTGCTCATTTGTCTGCATCTTCATTCATAACGTGCTTTGCATTGACCGTATATGGTTGAATGTGGGCGTGAAAAGGGCGGAATACGAGGCTTGAACTACGTGGGCATATCTCCAGGTGGTTTGTGATTTCTAAACGGAACATTGCGTAAAGTTTGCGTGCAAACAGTTTTATAAATCAGAATTCTTTTTGTGGCACGCCATTTCCGGGTTTTCGGAGTATGTACTCTTTTAGTAGGGATTCTACACACTCTTTTATAAATGAGACCCCTGGTCTAGACCGTACTCTATGTTCTACTATTAACAAAGACCCAACATCAAGACCGGATCAGATCCAGTCCCATCTTACAGACAGGACTCAGGACATGGATCTCATCTTAATCCACCAAGAGCAGAGCACTTTGCAGCATATAGCAAGTTACAGTGGCAAGGACAAACAGGCAGAAACCTCAAGCAGGATCAGACTCATGTTAGACACACATCTGCTGAGACCGTTTTGGAGAGAGGGATAGAGGGAGATGATTTCCCTGTTTTCCCTTTACACTGCAATGCATGATGGGATATTTTGCAGCTATTTTCCTGAAGTGTCGAATCCCTGATAAAGTGAGTAGTGGGCGGATTCAGGATGAGACAAACTGAGTTGTTCTTTAGTAAATGATCTGTGTTTGTGCTGATTTCTTTAACTGACTGTTAGAAGGTCCGTGATAGGTTGGTGACCTGTCCAGGGTGTATCCTGCCTTCCGCCCAAAGTCAGCTGGGAAAGGCTCCAGTGGTCAAGATAATGGATGGACTGTTAGAAGTTGTGCTTCATCAAAGGAGGCTTTGAGTAGCAGAATTGATTTGTCATGTTTGGTAGAGACAGCATGTTATTCTGTTTGAGACTGAGCTTGAAATAATCCATACATTTGTACTTTTGGTTGTCTCTGCTGCTGTCTGATGATCTGATGAGTCACTGCAGGGAGGCATCTTTCTCCAGAGAGGTGTTGAGGCTGAGCTGCAGTTTATCAGCTGGAGTTGGAGGGACATCATTCTCTCAAACATACTGATGACATGAGTGAGGAGTTTGTCCAGTGTGGTCTTGTATGCACTTAAAAAAAGTTGCTACACGTATGAACCATTCTTTATGTTAAGTACACAGAGGATACAAAATTCAGAGCTGTGCACTGTCCTCATCCTGTTTCATATTCAGTGTTCCTGATTAACACGTGCGTGGAGGCGGTGTGAGGCTTTCACAACATAATAATCAGATTAGCTTTTATTCTCAATGCTCAGGGTTTGAATAATACTCACTTCTTTTGATTTTCTTCATTAGAAGTAGTTTCAAAAGTTCAGCTTAAAGTCACAGTGAGGAGTTCTTACCTGGTTGTGAAACAGACTTAAATGAGGTGGTGGTGCTCTTAAATGAACTAAAAGCAAACAGGATTTTCAGAAACACAACTGAAAATGTTATGTTGTAAATTATAATGGCTGAAACTGCTCCAGGGGGGGGGGGGGGGGGGGGGGGGGGGGGGGGGGGGTAGGTGTCAGACCAAATGATTGACAGCACACTGAAGAGAACAGTTTTTTTACTCTTTCAAAAGCAAATATTCACAAGACAGTCTAGCTGCAGACCTCCCCAGTCAGGCCCCTACCTCTGCAGACCTCCCCAGTGAAGCTAACATTCACATTCTACTATTTTAAACAAAAAAAAATACATCCTACTGGGGTCACATCAAGTTGTTTGATCAAAGTATAAAATAATTGAAACTGTGAGAACTGAAAAAATTTAAGTTTGGAACATAAAGACTTATTTTTCGTGTTTTGGATACTTAAGAATAGCCACCTACCCTTGTCTCCAGCCGTAATCACTACAACAAATTATACCACTACCAGACCTGACTGCGGAGGTGCATCTCTGAGGAGGTCTGCATAGGTAGGGTCCTGGCTGTGAAGGTCTGCACTTGGACGCCTCTCAATATTCACACTGAGTGATGCATTTCAACATGGAAAAAAAGCAGGATGAGATTTCATCAAAAATAGTAATTTGGCATGTACAGGAAAAAATCAGACTAGACATAAGAGGTTTCATTTTGTCCACAGGGGTCGCCAAAATCAACCAAAACCAGAAGTTCCTCACAGGAGCTTTAATACTTAATTCTATTTAACTTTATTGCTCATATGTACTAAAATCTAAGGCCAGTTACAGCTAAAGGAGGACGTTTTCAGTGAAATGACCTGGATTTATGCAGCTGTCCTCTTGCCTTATAATAATAAAAGCCTCATATTGTGTTTTATTTGGGGAACATTTTTGCAGATGGTTAGGAGACATTCAATGAAATGTTTGGCTAACTTCAGGGTTCCCACGCGTCCTGGAAAACCTGGAAAACCTGGAAAACAGTTGACCAGTTTTCCAGTACTGGAAAACACCTGGAAAATGGGAGAAAAAGTCAAATGTCCTGGAAAAGCACATATAGTCCTGGAAAATTATTCCAACATGGCTGCGTGCGACCTGACCCGATTAACAAAACACATCCCCATTCATTGAAAGTTGAGTGCATGCTGTGCTGGAAAAGACAGCGACATTGCGCAACTTTTTTCACATCTTTTCTCCTTCACTTCATAATCATGCATTCACAGAAAACGGGGGTATATTGTTTATGTTTTATGGTACATGAACCTTGTAGAGTGCTCTATTGATTCAAAGAGTCTTATATTTAAGTTAAAGTGTGACCAGTGGAGTCGGGCAGAGAGCTTGGGGGTCTGTGCCTCACAACTTTCTCTGCAGGCTGAGCTCAATTACCGTACTCTAGCTCAGTTGTTCTCAAAGTGGGGTCCTGGGACCCCTGGGGGTCCGTGAACCATAGCGTGGGGGTCCGTGAAATAATTTGAATACATTTCTAATAAATTATAAAATTGTGCTGTGTCATTACAAAACAGCATATACACCATTGTTATGATACCATTTGGTGGCTCGAAGGGATATGTGAGTCTTGCTACTGTTAATTTTCTGAAAGTGTTTAAGATCAATTACTTGAAAAGTATAAATGATGTCATGTTGAGTCCACATAATGAATTGACCCTCTGTTTTAAAGTATACAAGTGGTATCTACTTGATTCAAATTGAAGTGTTATCTGTTTATCACTATGGTACAGGTCTGAAGTATTTACATTGATACGTTTTACAATACAAATAGTTCCAAGGGCAACTAAGAGTGCAAATGGTAGTAAGCATGTGCTTTAGTGATGGGAACTTCGGCTCTTTTCAGAGAACCATCTCTTTTAACTCAGCTCCCAAAGAAGAGCCGGCTCTTTCCACTCCCGAACAGCTCTTAATTTAGGATCTTTTGTTGCCGTATATTTTACCTTAACTTTGAAAAAACTAATTGTTTGTGTTGAAAACCCTTTAACGTATTGTGTTTTTATGAGCAGCCTCATAATTGCCCAATTTTGTGCATTTCTGTTACAAAACCATTCTCACCCTGATCCTAGGGTTAGGGTTGTAATTAGGTTTAGGGTTAGGATTAGGGTTAGGGCTGTGATTATGATTAGGGTTAGGATTAGGGTTAGGGATAGGGTTAGGGTTGTGATTAGGGTTAGGGTTAGGATTAGGGTTAGGGTTGTGATTAGGGATAGGGTTGTGATTAGGGTTAGGGTTAGGGTTCAGATTAGGGTTAGGGTTAGGGTTCAGGTTAGGGTTAGGGTTCAGATTAGGGTTAGGGTTCAGATTAGGGTTAGGGTTAGGGTTCAGATTAGGGTTAGGGTTCAGATTAGGGTTAAGGTTAGGGTTCAGATTAGGGTTAGGGTTGTGATTAGGGTTAGGGTTCAGATTAGGGTTAAGGTTCAGATTAGGGTTAGGGTTAAGATTAGGGTTAGGGTTAGGGTTCAGATTAGGGTTAGGGTTAGGATTAGGGTTAGGGTTCAGATTAGGGTTAGGGTTAAGATTAGGGTTAGGGTTAAGATTAGGGTTAGGGTTAGGGTTCAGATTAGGGTTAGGATTAGGGTTAGGGTTCAGATTAGGGTTAAGGTTCAGATTAGGGTTAGGGTTAAGATTAGGGTTAGGGTTAGGGTTCAGATTAGGGTTAGGGTTAGGGTTAGGATTAGGGTTAGGGTTCAGATTAGGGTTAGGGTTAAGATTAGGGTTAGGGTTAAGATTAGGGTTAGGGTTAGGGTTCAGATTAGGGTTAGGGTTAGGATTAGGGTTAGGGTTAAGATTAGGGTTAGGGTTAAGATTAGGGTTAGGGATAGGGTTCAGATGAGGGTTAGGATTAGGGTTAGGATTAGGGTTAGGGTTCAGATTAGGGTTAGGGTTAAGATTAGGGTTAGGGTTAAGATTAGGGTTAGGGTTAGGGTTCAGATTAGGGTTAGGGTTAGGGTTAGGATTAGGGTTAGGGTTCAGATTAGGGTTAGGGTTAAGATTAGGGTTAGGGTTAAGATTAGGGTTAGGGTTAGGGTTAGGATTAGGGTTAGGGTTCGGATTAGGGTTAGGGTTGTGATTAGGGTTAAGGTTCAGATTAGGGTTAGGGTTAAGATTAGGGTTAGGGTTATGGTTCAGATTAGGGTTAGGGTTAGGATTAGGGTTAGGGTTCAGATTAGGGTTAGGGTTAAGATTAGGGTTAGGGTTAAGATTAGGGTTAGGGTTAGGGTTAGGATTAGGGTTAGGGTTCGGATTAGGGTTAGGGTTGTGATTAGGGTTAGGATTAGGGTTAGGGTTGTGATTATTATTAGGGATAGGGTTAGGGTTGTGATTAGGGTTAGGGTTAGGGTTGGGATTAGGGATAGGATTGGGGTTAGGGTTCAGATTAGGGTTAGGGTTAGGGTTCAGATTAGGGTTAGTGTTCAGATTAGGGTTAGGGTTCAGATTGGGGTTAGGGTTAAGATTAGGGTTAGGGTTAGGGTTCAGGTTAGGGTTAGGGTTAGGATTAGGGTTAGGGTTCAGATTAGGGTTAAGATTAGGGTTAGGGTTAAGATTAGGGTTAGGGTTAGGGTTCAGATTAGGGTTAGGATTAGGGTTAGGGTTAAGATTAGGGTTAGGGTTCAGATTAGGGTTAGGATTAGGGTTAGGATTAGGGTTAGGATTAGGGTTAGGGTTCGGACTAGGGTTGGGGTTGGGGTTAGGGTTAGGGTTAGGACTAGGGTTAGGGTTGAAATTAGGGTTAGGGTTAGGGTTCAGATTAGGGTTAGGGTTTCGGATTAGGGTTGGGGTTGGGGTTAGGATTAGGGTTAGGGTTCAGATTAGGGTTAGGGTTCAGATTAGGTTTAGGGTTAGGGTTAGGGTTAGGGTTCAGATTAGGGTTAGGGTTCAGATTAGGGTTCAGATTAGGGTTAGGGTTCAGATTAGGGTTAGGGTTAGGATTAGGGTTAGGGTTCGGGTTAGGGTTCGGATTAGGGTTAGGGTTAGAACCAGAACTAAACTTAAGTCAACAGAACCAGAACCAAACTCATGCAAACAGAACCAGAACCAAACTCAAGCAAACACAACCAGAACCGAACCAGACCCGAGCCAGAACGTACCAGAACTGAACCAGAACCGAAGCGAACAGAACCGTGCCAGAACCAAACCAGAACCGAACCAAACTCAGCCAGAACCAAACCAGAACGTTCCAGAACTAAACTAGAACCGAACCAGAACCGAACCGAACCAGAACTGTGCCAGAACCGCACAAGAATCGAACCAGAATCGAACCAGAACTGAACCAGAACTGAACCCGAACCAGAACCGAACCAAACCAGAACCGCCCCGAACCCAACCAGAACCGTGCCAAAACCGTAAAAGAACCGAACCAGAACCGAACCAGAACTAGAACCGAACTCAAGCAAACAGAACCAGAACCAAACTCAGGCAAACACAAGCAGAACCGAACCAGACCCGAGCCAGAACGTACCAGAACTGAACCAGAACCGAAGCAAACCGAACCAGAACCGTGCCAGAACCAAACCAGAACCGAACCAAACTCAGCCAGAACCAAACCAGAACGTTCCAGAACTAAACCAGAACCGAACCAGAACCGAACCGAACCGGAACTGTGCCAGAACCGTACAAGAACCGAACCAGAATCGAACCAGAACTGAACCAGAACTTAACCAGAACTGAACCCGAACCAGAACTGAACCGAACCAGAACCGCACCGAACCGAACCAGAACCATGCCAGAACCGAACCAGAACTGAACCAGAACCGAACCAGAACCGAACCAGAACCGAACCAAACAAGAACCGAACCGTGCCAGAACCAAACCAGAACCGAACCAAACTCAGCCAGAACCAAACCAGAACGTTCCAGAACTAAACCAGAACCGAACCAGAACCGAACCGAACCGGAACTGTGCCAGAACCGTACAAGAACCGAACCAGAATCGAACCAGAACTGAACCAGAACTTAACCAGAACTGAACCCGAACCAGAACCGAACCGAACCAGAACCGCACCGAACCGAACCAGAACCATGCCAGAACCGAACCAGAACTGAACCAGAACCGAACCAGAACCGAACCAGAACCGAACCAAACAAGAACCGAACCGAACCAGAATCAAACCAGAACTGAACCAGAACTTAACCAGAACTGAACCCGAACCGAACCAGAACCGCACCGAACCGAACCAGAACCATGCCAGAACCGAACCAGAACCGAACCAGAACCGAACCAGAACCGAACCAAACAAGAACCGAAACAAGAACCGAACCAGAACTGAATCAGAACCGAACCGGAACCAGAACCAGAACCAGAACCGAACTCAAGCAAACAGAACCAGAACCAAACTCAAGCAAACATTATTAATGTTCTCAGGTTGGCATTGAGAAAAATCCGATGCCTCAACTTGGATGGGCTGATCTTATTTCTCCGCTCAGTGAGTATTTGTCTTCAAGAAGACTCTCTGAAGGAAGAGATGAAGCCAGGATACACAGCCTCCCCTCCATCACCTGTATCCTATATCCTCACATACGATTGGCCGCATGGCTGCCAAGCTGACCAATCAACACAAAGTTCTGCTGTGAGCAGAGCTGAGGCTGAGCACTGTGAGAGCTAAGCAGCGACAGGAAAAAACTGTGAGCCGTCTCTCTCTCGATGCGAGCCGGGTCTTCTGATTCACTATAAAGCATCGACTCTCAGAGCCGCAGCTTTTGAACATGACACATCACTAATGTGCTTAATCTGTGTTACAATTATGAGGGGGTCCTTGGATAATGTTCTCACCTGTAAGGGGTCCCTGGCTCCAAAAAGTTTGAGAACCCCTGCTCTAGCTAGTAGGAGTGCAAACTCTCGATAGTGAAAACAAACGGAACAAAAAGAGCAACACAACTGCACAGAAACTCCTAGACTCCTAGACTACATGTCTTTCAATGTAGACTTCCATTGAGAGGAACATATTAGACTATTTAGGAACTAAATTAGGAACTAAATTTAGACTGTCATACCAGCTTGATCATCAATGAAAATGTCCTGGAAATGTCCTGGAAATGTCCTGGAAAATGATCTCTGGAAAAGAGTGGGAACCCTGTAACTTGCTTCTTGTACTTGTAAACCCATGAGGGACTGGTGCTTCACATGTTTTAATTTAAAAATTAAATAAAATGGAATTAGAAAAGGAAATGATTCTTCTTTCTTCCGATTTTATTTTGAAAAACAAAACCAGAGCATGACAATCATATAAAATAGACAAATTTCTGATCTACAGCAATATAAGGAGCAAAAGAAGCTCAGTCAGTCTCATTTCCCTGCCCTGCCGGCTGATCAGTACATGCAGATCTCACTGGTTGTTAGTATGACTCACTGGATTCACACTCCTCTTCCTCTCCCCCTCTGTCTCCTCTCTAGTTTTACCTGGCTGTCGTCTCAGGTGCACAGCAACATGGTGATGCATTTCTCAGGACGCATTGCCGACAGCTTTGACCGGGAGTTCCGCTGTCTGTACGCCGACTCTCAAATCATCGACTGCTTCTTCAACGCAGAGGAGGAGGGGATGCCTTATTACCCGTCATACCAAGCCATGATGGCCCCCGGTACAGGCATGGGGATGGGCCCCGTCATGGGGCTGGATTTACTCTCTGATAGGTACGGCCAGTTAAACATAATTTCACTCTTAGACATAGCTGCTTTGATTAACTTCTATATAAATGTTTATACAATCAGTCCAATAATAAGTACATAATTGGCTTATTGACTTATTTTCTTGAGTTGTTTGTTTCTTGGTGAAAAGGTGGTTCCCAGATACATGTTGAAGAATGAAAGGCTAACAACGATGATGATATCCAGAGTCATTTTTTGCTATAGTCCTAACAAGTGAGACTTTTTTAAAGGATAACATGTTTCACTAATGGTGTCTGGTATTTAGTGATTGAAGAGTCATGACAGTTCAACTATAAACCTGTATGTGGGGCACAGGCCTTAACAGCTAGGCCAATGGTGCCCCAAAATAAAACCTTTTTAAGAAATGTTGCAAAAAGCTATTTGTTAGTCAAATAAAACTAAAACATAGGAAGTCACACAGCTGAATTGAACACTGTAAAATACACTCCGAATATGGTCCAATAATAATCTTAAATACTCTGAATACATAGAAAACAGAATCCGTGTCTAAAGGTGGAAATGGCCATCTAGTTTTAGAAGTAGAAGAATAAGTACGTTTACACAGACTTAAGTACCCTGGTGATTAGCCTCATCCACCTTGAACCATCTCTCCATGTATTTCTGTCACATGTGAAGTTATTCTAACTGAGGAAATCTCCCCGTGTTTGTTTTGTTGTAAATCTTGTGTGGTAAAGATCACAGATTATCAACATTCAAAGTGTTATATAAATAATTAGACTTGGTCTTGAGTTTAAATGATGTCTTACTCTTACCTCTGTTGTCTCCCCTCCTCCAGCAGGCAGAGGGACAGAGGGTGCTCAGAAAACTCCAGCAGCCAATCGAGCAATAGCGTGTCGAGTGTAAAAGCTGCGCCCGGGATGGCATCGAACCCGGTTTACAAGGTCACCCAGAGTCACGACAAGAAGGAGCCTAACAACAACCCACACCTCAGCCCTGAGAGGAGAGGAGGGAGCGGAGACCGAGGAGGGCAGACCCCCACACCTCAGAGTCACATCAGCTCAGGATCACGAGGTTCTGCTAATGGAGTAACCAATCACAGCACTGCGTTGGATCGACCCCCGCCCCCCTACGGTCATCAAATGGGCCTGGAGTGGAACAAGCCCAACCCTTCAGATGTCATGCGCTCAAATATCGGTGGCACCTCCTCCAAGTTCCAGGCAATGGGCTTGTATGATCACAAACCTGGCATGTTCCACAACCCAGGGTATGTCCCTGGAGCCCCCACCTCAAACATGAACCCCAAACCCCAAACCCCCTCCCAGCTCAATGACAGTAAACTCAACCCCAAACAGAGGCCCCCCCCAAACCAGTTCCTCAACAAACTCTCAGACTTCTTCCTGCCCACCCCCAACAAAGACGCCCATAACTTCAGAAGGTCACCATCCCCTCACGGCACTACTTGGGCGGGCCCGGAGCTCTCTCAGGCAGAGCCGGAGAGCCAGCAGAGCCCCCCACCCCCACCCTCACCGGTCACATTAATGAACCGACAGGACCAGAAAAGAATGACACTGGGACACAGCAAGCTGGACCTGGTGAACCAATACAACAAGATGAAGACCAAGCAGGTGTACAGCCGCTTTGAGCTCAAGACCCCCAACTGAGCTTGAACCTTCCTCCCCCCATTGTGTCTTACGTTGTTAGAGTCAATGAAACGTCTCCATGGAAAGAGAGTTTGATAAAAAGGTCTGTTCTTCCTCTTCTTCTTGGGGGAAAATCAGGTGATTGCAGCCACGTTGGCTCAGAGGCTCCTTGAGAAGAGTGTCCTCTGTTACTCATGAAACTTTTCTACTTCATCATGTTGGAGGGTTTACACCTGCAGCAGGACTGTGACGCTTTGTGAAGTTTACATGAAACAACTGAACTTTCTTAAATTACTGAAACTGATCTTTGAGAATCACCCATTTTTGAACTCAACAAAAATGAAATAACATGGTTTGATCTCTGATTCTGAATCAGGTGAACCACACATAAAGGGCTAGATTATGCAGATTGTTTGTTGAACCATAGCTCTGTGTCCAAAAAAAGAAAAACAAATTTTTACTTTCCTGCAAAGTCTTGAGGAAGGGTCTAGGCTGCAAAATGAGCTTGTTTGATCTAGGTTTTCTGAAATTATAAACATTTTTCTACTGTGACTTTTGTGAACTTCCAACCTTAACATCAGACCATGGACTGTTTAAAACATGGACAAAGTCTCAGAGGCGTCACTCACTGGTTTCCGAAGAGCTCAAAGACGGCGCTCGCCATATTCCAAATGCAGAATCCTAATATCTTTCGTTGGAGGTGGAGTTTGGGACATAGCCTTGCCGCCTGGCAAACAGCTAGTCTGCCAAATCAGCCCCTAATTCTATCTGATAATTCATAACTGTTAGCCTCAATATAGTAAGAATGGCCCTCATACTGTTTTCAGGAATAAAGAAATAAGCTTGTGAGACCAAAACAGTTTTTTGTACCAAGCTGAAAACATGTTTAATTCTGCTGTGAAAATGGGCGTTTTCATGTGTGAGCTAACAAGCAGGTTATATTTGGCTTTTGGAGCCAGCCCATTGACTGTATATAAAATTGAAAACCTTAATTTCCACCCATTGTGCGGAGTGAAGCCAAAAGAGCCTCCACAGGTGCTGACATTTTGTGCTGGTGTAGCCAAGGCATGCACACAAGCTTCCTGGCTAGTGTAGCCATGGTACTGACTCCCTCGGATGGGTGCATGCCAAATCAGGATAGATTCCTGTGTTGATCTGAGGCAAACACTTAGGCTACAGAAAGTTAAGAGACTCCTGTGTTAGTGTTCATTATGCTTTCTCTCTCCGTTCTTCCTCTACCCCTCTAATCCGGTACAGAACGCTGCATTTATCGACAGAGCTGTCAATCAATCACCTGTATAAGATCAAATAACTAATTGAAACCAAACTTCTCAGAAGAACAAACACTTGATGATAAGATCTAACTATAATGCCTGAACCATGTTTGAGAAACATTTATTTGGCTTATATATCAATTTTATAGTTTGGCCCATGTTCCATCTGTTCGAATGGAGGTGGTAGGGTTATGACCTATACTACAGCCAGCCACCAGGGGGAGCACTGAGTCTTTTGGCTTCACAGTCATGGCGTCCATCTTTATATGCAGTCTCTGAGCCAGCCTCAAGTGGACACTGGAGGGACTGCACTTCTGTGTTGGCTCCGGTTTTTAACACCAAAGGCTTCAGCTTGAATTAAACGTGTATTTTTACAACTCTAAGCCAAAGTTCAAAAGACTCATAAAGTCAAGTCTACTGATGAGTACAAGCATAGATGTGGCTGTTAGTGGTTTAACAGTAGTCTTATGTGACCTTGTTTGGAAAGAGCTTGAATGAAACGTGTATAGACGAGCTGCACTCTAGTTTCAAAGGTTAGCTTGTGTAGTGACATACACTGATATTACACCTACATGATTATCAGAGGCAATGTTATGAGAAGGTAAAGGTCTTTTGTGATGCAGGAAGTCTTTTACAGCTTGTAAAGTAATCCATAACTTTAAACATGAATGCATCTTTGGTTATTACGACTGAGCGAGTAAAAAACTAAAGGTAAACCAAATCCAAAAGGTTGAATGAATTTTATTGAGACTTTATTCTAATCAGTTTGATTTCTGATTTTTACTTTGTTGTGTTAAAAATCTGTCACAGGGACTAAATGCAGCCCAGGACGTGAAGAAAATATTTGCACCTGTTTCTGTCTTTTCACTTTATCAGTTATTTTGTAACACTCCTGTATCATAGTGTATATAACATGTGCCTTGAACATCCTGCCTTAAGGTTTACATTCACATTTTAAACAAACATAATATCTCCAATGACATCAGGTGAGTGCTAACTAAGGTGCCTGTTTGAAACCTGCTGTAACTGCAGGGAACACAGCTCCGTCTAGATAACAGCTGAAACAGTGTGATGACTTCCTTGATGCTGAACTACACGCTAATGAAACAACACTTAAGAGCTTCAGGGTGTACACACACTTCAGATGTGTTCCTTTATTACATTAGAGGTTGTTCAATACAGAGGAGTGCTGCTTCCTCATATTGTAGATTTTTTAAATATGATGTCTTTTTTTGAATATGTACATTTGTACAGAACATTAAAACAAATTAGACACAGTTAAAACGGATTGTTTTACTTACCTGATATGATTTATGTTGAATACGTGCTTTTATGTGCTGCAGTTTTGAACAGCACCACAGGGCTCTCCAAACAAGACCAGGAAAACAGATCACAGAAGCAATAAGGATTGACATTGTGATCAGTTATTTGATAAATGTGTTTATCTGTGTTTTGTTGACTGCTCGTTTCTTGTTTGTACGTTTTTTTTTTGTTCTTGATGTTATTTTGTAAACAGCAATCAGCTGGACAATGTGCAGGTGTTGACTGATCATGCCTCACGTTTGTCTGCGTGGTGTACATTATTTTGTACATAAAACATGAACTGTCAGGAATTTGGGTTTTATTTTTTTTATTTTTACTGAGTTTTACTGGAGAATGTGAACTTTCTGTTAAAGTAGGTCCTGATTTGTAAAAAAGGATTTATTAAAAAAATGTAAAAGTTAAAAAGTGTGAACATGCTGTTGTTTGTCGTTGATCAGAAAATGAAAAATCTGAACACACAGGTCAGATTTTCAAGTTAATCCTGTAATATAATACCTGTACAGTTTGGAAATGTGTCACTTTTAACCGAGTGAACAGTTTAGCTTCACATTATTTTATAAAATATCTTATGTAGGAGAAACATCATGAGGGAAACGGGGACAAGCTTCTTAATTTCAATTCCGACAGCTTGTCATCTGCAGAAAGACAATGAGTGATGTTAGCATTCATATCACTTCCTAGAATTAATGTTCAATATTTTCTGGTTTAGTTTTTTCTCCATTTTATTTGCAAGAGTGTAAAGTCCATACAAGTGCTGGACATTAAACAAAACATGAAATAAAGTGGTGTTAGAGACCAGTAATCAATCGAAGTTATCAGGTATAATCTAGACAGGTGTTACACAAACAGATCAGATTGTAAGAGACAACACGTTATATATGAAAAGAAAGAATATTGAATTTAATTAAAATGTAGTAAATAAAAATTAAATAAAAAATAAAAATAAAAATAGAATTAATTAAAATGAAAAAATATACATATTGCAATTAAACAATTTAAAATGAAATAAAAAATAAATTATTATAATAAAGAAAGAAAAAAGTAACTATTAAAATAAATTTAAATGATAAGAAAAAAGTACTTTTTTTCAATATTTTAAGATACAGTAGGTAAACTGTACATTCATAGCTAACAGTAATGTGCTGTGCTCATGTGTCCAAGTACAACGTCACACAACAGGTTGCCCAGCTATACATTCTTTGAGGCTACATTATTTATGTGGCTGTTTTATGTTTTCAAGGCATGTACTTGGAGAAGGTTTAGTAAAAGTAAGTTATTTCAGGGTTTTATGTTAGCCTGAAAGATAAAACTCTAATATTTGTTGCTGCCAGCTCAACACCATGCAGAATTGACCATAGAATATTATAGTCTGTAGTATGAAGAATAGAAATCTGTTGGACAGTCATATGATAATTTACAGTAATAGGTCACAGACTTCTTTCTCTGTCAGCACTTAAAAACAAACATTTTTCAGCATCTCTCAGATAACAGGACTACTTTTCTCATGAATTATGAATGAGTAACAGGTCAGTGAAGCCAGGATGTTTGCTGGCTGTGTGTAGATCTGTGTGTCAGGCACTAACGCTCCACAGATCCCCTTTCCCTTCTGAGCTACTGTACAGTATGTCTTCCTGTGAGGAAGCCTGGGCCAGGGGCTGGGTCACGGCCAACGCAAGAACAATGTGACAAATGAAAACACACCAAGGACAGATAAAGGTGCCCCAGAAGTCCCCAAACTGTACAATGATGTCACAAAACGCCGGAAATCCATTATTGATGGCACTAATCCTGGAATAGAAAGTGTCTTTGTGCACAGAAACAAAGACAAACTGGTCAAAGTTGGTCATCACCAGTAACTGTATGTTTGTTTTTCCACTGTGCTTTGCATTTATAATGTCTGATAAATTTAAATCTAACATTTACTTAATCAGCACCATAATTATAAAACTATTAAATCAGCCTGATCTAAGGACAAAACTTCACAGTGTTTCTGCACAACATTACGACCTCCCTAAGAACACAGTCCTCCAAAACATTTTAACCCTAAACCAACACGCCACATGTGAGTACCTGGTTACTGGTTTGCTGGGCACACTTGACATGTAGACCTGGTTACAGGATGCCTTGTTATTTTTGTTGGGTAGTCGAGGTTACAGGTTTAAAGGTTGGCTCCTTGTTGTTTACAAGGTAGAAGCAGCCTAGTTTTATTTGTCTCTGCTGCATGTGCTGCATTCCAGCTCACATTCAGGAGTTTGTTTTGTTCGAAGCTGGGTGTGACGACCGGTTGATTTAACTAAGCTGAAGAACAGAACACTGACTTATTTTAGGAGTTGATTCTGGGAAAAACATATTCTGAGATCATTATTGCATGGTGGCATCAAGTAGCTTAATATATATTTCTATAATAGCAGTGTATCAAAGACGATATAAAAGCTGTGCACATTTGAGAGGTGTCTCTGGTTGTGTTGAACAGACATAATTGTCTGCCAGATCTGCAGCTTTACATGGATTATAACAAGTTTTGGCTCATTGTTTACTTGCCCAGCCCACAGTTATACTCTTTGGTTCACCTTAATAATGTTCTGGATGTAAGAGGGGATGTAGCGTCTTGTTTTATAAAGTGAAGCTAGTGTTGAAGGGCCTCAAACTTTAAAACCTGTCTTCCTTTCAACACCAGCAGGGGACAACTCTTTTAAATGACTGTACTTTACTTGACTTTGGTAAACATTTCTCCACAACTATGTTCTCTCTTTCGCTAGTTTTCAGTCTTCTTCAACACAGCCTGATATTCATTTCGTTAGTTGTGGCCCAGTTTACAGTTAAATACACAATGTATCAAGAATACCTTGTGGCAAGGAGGAGGTAGCGCTTCATTTTTACAAGAAAGTTAAGATAGCAAGCAACTCAAATAAAGTCACAATGTTAACCAAGCAAGTGCTAGCATTAGCTGATAACCTGTAGCTTGCACACCTCGTTCCTTTCTCCAGCTCTGCTTTTTGGTCTTAATACGGCCACTTCTGGTACCACAATTTCAATATGGTGAAGTCCTAAAAACCAAAACTGAGGCTTCAGAACATTAGAAACCAAACCAAAGATTTATTTCATTAACTCCTTACAGTCTTGTTTAGAGTCCATGGTTTAAAATAAGTAAATAAATCACCAGTACAATACCAGTTTGAGATATAAATTATAGAGCTGCTGAACATACCCTAATCAGGATTTAATGCTAAAGAGGAACATTTTAACATCAGGAGTTTGTTAAACCAACTTTTTTCTTCCTAAACAGGACAACAATTGTTTTTTTAAGTTTTGGATGAAAACACCATCCTTACATTCTTAAATGCCACAGAGTCAAGTTCCATTGAAAAAATGGGCCACACACTTCAACCACAAGCCACGCCATCCCTGAAACTGTAACACCGTACAGACATTATTGCAACAATCTGCATACAGTACGATGGAGTTCACTTTTTGATGCACTAATGGTAGAAGCAGATTACTCTTCATCTCAAAGGTAAGTGTTGTTATTTCCACACATTACAATGTCTTCATTCTTTAGCATGCATTTTTTTCTGTGCATTCCTAACCATGGTTAGGGTTATGATAAGGGTCAGTGTTTGGACTAGGGTTATGATAAGGGTTTGAATTTGAATTAGGATAAGGGTTTGGATTAGGGTTATGACTAGATTTAGTGTTATGATTATGGTGAGTGTTTGCATTACGGTGAGGGGTTAGTGTTTGGATTAGGGTTAGGGTTTGGATTAGGGTTAGGGTTATTATTTGGGTTTGGGGTAGGGTTTCAATTAGGGTTAGGGTTTGGATTAGGATTAAGGTTAGGGTTTGGATTAGGGTTAGTGGTATTGTTATGATTAGGGTTAGGGTTATGATTAGGGTATGAATGAGGGTTAGTGTTATGATTTGGTTTATGATTAGGGTTTGGATAAGGGCTAGGGTTTGGATTAGGTTTAGGATTAAGATTAGGGTTTGGGTTAGGGTTTGAATTCGGGTTAGTGTAAGGATTTGGATTTGGGTTAGGGTTAGGGTTTGGATTAAGATTAAAGAAGCGATTATCTTAACAGAGCAGATGACATACATTCAATCAGTGACTGATCATCTTCTTCATCAGTTACTTCTCATACTGTCAATCAATTTCTGTACATCATCAATTAGGTTAAGTACGCCTTAGTTTGAGGCTGTATTTGAAAATGCCACGTGGCCCTTTAACTGATGGACAGAGACAGTTATTGATACACTTGAGTTAACAGGGACACACAAAGCATTAAAAAGTCTTCTCTGTGTGTGTCTGCAGGTTCTGGTTTGTAGGGCAGATGAGGTAACACAAGCTGCCCTTCTCATGTTTCAGACTTGACCCCTCTAACTGTGACAGAGAGGAACTCCACAAAGTCAGAGTACACCTGAGGATTTTTTGGCATGTTCTCTTTGTGCTCGGAAGATTACTTATTGTAGGTCATCCATGGCTGATTATGACCAGTGGTAAGCTGTTTAACCTTGTGACGTGTCATGAGTGTAATTGTAAATATACTTTACATTGCACTATGCGTCTTACTGGAGGATACCTCTAGAGGGCCAAAGTCAGAGGCTGTTTTCGAAACAGCCTGCTACATACTACCTACTAATGTAGTAGTCAGTAGGTACTGCCTACTACATACTGCGTTTGAATTTAGTCTGTAGTATGACTGTTCTGTTCGATCTGTGTTGCAGCATGCTGGGCCAGACGTCACTGATTTTCCGGTTTTGGAATGTGGAAGTAAACAACGGCCAAGCTCACAGCAAAACTGCTTCTTTAGCATTCACTTATGATTTAAAAAGTTAAGAAGTGTTTATATGGAATTTAATAATTTTCACAGCACCTAAAAACCGAGTGCCCCCCGTCATATGGTAAAAATAGAAGAAACAGAACTTTAGTGCTGTGCATTGTGGGAGACAGTACGTGAGGGAGACTGGTCCGATGCATACTGTGAAATTTTACTGAATTAGTAGACATCCGGGTATACTGCTGATTTTGCTTTTGTTCACATACTACATACTGAATTTTGGCCAAATCTGTATGTACTGCTAGTATAGTAGGCGGTTTTGAAAACAGCCAGAGAGTTACTGTTATGTTACTTCTGGGTCTCAGAGTGAGAAATTCTTAAACCAGCTCAGTTGATTGATGAATAGTGGACAGAAACCCCATCGACACAGCCCCCGCTGAGTTTTTCTAGTGTTTTTCGACGTGCTCCAGCTTATTTCCATTTGGTTCTGCAGGTTTCCACATCGACTAATGAAACTGAACGTATCTGTCACCAATTATTTTTTCCAGCATAATTGTTGCTCTGCAGTGACTATGATGCATCATCCAGATGTGGATAACTGCAGACTTGGTCAATCAGCTTGTCTTTGAAATTTTCAGCCATTGTTGTCCCTCCTGCTGTGTTTACTGTCACATACAAGGTGCTGATTTATCATTCAGTGTTCCCACAACTTTTAAGACAGAGGGATTTATTGCATTGGAACAAGATTTAAACCTGAGTTACCTCACAGACTGAGTTGTTTGGGAGCTATGAACCTGATAAAGGTCACTACAGGCCATAAACCCAGTGTGGACACCTGCAGCATTTCCTTGGCTGTGTAACCTGACACACGTCTCTCTGTTGCTTCCTGTGTTCCTCAGTGCACCACCGGTCTACAGATGAGCAGCCTGTTAAGCAGGAGTTCAGTTTTAGCAGGTCAAGATTCTTTCACATGAGAAAGTTACAAACAAGGTGTTTGTGGAGTTTAAGCTGCTGTGAATGGGGGGATTAGACAGTTTGCATGTGCATTAAAACCTGACATTCTTCTTTAAATGATGCTAATTCAAATAGTTAAGAGCATACATTTTACAACGACAGACAGTATTCTATGAGTATTATTCCCTCAGACGTCTATGTTTAGGTGTTCAATAACAGAAGAATCAAATAGCCAAACCAGATAGTGTTTAGAGAGTGTAAGAATGTGACATATTTCTGTGCAGTCTTTAAATGCTCAAAAAATTATTTCCTGAAAATACACTGTTAAGAAAACTGTCCTATATTATCTCATGTAAACATTACACAGTGTCCTACTTGGATGCTGCAGCAGCATTTCCTGCAGCGACACAAAGAATCTCATTGTCCACCTTGATGTTATCTTCAGGATGCAGCGTTCTTCCTGTGGCTCAGAGCTATTTTCTGCTGAGTGTGCGCGTGTACAGTATCAGACCTTATCCTTGAGGATTGTTGCTTGTTCTTGGGAGTCGGTACATGCATGTGTAATGTCATGTGTGTGTCTATGTGTGACTGTATAAATGGACAGAACACCCAAGGGGAAGCCATCCTTCATAGAGCTCCCTCTGGTAGCTGGCTTCAGTATAGGTCTTAAAGCCCGCCTCCTCCATTGTAACAGATGGGACATGGGTAAAACTAGAAAATGTCATTATTGTCAATTCTTACATGCTGTTTAATGTTTAAGCATTCAGTCACGATACATGGTTAGTGATATGATACAAGTACAATATTGGTTCATTTAGAATGATACAATTTGATACGATGCAATGACTAGAAATTGATGAATTGACGTGAAATAAATACATGATTATCCTGAATAGGGCAGCTGGAGGTTACTAGCATTATTCAGTACTAGGGCACTGTCATTAATGTACCTACTGCAATAACTACTATCCATCTCGACACTATCATCTCTCTCTCTTCATCCCCCTCTATCCCTCTTTCCAACACAGTCTCAGCAGATGTCTGTCTAACATGAGTCTGGTTCTGCTCAATGTTTCTGCCTGTCAAAGGAAGTGTGTCCTTGCCACTTTAACTTGCTGCAAATGCTGCAAAGTGCTCTGCTCATGGTGGATTCTGCAGTTTGCAGAAGAAGCTCATGCAGCAGGGTCACACAGTTGTATTGCTGAAATCCACCAGCAGCTTGTAAGAAGATCTTCAGCCACTCCATCTTCACAGGGACCAAGAAAAGCACAATGTGGGACTCAGGAAGTGTGAAGGCTCATACTGTCTTTCGCTGTTCCACCTTCACTAGAGAAACAGACCTGCTAAATCAACAAAAAGGGAAAAAGAAAAGGCTCACTGCTCTCTCTCTGCTTCACCTGCAGGACCGAAGTAAAGCCTTTCATTAATTGTGGGACAATGTTGAAGACAACCTTGGTTGAAGTCCTTCCCCTCTTCCCTTTCCCCTCACATTTGTAATAATAACTCTTTATTTTGTTGACAATCTGTCTCAGGCCTCATTTTATCATCAGTTCTTCCATCCACAATGTGTGCATGCGTGCGTGAGTGTGTGTGTGTTTGTGTGTGTGTGTGTGTGTGTGTGTGTGTGTGTGTGTGTGTGTGTGTGTGTGTGTGTGTGTGTGTGTGTGTGTGTGTGTGTGTGTGTGTGTGTGTGTGTTTGTGTTTGTATCACAGGAAGCCTTGTGTATTGTCCTCTCAGCAGTCTGAGACAGGTTTAAACTTTCTAATCTGGATTAGGCTCCAGACGCTCTCAGTCTGTCTGCCAGCAGATTACAGTTTTCCTATTACAACAGACCCAAAACAAATAAGAGTTTTTACAGAAATCAAACAAACATTTTGAGAGGTGAGCTGTTACAGAACAATGAGTACAGGATTCAAAGTTGCTAATGCTGAGCAGCAGAGATTTCCAAAATGCACTCTGCAGATTGAAAGAACAGCACAGAGGTCCTTAACCGCATTATATAACACTTTTGTTCCAGCAAGTTTAGAAACAGGATTGTAACTTTTTTAAATCATGCAAAAATAACGAGAAATGCAGTGTTGTTCCTAAAACAAGCAGCTGAACAGTAAACCCCTAAGTGTGAAATACCTTTATACAAAAATGTATCTTCAGCACCTGAATTAAATCACTGCTGAATGTTTTCAGAGCATGTGTGAGACATGTGTGAAAAGCTATTGTGTAAGATTTCAAAACTTTAATGTCCTGAAAATGTCAGCATTCATCTGTGAAAGAGGCTGTAATTGTGACGTCACTTGATTCAGAATCTTTTCAAATTCTTGTATTTTAACATAGATGTGAAACAGTCTGTCAAAAGTTTTCTTTTCACCGTCCTCTTGTGTTTCAACATTCAATAAATGTCAGCCTCTCCTATCTTGACATTTTCTTTCAGTCCTTCAGTTTAATTTAACCTTTTCAGTCTCTTCTGGCCGGTGACATTTGAGCTAAAAGTGGAGAGGAGCAGGATGGAAAAATCAAAAGCAAAAAGTGAAAGGTGATAGTAAAAAACACAGAGAGTGAGAGTGAGAGAGAGAGAGAGAGAGAGAGAGAGAGAGAGAGAGAGAGAGAGAGAGAGAGAGAGAGAGAGAGAGAGAGAGAGAGATTTTTATTCTCTAATTATTTAACATTATTATTATCATCCTATTGTTTTGATTCTATGTTTAAATATTTGATTATATTAAATGTATCATTTCATCTTTAATAAGCTTCGATATTAACTGCTGTTTTAATGTCATTTATGTTTGCAAATGCTTTGGCCACATTGTCATTGAACATCCATACCAATAAAGCTCCATGATTTGAATTGAATTGAGAGAGAGAAAGAAAAGAGAAGTTGGACATTTCTGCATTTTAAATACTTTCTTTAACTGAAATATTCAAATCATTTCAGATACCAAATTTCAAATTGTTATGTGCTATAAACCAAAATCATCAAAATGGACAAGAAAAAAGACATTCAATATTTTGTTTCACGTGAAAAAATCAAAAGAACATCTGGAAGTTTACCCTTTTTTAATTATATTCAAAGAAAAATTACTTTTTCAAATATTTCAATGTATTGAAATGCACCTGTAAAAAAGCTCGGCGTCATATTTAGAGATGCACCAGGTGTGCTTGTTTGGCAGACTGTGGTCTATCTTTTGTTGCAGTGGAATGTGTTCCAAATTATTCAAAAGGATCAAAGCCAATCGGCGACTGTGAGAGGCTCACCAGGACGACAGGCCGTAAACAAACAACCAACCAGTTGTGAGAGGGAAGAAGACAGACAGACAGACAGACAGACAGACAGACAGACAGACAGACAGACAGACAGACAGACAGTTTGTACTTTAGATCAGAATATCTGAACACAAAGACGAATTATTCACTTGCTGTGTTTTTCTTCTATTTCGGTCCAAATGAAACACCATTAAAATAAATCATGGGTGGAAAAAGGTTCTAAAGTACTGGGTACTTACTTTTATTCTATTTGAACTTTTGTACACCACACTGCTGTTTAGGCTGAACATGCTGCATACAGACACATAGCTACCCTTCAGTGTTGTTACAGGTCAGCTCACAATGATACAAAGGTTCATGTGTGAATGACAGGATACAGGACTGATGAACACACAGCAGAATGAACTGCATGTAGTCTGCAAAGAGAAGCTGAAGGCTTGGTTGTTTCAGCCATCCTGAGTAAACAGCATCACAGTGCTGCCATCCTGTGGTTTAATTACGAACTCTGGTGACAGCGGCTGGATAGATCTTTATGTTATTATAAAGTCTCAGACATTAGCTGTGAGGAAATCCACAAATGAAACACAGTACCGCTGCCTTTAAGAAGATAGAAGTTTATGCACCATTTCAAAGGATCTTATTCCTTGACAGATACATGAATGAAGAGAGTGTTTAATACTGTTGTGTGATTTGCTTAACTTAAAGTACAAAGTTGGAAATTAAATAAGTGCAAATGTACTGTGGTCAGTGTGATGCAATTTGTGTTGCATTAGTACATTAGCACAGAACGATTCAAATCCTGTGTATAGAACATTTTGTTTCTGCAGTCATTCCTTCAGCTCCATCAAATTTAGCTCAAATAGCCGAGCATCACATTAACGCTTATCTGCAGATTTTCCCTCCACTGCATGGTAGAGTGTTGATTTCACCTCTGCCCCCTTGAAATAAATAACATCAATAAAGTTATTACTATTTTTCAATATCAATGTTAAATCACAAGTCTGTCATCCCTTACAGCAAAATATTGCTGCCTGTCACTCCTGCCTGCATGGACCACACCCACCAATCATATAAATCAGAATCAGAATCAGAAATACTTTATTTGTCCATTTTTTACAATAATAAGCTATGTAGAAAAAAATAAATGGTTGAAGTCCCAGGAGATCAGGAAGAGGGCACTCTGGTGGTCAAGTCTGGAGTCTGGCTATGGCAGCGTTGAGAACGTTGGATGCCATAGTCCTCCCTGTAGGCCTCAGTCTCCCTTTTTCCCTCCAAATTGCTTCAGGCAAACAAAGAAACCACCCATTAGATTCAAAATGGACTGCATAAACCTTTAGATCTGATGAAACATACCTGGAATGGATTGTATAATCAGTATTGATTAATTTTTTGTTTGGATATAGACTAGATACTTGACTAAACCTGAATTGTTTAAAGACTGAAACTGGATGGATGCATTAAGTTCAATCATTTTGGTCCCCTCGTGTTGGGATTTTCAAAGTTATCCTGAGGAGACCGTTGATAATCGAAAGAGTACAGTAGGTGGCGACATGCACCCTTAAAGTTGCTGTCTTCTACATCAGTAGAAGTAGTTGAGCAATAGTGAACTAACTAGCTGATGCATTTTAATGAATTAGTCACATTGCTTCTAATTTCGGTCATATTGAGCTTTGTGATAGATCCATATTGCAACAGAGAGAAGAAGCTCAGATTAAACCCACACTCAAACCCGCAGACAGTGGAGAGCAGAGGCGGGGTGAGTCCTGATACCTGATGAGCAGACTATAACAAACCTGTTCTTGTCATCTCAGGAAAACTTAATGATAAGAGTAAAAGAGAGAGACATCTCTGATATTATGTTAAGGCCTCTTCTGGTTATTGTTGATTTACTTTGATTTATTGTGTGTACTGTATTCTCTCAAACTTCAACTTCATGAGTTAGACATGAAACCTCCAGGCAGAAAGGATTTCCTCCATGTTAGTAAATAAATTATATTAAATGAACTTCAAGTATAACTCTGCATCTACATGTAAATTGGAATTTCGATTACACATACATTTGGGAGCACGTCAGGTACTGTTTCCGGACTTTAGTAAGACAAAAGTCAACAAATACTCCTCACTCTCCAGAGACCTGATTGGTTATCTGTGTTGTCCTCCTGGCTTCATTTGAGCTTACTTGTCTCTGTATCACTTCTCTGTGTATTGCCAGTGTTCAGTATCTTCTGGTGCTGGTGCATTAGTTCTTTAAGCCTCACAGACTGATTGGAAAAACATGGGGGGCACATCATCACAAGAGGACTATGACAGTTTTGCTCTGGAGTATTTTGGCTATGCTCAAAGAGACACATGCCTCCTACCAGATGCAGGTATCGATGAGTTCCTGCTGAAATATTCAGGCACTGACTCCAACGCTGTGCTGCAGGCCTATTCTGATCTACAGGTTGACAGCCTGCCAGACTACATCGGCAGGCTAGGCTCTAGTCTGGCTCCGTTGACCATGGTCCCGAATGCTGTTGGACTTGGGGCACTGGTGCTTTCAATGATCATAGAGATCAGCATCAAGAGTAATCCTCAAACCAATACCCAATACAGCATGTTTCAACGTGTTTTTGGGGTAAAGAAAGTCTCATCAGTCCGGAACACGATGTCAGAGTATCTTGGGCACCATCGCACATTCATGAACAACAACAGACGACTAAAGGAGGAACTCAAGAAACTAGAAGCTCAGCTGAGCAACCATCTCACCATCCTCAAAAACTTTCTGCTGCAAGACAGGCAGATGAGCACTCATGACTTCAAGATCTGGGTAAATGGAGCCGCCTTCCACATCCAGATGTTGGTTCATGAGGCTCGACTTCAGACAGGCAGCCATCAGTCAGACTATGTTGAGTCTATCACGGCTGCTGTCGACTTGTATTTGACGGACCTCGACCGTTTGCTTGCGAAATACAAAACTTTCATGTCAAGTAAACTCATCATAAAAAGTCGGCCAATGCACAGTGGTGATGACATCGTCAGCCTGTGTGGTAGTCTGTTCCGGTCTGGTTTTCCACATGGTTTTAACTAAATCATGGGGGTTCATCACTCAAGAGAAGAATATGACAGGTTTGCTGTTAGCTTTTATTCCACTGCTCAAACTAAAGCTGCATGCATCTTACCAGATGTGAGTATAGATGAGTCCCTGCTGAAATTCTCTGGCACTGACTCCAACGCTGTGCTGCAGGCTTTCTCCAACCTGCAGGTCGATATCGTGCCAGGCTACGTCAGCAGGCTGGGATCTGGTCTGGCTCCGTTGACCGCGATCCCAAATGCTGTTGGACTTGGAGCACTGGTGCTTTCAATGATCATAGAGATCTACATCAAGAGTGTTCCTCAAACAGATAAATCATTCGACATGTTCCGACGTGTCTTTGGGGAAGAAAAAGCCTCATCGGTCCGGGACACAATGTCAGAGTATCTGAAGCGCCACTTCATGTTCATCAACAACAACAGACAACTAAAGGTGGAACTACGGAGACAAGAAGCTCAGCTGAGCAACCATCTCACCATCCTCAGAAACTCTCTGCTGCATGACGGACAGATGAGAACTCGTGGCTTCAAGATCTGGGTGAATGGAGCCGCCTTCCACGTCCAGATGTTGCTCCATGACGCTCGACTGAATCTTCAGACTTGGAAACCTCAATCAGACTATGTTAGTGTGATCACAGCTGCCATTGACTTATATGTGATGGACCTGGACCGGTTGCTCCTGAAATACAAAACTTTCCAGAGAGATAATACTCAAATATACATAGGTGGATACTGTGAAAGGATCTGCTTTTACTGTATTTTGAGAAACATTGAGCATAACTGTAATGTTGTTGTTCCCACAAGTGGCCCCTGTTCAGGTTCTGGTTTGATAGAGTCTTATGTGGATCTTGTTTTCACTTCACATGAACCAATCTCAGGCTTGAAGAGTCATTTTTTAAACATCAAGAGCAACCTTGTCTACCTGATCAACCAACATGATTCATTCACTCTGCCAACCTGAGATCACCTTAACCTCTCAGTTAAGTCTTGATCTTTTGGCTCCTTCATCTTTATTTTCATCTTTCATAAAAATAGCAACATGTTAAAATGGTGAAGTTTTCTTGTTTACCTTAAGATGAGGTAAAACTGTTAGCTTCTGTTAGCATGAAAACAATGTGGCTAAAATGCTAGTTTCTGTTAGCATGCTAAATCGGCAGGCTACAGACATTTTTATATTGGATCCTGTCCAGGAATATTAGCAAAGAGTGGAACAGGGGAGAGAAACTTTAGGTTACTGATCTCTCAAAAAGAAACTTAAACCACGAGCGGTGGTGATGATAGCAGCAGGGTTCAAGTTGTGACATTTGTTTATTTTTAAAGGTGTATGAACCCCAGAGCTCAGAGAAGAAGGAGAGCTGAATGAGGACAGTTTCATGTTAAATCGACCACAACAGGCGAAAGGAATCCATCACCATGGAACACTAACTGACGAATCACTGGGACTATTTAAAAAAAAATGTATACATAAATCACTTTAAATCAATAAAATAATCTGTAAATCAATGTGTTTGTATAAGTTAGTAGACAGCTAATCAGCAGGATAAAGAATGGTTTGCAGGTAGTTATGGGAAGATACCCTTGTCTACCAAAAAGCTCAACATGACAGAAATTAGCAGCATTGTGACTACTTCTTTAAAATACATCAGCTAGTTAGTTCACTGTTGCTCAACTACTTCTCTTTTCCTCACTGTTGTAGCAGACAGCAACCTTAAGGGGCATGACGCTGACTACTGTACCAGGGTGTGTAACTTGCACGAATAATATTTGATATTTAACTTTTAAAGACGCTGTTTGAACCAGTTTGGGATTTTCAACAGTCTCTTTAGGATAGCTTCGTGAATCACAACACAAGTGGACCAAAAAATGATATTCCTGGGGTGGAATATAGCTTCTTGTAGGGGTCTTGTCTCATCCTGTCAGGATTCTATTTCCCATAACTACCTGCTAACCATACATTATCCGAAACATAATACACTCTGCTTTAAGTACAGTATGATATTTATTTTTTCCATGTAAGTTTGATAAAACCTCTCGTTCTCCCACTGTTATGGGCTGTTGTTGCTGTTGTGTTGTTGTTTTTTGCTTGTTTCTCTCACTCCTGTGCTGCAGACTGGTGGCTCCTTCACCTCCTCACTGCAGGTGACGATCAAGGCCCGCAGCCTGAAGACCAGGGGTCTCACTTATAAATGTTGTGTATGCAAAAAGCAGAGCCTAAAGTAATACAGAAATATGTAGTTATTGTAATACAGGAGAAAATGCAACACGGAAAACTACAAAAGGTGAGGGAGGCAGGACGAGACTGGAACTTGGAGAGGATACTGGGAACAAATGGAGAGCTAGGCTGTTTCCGAAACCGCCTACTATGCTAGCAGTACGTACTGATATGTCCAAAATTCAGTATGTAGTATGTAGTATGTGAACAAGAGCAAAATCTGCAGTAAGCCAAAACTCCCCGGATGTCTACTGATTCGGGAAAATATCTCAGTATGCATCGGACCAGTCTGCCTCGCGTACTGTTTCCCATAATGCACAGCGCTCGTTCTGCTTTTTCTTTTTCCTTATTTCTTGGCGGGAGGAAATCCGTTTTTGGGTGCTGTGAAAGTTATCAAATTACATATGAACCACTTCATAACTTTTTAAATCATAAATGGATGCTAAAGAAGCATTTTATTTATCGGCTTCGCTGTTGTTTATTTCCACTTTCCGAAACCGGAAATCCAGCGACGTCTGGCTCAGCACGCTGCAGAACAGATCGAACAGAACAGTCATACTATATACTAAATTCAAGCGCAGTATGTAGTAGGCAATACCTCCTGCCTACTACATTAGTAAGTAGTATGTAGCAGGCCGTTTCGGAAACAGCCATAGTGTGGGAGATTCAGAAGTTATAGCTTACTTAGTGAGAACTGATTTGTTTTGAAGAATATAAGGTGTTTAAGTATATAGATGTGTTTATTTATGTGAATATACTGTATATGGACATATATAAGATACACATGGATACAATATAATCAAATAATAATAACACATTTTATTTGGAGGCGCCTTTCAAGTCACCCAAGGTCACCTTACAGAGAATAAAAGCATTCATCATTAAAACAGAAGATCAACATAAAACAAGTGAAGTGCACAGTGTCCAGTTAGAGGGAATATGCCAATTTGAACAGGTGAGTTTTGAGTTGGGATTTGAATGATGTGATGGAATCTGACTGTCTTATGTGTGGGGGGAGGGAGTTCCAGAGTCTGGGTGCCGAGCGGCTGAAGGCTCGGGCACCCATGGTACTGAGGCGTGACGTTTGGATGGTTAGCAGTCTAGCAGAGGTTGAGCTGTGGAGCAGGAGGGAGTGTATTCATGAAGGAGGTCGTTGAGGTAAGTGGGGGCCAGGTTGTGGGGAGCTTTATAGGTGAGGGGAAGGTTTTCATAGTGGATGCGGTATTGTACAGGAAGCCAGTGAAGTTGGATGAGAACAGGAGTGATGTGGTCAGATGATATGAAACCTTTATTTATTTATTCTTTAATTGTATAATAATGTTGCTAGAATTCTAAAACTGAATCCCTTCTAAGTACTCCGTAACAGTAGGTGGTGGTATACACCTTTAAGCTTGGATTGCAATCCGGCAAAAACACAAAGAAGAAAACAAACACGGTCTGAAAATGGTCAACGTCAAGTTTGAGTTCTAGTCAGATTATATTTTGATTCCTTTTACATATATATTATGAACTTGAATTAACAATATCTAAACAGACCCACATCATCAAAACCAATAAACTCAGCAGGTTTTATTTTCACACTTTACTGTAATAAAGACTTGAAAAGTCCCAAAGACTTGAGACTCAACCTGGATCCAAGCTTTGGGACTCGTTGACAGTCTTGGTATTTTGTACTCGTGGCTGATTAACATTACACACTGAATTTCATCCCCCGTCATGTGTAGCCTTGTGCATCTGGTTTGAGAGCGACCACACTGCAGAGGAAACTACGGCAAGTACATCACCTGCAGCTACGGTGCCGTGTTTCCCACACATATACCATACCTGGGCGGGGCACTGAAGTATTTTTGCCAACCATTTTTATTCATTTCTAATCTGTATAAGACCGTCACCTTCAATAAAGAAGTGAATGATCTCCCTCGCCTTGTATATTGCAAATAGTGTCTCATAGGTCTGCTCTGTAGGTGATCAGAGAGATTCGGTACGTCCCTCCTTAAAGGCAATGATTCTGGTCTCATGTTAATTGTCATCCTCTCTCTTCTGCTTTAACAGTGCTGTGCAAGTTTTGGATCATCAATAAGAAGCCTTGTTCACACACAAATAACTTGTGATGGACATAAAGAAACTATAGGAGACGGTGTGTGTGCGTGCAGTAAAAGAGGAGAGCTGCAGGTGCCACGGGTAGAATCAGGTGACAGCAGGGGGTTCCCACAGCCCGAAATTCGACCAGACATCCCAAAATCCTAAACTTTGATTGCTTATTTGTCGTATCAAAGGTAGGACTTGTCTTAAAATCAACCTTCCTGGCTATAAGCTGTGTTTTAACAACTCCTTTTGAGTCCACACAGATTTTAGCTAAATAATTCTACCTCATATGTTGCTGCTATGCTGTGCCCTTTGAAAAATGACACACAGGAAAATAACAGGACTTTCGTCAGACAGGGAAATCAGACATAAGTCAACAAATATTCCTCACCTTCGAGAGACCTGATTGGTTATCTGTGTTATCCTGACCTGGCTTTGTATAAATGCATTTTGGGTTACCTTGTGTGTTAAGTCTGTTCTGGTCTTGGTAAGCATCAAAAGCCGAGTAAGAGACATGGGTAGCACCGTATCACAAGAGGAATTTGATGAGTTTGCACATCATTATTACGCCACTGCTCAACAGAACCCATGCATCTTACCAGATGTGGGTATCGACGAGTCCCTGCTGAAATATTCAGGAACTGACTCCAACGCTGTGCTGCAGGCCTACTCCAACCTGCAGGTCGACATGGTGTCAGGCTACGTCAGTAGGCTGGGATCTGGTCTGGCTCATTTTACCTCAGTCCCAAATGCTGTTGGACTTGGAGCACTGATGCTTTCAATGATCATTGAGATAGTCATCAAGGGTAGTTCTCAAACAGAAAAATCCTGCAACATGTTCCGGCGAGTCTTTGGGGAAGAAAAAGCCTCCTCTGTGCGGGACACAATGTCAGAATATATTGGACGCCACCACACATTCATGAACAACAACAGATTACTAAAGGGGGAACTGCGGAGACTAGAGGCTCAGCTGAGCAACCATCTCACCATCCTCAGAAACTCTCTGCTGCATGACGGACAAATGAGCACTCGCGGCTTCAAGATCTGGCTTCCTTCCATGTCCAGATGTTGCTCCACGAGGCTCGACTAAATGTTCAGGCTGGCAGACCTTAATCAGACGATGTTAATGCGATCACAGCTGCTATTGACATGTATTTGAATCCCCTGGATCAGTTGCTTGTGAAATACAAGACGTACAAGTCAAGTAATATCAAAATATACATTTGGTCGAGGTGCTATGGATGCTTAAAGAGTCATTTTCTAAATCTCAGAAACAATTTCACCTTTCTGATCAACCAACATGATTCATTCAGTGTGCCTTCAGCCACCTGAGATCAAATTCCCTGAGGCAGGTTGGTTCACAAAAAATGGTGAGATCGATTGTTAATCATGATTTTTGTATTGACCTGGAGTTTTTCATGACTTGCATTCATTTACATGGATAGACTGACACTGATTTCGACCGATTGAAACAAAATTTGCGTCAACGTGATAAATATGGTGCTTGTTATGAAAAGATGAACTGGATGCAGAAAAGTTGCAGACATGTTTGAAGTCATATAAAACACTCTGCTCTGACTTAAACATGACATATACTTTGTGTTTCCTAAAGAAGTTAATAAACATGTCAAAACTGGTTCTTATCATCTTCCTGCATTATAATAATCTGAATCACTGAAATTCTTTTTGTCTATTTTTACAGATTCTTTCAGCTATGAATTTTTTTTTTCACACACTTCACAGGAAACAAGACGAGCGCAAGTTTGAGCAAGTTTTGCAATTAGTTGAGAACTCTGATCCAGTGATGTAAGGTCCAATCTGTGTGTGTTGTATTGCATCATATTCATACCTGTTTGAATGAATAGATGGTAAAATAATACTAAAGAAGTTTCTGAAGAGCATCAGTGCATGGTGAGGTGTTGGTGCCTCCTGTCTTTCTCCCAGTGTGTTGGTCTCAACCATAAGTCTGTCCTTTCTTAGAAGCAACCTGTGGTAATATCTTTGAGATTGGCGCTCAGATCCATTTGAACTCATGATTTATTATACTTTAGTGGTCCACATTTGAAGGTCAGTGTAGCATTTGAAAGAAACCTAATGGCTAAAAATCCAGGGTTCATGGCTTGAATTTTTCCTTACTTTATCCTGTAGCTTAATGAAACCGTCAATGAGTGCATGTAGATGGACTATCCCTGTTTTGATTGGTTCTTTTACCTGTTTATGTGTTTTTGCATGTGAACATCATCTTGGTTTCAGAGACTAGGATAAGCATCTATCTTTGTTTGCTACCTAGAGAACTCAGAAAGAAAAAAGGTTACTGTGGCATGTATACACTTTACCCTGGTTTCTAGCCAATGCCAACTACTGCCAAGTGACAGATCAGCAAAACAAACATGGAGAAGGCAACGAGAGCATCTTACTGCTGGAACATACAAGCAATATACAAACATTTGCAATGCAATGTTGGTATTTAATAGTGCGTATTCTGTAATAAGCCACAGTGGTTTTAATTTTCTCAGATTGTTTGGGTTGTGAAAAATTAACATCCCAGGTGCCTGTGCCTCTGAATGACCAGGTTTCTCTGGGTGCATATAAACACCACATCCTGAAAATGATCAAAACCGGGATAAGGCTCACAACCGGGATACTCAAGTCCATGTAAATGCACTCAGTTTGTTGAGGGACAATCAACAATTTTGGCACAACTAACCAGTTAAAAGGGTTTCTATGTGACTTTCAGAGCAGACTGTCAGACCAACACTTAAGTTCTCTTTGGCCAAACCTTCACCTTCGCTCTGCTCTCTCTCCTGCCTCCACACTCCCCCTCTCCGCTTTTCATTTCAGCAAAAGAAGATGAGGAAATGTTGACTACAAAAGCTGACAAACAGCTGTAAACAAGAAAATTACAAGGCCACAAGGTGAGCAACAGGTTGTACATCTTGTTTGTGAAATATACACAGAGTCAATATGCTTTGATCTTCCATGCTCCCTCACTTGTTCCTTAGAAGACGGAGAGCTGGGCTGTTAAACAAGTTATTTTGGTGTTTATTTTATTTATTTATGTATTATTTAAAAGGACCATGCATATTAGTTAACACTTCTGTAAATATGCCAGAGTTAGCCAAAAGGCTAGTGTAAGCAGTGTGTGCCCCTCTGTAAGTACAAGAATACATGCAACTACTACCTAGAAGCCTTAAACAACAACAATCATGCTTACATTAAACTATTTTACTCTGTAGGTCATGAAGACGGGTCAGCATAAGAGTGAGACTATTTCAAAAGTTTAAAACACTTCACAACGCTGCACTCTGCAGCATGAAGGACAGATCTGTGCTTGCATGTTGGTTTGACGTGAACAGCTGTATGTTTTTCTGTAGAATGCTTCACTGTGCTGTCATCTTGCGGTACAAATATTCACTCACATGATGAAACAGCTGCAGAGCTTTCCAACTATTCTGTAGTCTGAAAGACTCTGTTAGGAAACACACTGTAGTCTGCTAAAAGAATAAAGGATTTACACACAGCTTTAATGATTCTATGTATTTATTGTTGTTCTTTGATAGACCCAACAAGATGTCTCCTTGAGGAAAATCAACCTCCAGTCTCAAAATATGAGGCCAATGCACACACTGTACTGTTAAATTAATCGTTATTTCTGAAGATATGAAACTTACGAGTTTTACCTAAACAAGGACATGACTGACTTGACTGACAGGTGGGCACCCTGTAGCTGTTAGCAAAGAGGCTAAAGGCCCTCCTCAATACCTCAGACTAACTCAACAGTTAGTTTGAATTTAACATTTCCAATATGGCTCCCGCCGAGGATCGGCTTCTAAACAGGGCTTCAGAAACAGACTTGTGTGATGTCCATTTCTTATACAGTCTATGTTTGTGACACAAGAACAAGTTTGAATACTACATGAGTGATATTGTGATTATTTAAAGAGGGGGTATTGTGCTTTCCCATATATGAAACATGGATATAGAGTATTAATGTTGTATGTCCATACTAAACAATGGCAAATTTTCAAATCACTAGGTATACATGTGTTGTAGGAATCCTGAATCTGTCCTGAAAGATTTGTTCATTGCGTAGGGATCTTCTAACTTTTGTTGAGCTGTTAATGATGCACAGCTGCTACAGAGATAAAGCATAAAGCCTGAAAAAAGCCTGATACCCTCTCTTTAATTTTTAAACAGCAGGCAGAATTCAGACTAATTGTCTGCACACTGTAACAGCAGGGTGATTCCTGTGTCACATCACAGAAACGAGAGCTCACACATATCTACAGATCTGCAGCTAGCTCATACACACCAGCTGCTGTCGTTATTTTACTACTTTCTGCTTTTTCCATTAAACCATTTGACACAAACATTTTTTTTTTTTACTATTGTGTCGACCTTTGTACTGCCCTCTACCCTTTTAAAAAGAAGTTCCTCATCATATAATTTCTTGCAATAAAAGTATCTAAGAAATTATTTTGTTGAAAACATGGGATACATTTTTAAGAATTAGCATCACAGTGAAACGTGTTCTTTATTTACCACACTTAAAAAAAATAATTACTGAGACTTTAAATTTACTGTCTTTTTACAAATTGTCACAGCATGTTTAATGTTGAATTAAATCAATTAGGACATTGTTTTAAGTTTATAACAACTTAAAACGTGCACAGAGTCCTCCGGTGACATGAGATATTATCAGTCATCTCCAAAGAGGTCTGTAATTTGTTTATGGTACATCCTGCAGTCAAACTCCAGCTTTGTCCATCGTTGCCAACGCGTTCACTGAAACAAGAACTCACGCACAACTGAAGGCTAAAATCATCGTTATTCTCTTCCAGCAGTGCCATCGATCACAGAGAGGCCTATTTATGTGTGGCTTCATGACACATTCAGAAACAGAGTGTGGTCGTGTGATCAAGCAGAAAAAAATTAAAACATAAATATCTAAAGCCTACCATCCTCTGATTTTAAGCACACTAAGGGCCTGATCTACTAAGATCCCAAGTAACGAGCGCTAATTTGCGTGTGCAAATAATAATTTTGTGATGAAGACAGCTGCTTCACCGACGCAGAGAGCAACTTTTCGAGCAACATTTTTAATGCCTGATATCATCATCCAGCAATTGTCCCAAAGATTCACCAGCTTACATGGAACTGGGAACATGTTTGTGGACATGTCATGTTATCAATTGAGAATGACAGAGCAAAGAAAATGGACATACAGGGCATCGTTGACAAGTCCGCGGAGCTTAAGGCTCGTCCAAACAGTTGTGAGCATAGGCCGAGTAGGACATATTGATTTTTTGTTTGAATGTGAAGATGTGGGCCGCTGTGCCAATTTTACTAAACTTTATAGCTGTTGATACAGTGGCCTACTGTGCTTTCATTAGTTGAAAAAGTTAAAGTGGGTGTCAGAATGATGGGGTCGCTATCCGTGGTGCTGAACTGCTCCGAATCTGTGTTGTTATATTATTAGCCTAATGTTTTTGTTGTTCTCTTGGTTTGTTAGACTACATGTCCGTTAGATTGACTTCAAAATGATACAATCGTGTTTAAAAAATGTAGTAATGCTTGTAAGCCCCGCTGTTGTGGGCATGTGTATGCTGTAAAGCGATGTTATGATGAGCTTTACAGTGACCACAGCCATGTGTGCGTAACGCTGTGCCAGTTTGCACCTGCCTTTCAAACATGCTAAATATAAGCGCAAAAAACACAGCGTGCTATCTGTTTCAGGTTTGATAAATCACATTGCTTGTGCTAAATGATTACATTTGCATCTCCTCCTCCCAGTATTTTGCGCGTTCTGATGATCTACATGTATTCTGCATATTCATGAAGGCAAATACGCTAAATGGATAGCGAGTGCTATTTTGCTCATTTGACAGACGCAATCCTCGGTGCTCCCGGTTAGTAAATCTGCTTTGCGCGCGCTATCAAGTTTTCACGTGTATTTATACACACAAAGCTTTAGTAGATAGGGCCCTAAACGTTACTTCCCGTGAGATCCCGTCCGAAACCAGGTTTTGATTATTTCTTTAACACTTTAAACAAATACTGAAAGAGAGAGTGAGAGAGAGAGAGAGAGAGCTCAGACAGAGGAGCAACAGTGTGTGAGCGTGCAGTTACACAGAGAAATTAATAACCATAGACCTTTCTGGAGTCCCTGAGCTCTCTTGTCTCATAGGTTCCTCTGGATCTCTGCCGTAGACGGCCTGCTGCTGACGTTCCAGACTCCAGCTGCTACAACTACTACTATCCGCCTCACCATTATAATCTCTCTCTTTATCTCCCTCTATCCTTCTTTCCAACCCAAATCCAATGGTCTCAGCAGATGTCTGTCTAACATGAGTCTGGTCCTGGGAGTCTTCAGCTAATATTTGTTGTGATTTGGCAAAGTACAAATAAAGATTGATTGATTGAGAAATGGAGGGGAAAGAACGTTCATCTGTAACTCAGTTTACCAAGTGTGTGTGAACAACGTGACGGACCTTAGTCTGCTTAAAGAGTGATGCTGTCTTATAAACAGCTCCAACATGCCCTGAATTTTTTTCCTTAAATGTCACCAGAGGGGCTCCGTAGACTTTGCATCATACAAAGTAGCCCACGTCACGTCCAGAGGCTTTGGTATGCAAGAGTGTTTGCTCCGGGGCTGCAGCTGAATGCACCTCAGTGTTCGGTCTGTGCGTTTGTTCCTTTAGCCTCGTAGATTCAAAAGTAAAACATGGGAGGTTTTTACACAAAAGAGGACTATGACAGATATCCTCTTGATTTTTTTGAAACTGCTCAAACGCATGCATGCATCTTACCAGACGCAGGTATCGATGATTCCATGCTGAAATATTCAGGAACTGACTCCAATGCTGTGCTACAGGCTTTCTCCAACCTGCAGGTCGACATCGTGCCAGGCTACGTCAACAGGCTGGGATCTAGTCTGGCCCCGTTTACCATGGTCCCGAATGCTGTTGGACTTGGGGCACTGGTGCTTTCAATGATCATAGAGATATGCATCAAGAGTGTTCCTCAAACAGATAAATCATTCGAAATGTTCCGACGTGTCTTTGGGGAAGAAAAGGCCTCAGCTGTCCGGGACACAATGTCAGAGTATCTGAAGCGCCACTTCATGTTCATCAACAACAATAGACGACTAAAGGAGGAACTACGGAGACTAGAAGCTCAGCTGAGCAACCATCTTACTATCCTCAGAAACTCTCTGCTGCATGACGGACAGATCAGAACTCGTGGCTTCAAGATCTGGGTGAATGGAGCCGCCTTCCACGTCCAGATGTTGCTCCACGAGGCTCGACTGAATATTCAGGCTGGAAAACCTCAATCAGACGATGTTAATGCGATCACAGCTGCCATTGACCTTTATTTGATGGACCTGGACCAGTTGATCACAAAGTACAAGAACTACAAGTTAAGTAATACTAAAATATTCCCATATGCAATATGCCCTTCTACTTATCACTGCTCATGGTCTTGTTACATAAAAAACACTGAGGTGAACTGTAAAACAGAGCATTTTAGAGTAGCCAGACACCCCTGTGGACCTGATGAGTTGAAGAAGTCTTTCATAGATCTTATTTTTTTTGAAGTATTAACCAATCTCAGGCTTGAAGAGTCATTTTTTTTATATCAAGAACAACCTCACCGACCTGATCAACCAACATGAATCATTCACTCTGCCATCTGCAACCTGAGATCACCTTAACCGCTTAGTTTAGTGCAGTTTGTCCTGTCTACTTAAAAGACTTAAAAACCAACAAACATGCTTATATGACCTTATAATGTGGGAAAATGATACACATCTGAGCAATGTTGTATAAAATGACTTAATAGATGATCATTTTTTCTCATTTTATTATATTTTATAGCAAATAATTTAATCCGTGAAAATAATACGTACGGAAGCCCAAGAGGGCAAATAGAAAAATAACACGTTCATCAAATCCATTTGTAAGATTTAATTTACATCATTTTTCTTAGATTTTTCCAAAATTGTCATTACTGTTTTTTTCTTTGTGTTAGAAAACAATATGAATACTAATGTATTTGCTTGCAAAGTGTGAAAGGTAACGTCCTTAGTGGTTTTTCTGTGATAATATTTGTGTTAATATAAAGAGAAGAAAGAAAACACTAAAGCAATGAAATACATTATGAGTGCTACAATGTTTATGTGTGAAGGTCTAATTTGTTCATTCATATTTATCATCTTCAAACTTCACGTGGAATAAAAAATACATATGAAAACATTAAAACTATGAAAATGTGCTTTGCTGCAGATGAAAGTTATCTTTCAGATGACTGGTAGCCCTGAAGGTCAGCTTCACTAACACATTTCACTGAAAGCCAAAAACATCTCACAAAACTCAAAAATATTTCATGAAACACAGAAACAATAAGACTTTTTTTCATGAAATGCAAGAACAACACACCAAGATCAAAAGAGTTTGACCATTCACAACATTTCATGAAAAATATCAAAACATTCCTTATTTTTGTGAGTATGTTTTCTGAAAGATGTTCTGTTTCATTGAATTATTTTTGTGCTGTGTTATGTTAAATGTCTTTGTATGTCATGAAGCATTTTCACATTATTTGATGTATAATTTAATTTTACAAAATAAATTTGCATTTGGTGAAATGCTTTTCTGTATTATGAAAAAGTTTAGACTTTTGTCAAACGTTACATTTCATTAAATATTTTGCATTTAGTTCAAGATTTTTGCATTTCATGAAACAATTTTACTTTTGTAACATTTTTGCATTTCCTCAAATATTTTTGAGTTTTGTGAAATATCTTCATTTTTTTGTGTTTTTCTTTTTCATGAAAACTAGGTGTTTAATGATATTTTGTACATTCACAAAAGTGTTTTTGTTTTCAATAAATTTGGGAAGATGACTTTTTATATATAAGAGGAAAGTTCCCTTCAAAGGTGCAGAGGTTTTCTTTTTTTCCATCACGGGGGAAAAAAAATAAGTGGAAACATGAGGTAAGATTGTTTGTAAACTTTAAGGTAGGTATGAAGTTATCTTGAGAAGAGATTGTTTGCACTTTTGATATCCACTAGGGGGCAGCACCAAATTTGTGCATTAGTGTGTACTCTATTTCTTGTCCATCCACCTTTGTGAGGACTATTTCAGGATACGATCTGACAAGTGGGGATGTTTCTGTAAAATAAAACAGTTTTCAAAGTGAGAACATTTTTGCACAGCAAGGGATTTATGTGTGTGTGTGTTTGTGTGTTAATTTGCAAGGACATGATTACAAAATATAAATGTTTTGGTAAGATCATTTTGACTTATCACTGTGGGGTGAAGGGATTGGGTTGCTATTTTGGTGTCCACTTGGGGGCAGCATCGAATTTGTGCATAAGTGTGTTTGTGAGTGTTCTTCTGCATTTTTCTTCATGAGGACTATTTTGGGAGTTAGATCTTAGAAGTGAGGACATTTACGCTAAAGTGAAGGAAGTGTTCCCAAGTGAGTATACTTTTTTCAAATTTAAGACATTATGGCAAATTGAAAACGTTTTGGAGAGATCATTTTGAGTTCTCTTCACTTTTGGAAAGACCTCCAAAGGGCACTTTAAAGATGTTGAAGGTAAAAAATCATCCCAGAGTAAGAGATTGGATGTTATTTTAGTGTCCATTTCGGGGCAGCAACAAGTTTGTGCATGAGTGTGTTTGTGTGTGTGTTCTTGTGCCTTTACCTTGGTGAGGACTATTCAGGATTTAAGTCTAAGAAGTGAGGACATATTTCATGAAGTGTTGACATTTATCCAGTGAGGATTTTTGCGAGGAGAGCCTTTTTTGTTTGGAACAGACTTTCTTTTCTAAGACCATTCATTTCACAAATTGAGGGCAATTTTCCAAGCGAAGTAATTCTGTCAAGGTCAAGATGTTTCGGCAATTGTAGGTCATGATGACTTCTTACTTTGGGAAAGACCCTCAAAGGGCTTTTTAAAGTGGTTGAAGAAAGACTTGGTTTGAAGTACAGATGAGGAGTAAAGTCAGCTCATTGTAAGAGATTGGGTAGCAATTTTAGTTTTCTGTAAGTAGGAGCAAAAATAAGTTGCTGACTCAACATTAAGGTATCAGAATGTTCAGCAGCAACATTTTAAATAATTGTGAAGTAATATTTCAAACTGAAAAAGTTTGGTATCGCCCGTCCCTGTAGTTTGAACTCACAGAGTGTGTATGTGTATGATCCAGCACAGTTTTGTATCATACTTTCTGAATCTTTATGTCCTCTTGCTTCATATCACATCCTGAGCTCTGATGAATCTATGTTGACATTTAGGATACAGGACAGAAGGAGTCTCAGCACTAAACCAGAGACAAGCATGTCAGTTGCTGATAAGTGGGTCACAAAACAGAAATAAGAAGCTGTTGGGACTGAACAGGAGGGAGAGGGAGGTGTGAATTGACTGGCTGACTGGCAGGAAGACAACGTGGGATGAGAATGAAGAGAATAAAGAAGCACTAAATGAGTAAAGCGAACAGAGAGAAGAAGGTTAAAATGAGTTAATAAAAACAGGGCAATACAAAAAAGAAAGTGAGGGCGTAAAGAGGAGAGACGGACATGAGCGATCTGGCTTGCTTGTGCACAGACTGGTGTATTGAGCTGACAGATAATGATGGATGAGGAGTGGGAAGTGTTGGTGAGGGGCACAGCTGACGAGGCGAGGTGTTGAAGAGAGGAAGAAGATGGAAATGAGGCGGTCAGAGAAGGAGGAGACTCCTTCAAAAGATGTCATCTGCCATTTCACCAACATCGGGGTGTATGGGTTCAGAACACAGTGAGCTCTGTAACCATCCAGTAACCATGACATAACAACTCGTTCCAGGTTAAGATAACAGATCAGATAAGATAATGAGATCATTTTTTTCCTCTCTTTGTTGCATTCACTTTTATCCCTGAATCATACAGACTGACAGAGCACAGGTAAAAAATAAAAAAAAAGTTGAAGGAAGAATTTTCTCACATATAACATAAACCCTCAAGGGCAGCTGAGGATAATGCATCATGAATCAATACCCATTCATTCATAATTTAAGAGTCCGTGGAACAACGTGAACAAAAAAGGGCGGGAATGACGCAAACAGCAGCTGTGACCCCCTCTGAGACATTTCTGTCTCCACTTCACTGAAACTCTGTAGAACTGTTTGAACTGCTTGAGTACTGCTGCAGATGACTGTCATTACATCGATTTCCTGCCTGAGCGGCATGAGTGTATTTTAAGCAAAAAGCAGCTCAGGTACATGTGGTGTGAGTCCTCAGGAGAATGAATCACTCCTTCCTGTTTGTCTCTTTCTTCAGGTCGCCTGCTGTGTGCTGCAGTAGACCTGCTTGACCCTGACTGCTTTAATTTTATTATCAGTCACATTTTTAAAATTACTATTAAGGTGGTATTCTGATTTGTAGTCTTATGTCTGTCAATGTTATCATTGTTGCTGTCAGTACTACATCGCAGGATTTGTGGTAAGGGGGGTCACCACATGGTTTCAGGTCAGCTTTGATGATTCACTTCCTGCCTGAATATATCCATCGTAACTTATGCTGCACTCCTGACCTGCTCCAGAGGCCAATGTGTTCGACAGACAAACCACAAAAGCACCACCTGCTGAACAACCACATCTCCATGCTATCGTTTGGTTTGCATATTGTGTAATCTCTACACAGGGTTCTGGATTGTCATTATGATAGGTGTTCTGGTTTCCGTTTGTGGTCCATTTGTAGTCTGAGTAATGACCAATCTGGTATAAGCAAGCCTGGGTGTATGCAGGACAGAAATCCAGTGAGGAGAGCAAAAGCAAGCAGAACATGCATTGATGTGATGACATCCCAGTTTCTGGTGGTAAGCTAAAGACAATAGATTAAATAAGGGATAATGTATGGTTAACAGGTAGTTATGGGAAACAGAATCCGGACAGGGTGAGACAAGACCCTGACGTGAAGCGAAGGGGTCTTGTCTCACTCTGATGCCACTTATTGCCCAGCTATTAACTTAAAATACAAAGACGTCCACAGAAAACCTTGATTAAAGATTATTTTATTGATTTAAAATGATTTATGTTAACAGTTTTTGGAAAATAGTCCCAGTGATTCCTCGCCAGTCAGCGTTCCATAATGATGGATTCTTATCTGCCTGCTTCGGTCGATTTAACATGAAACTGTCCTCATTCAGCTCTCCTTCTTCTCTGAGCTCTGCGGTTCAAACACCTTTAAAAATAAAGAAATGTCACAACTTTGAACCCTGCTGCTATCATCACCACCACTCAAGGTTTAAGTTTCTTTGTAGAGATCGCCAACCTAAAGTTTCTCTCCCCTGCTCCACTTATTGCTAATATTGCTGGACAGGATCCAATATGAAAATGTCACCTTATGGTCTGTGGTGTCAACAAGCAGAAGCAAAATGTACCGGAACTCTTTTCTGTGGATTGATTTGACATGATGTGTGGTCAGTTTGTCTCCGGCGTTGCTCAGTCAAAGTTAAGTTAATAACTGTTGTCAGGGGTATTCGACCAATCAGGATCAAGCATCTTTCACAGCCGGAAGATCAGTAGGAGAGGTAATAAACTTTATTAACAGATATCTACATGAAAGTGGAGCTGACAATCTGTTCTAGATCAAACATTTACACTTGAGACATAAATCTACGTGACATCGTGTTGCAAAAGCTCCTCAGAGGTTACATTTCCTGACTTCCTGGAATGCATCAGAGGTTATCTATCCAACCTGTGTTCAATAAAAAGCATTATTAAAGTTCCAGGTAAGTTTGCATCCTTACTTTTTAAAATTCTGCATCATGGTGTTATTATTTTAGCAAACTTTGTGACCCCTAAATTGTGAGTGAATCACAAGAAAGTAGACTTTTATTTTTTTTGGTTCATACAGCTGAAGTAACCAGAGTGAAAAGTTTGTGTGTCTACTGTTGAACTGAGACCTTCCAGTACTTGAGACAGACAGAAAGACTGACAGACAGACAGACAGACAGGCAGGCAGTATCCTCTGGGATGAAAAGATGGAGAGATTACAGAGTCTATGTTGCAGACGTAAACGCAGCACAGAAAGGGAGGTCTTGGCTAGAAGTAGTTTTCATAACTGTTGGGTTACACCGGAAACACTGAAAAGTTGGCGTCTGTTCCAAGAGCTATATCACCTCTCGTTGTCAGACGATGACGAGGATCGGGATGATGGGTTCTTAGACTGCATATTGTGAGATCAAGGAGAGGAGTTCAGAGATCTAATTCACACTTTGAATACAGATGAATTGACTTTAAAACTGGATGTGTTGTCTGAATAAAGCAAAATATCGACACTGCTGGCTCCAAGAGACAAAGTTAGGATAGGTTAAAATGTCTCAAGGCTACAAAGTGATGGGCTACAAATCAAAAAGATGACATCACATTGCCTGAAGTCCACTTATTGTACACAGGAGAAGTTTAAAATGTCAACGTCTCCCTTCAAAGGTTAACACGTTGAAGAACAGGAATGCTTTGGCTGTGATTAATCTTTCCATTTTTAATCACGTAACTGTTATGCATGATCTTGTTTCATGTTGTCCATTTTTATGAAAAGCAAATAAGAAACAAAGAGAAGTTCATGCATCAGTAGCGCTCCTGCTGTTGGCAAGGCGCCATTACAACAACACCCATCACATCTCTCTCTCTCTCTCTCTCTCTCTCTCTCTCTCTCTCTCTCTCTCTCTCTCTCTCTCTCTCTCTCTCTCTCTCTCCCTCTCCCTCTCCCTCTCCCTCTCCCTCTCTCTCTCTCTCTCTTTCTCCCTCTCCCTCTCTCCCTCTCTCCCTCTTGTCCCTCCCCTTTTCTCCTCCTCAATGATACCCGAGCAGATCGACCAACCTGCATACTTGCTTTCTTGTAGCCAGGCTTCCCCAGCTGTTCCGCTCTACCTAAACGAGCCTGCGCAATGGGCGCTCGTCAAGTGTAGGACACCAATAGCGCGCCTGTACTGGCGAACCGGGAGAGAGCGAGAGACAACAGAAAAACACTAAGAGAGGAACAGTGGGTATGAAGCAGGAGAACACGGACTGTTTCTCCCGGTAAATAAGCGGAGCACGAGCCTGGAAATCACCGGCGGAGAGCGGAGGGGGGGATTTCGGGGACACAGCCATGGCGACGGGAGGAGGAGGCGTGAAGCGAAGGAGGAAAGCGGGGCTCCCGGGATTGTGCTGGAAAACCTGCTACTTTCCCATTTTGTTCTGGGTCGTTTCTGTCTGTGGAGAGGAGAACACGTTGATTGTGGAGGTAGGCGAAGAGAGATTTGCTCTGAGAGGGCGCAAAATAGGCGCACCCCTATATCCAAACACAAACATATAGAGGAGAGAAGAACAGTACGGGTTATTAACATGTGATTTTTTTTTATACTAAACCTCTATTTCCTCTTTAATCGCTGGAATTATATCGATTCCTCTCGTTTTTGCTCCATCAGTTCAGTCCCGTTTAAACGCACGCAGGAGGAGCGGAGGGATGCACTCCTCGAGATGTTTTTGTATATATTTTCTGCCTCTGTTTCTCCCTATCATCCTGCCATGAAACTGATACCTACCGTTCCTGTGAGGAGGAGGGACAGGCACATAAAAGATTTAAGAGTTAGTGAACTGAATTAATTACAGAAAACAAGAGAGAAGCGCTGGATCCGCTTGGCTGAGAATCCTTGCTCCGCTCTTTTGTTTTCAGATGCGCGCTGCACGTTTCCAGCAGCCTTTCAGTGAATTTACTAATTACAAACAAAGGTGGCTTAATGTATCATCCGGCTCAGTTGTTGCCTTTTGATGATGGCCATCAGAGCTAAATTGAAAGGGATCTTGAAGCGCAAATAATTTCATCCGCTGGTTTGTTTCTCAAGCGGAGGAGGGAGTCGGTCCAAGATGGTGAGGTGCTGCATGTGCAAAGTGTCAAACAGCCTCTCAGGAAGCGGCCTTGACGCGCGCTGAATGGCAGATTTACAGGCTGTTAATTGTTCTCGTTTATGAGTTTTTAATCCCATGTCTCTTGTGCACAATTGGACACGCGCACAATGTTCGGGGAGGGTCAAAGCGCTCCAGTGTGCACATGCAAATGGTTGTTGTGCTACATCCCCGCTGACTGGAGGAGTCTCTGTAATGAGCTCTCTACCCACGTTGTCAATAAATAGCCATCAGCATGCAGAGAGCATTACAGTGAACCTGAATGAGAGTGCTGCTTTCATGTGTGCTGAACAAAGCATCTCCAGACCCCCCTCCTCCTCCCCCTTCGCTGGCTCCAAATATAGCCTCCCTCCATAATTTATGGAAATGGCAGCGAGTTGGAGGAGAGAAGAAGAGGAGAGAGGAGATGGGAAGAAGTGCAGACAGATGTGTTTCGTTTTTGAGATCTGCTGCTCATGACAGCCAGTGAGGACAGATGTTGAGAGGAGGTCTTTGTTTAATATGAGGGGAATCAAATCTGGATCTGTTGCTGACAGTAGGGTCATGTACTGTATTATGAAGAGCTCACTGTATTCTTTGCGCCCTTGGAGACGTGATGAGCAGTGTTTTATTAAGTGATGTTTGTGCTGCTTGTGACACTTTCATTCAGACAAAGGGAGCGCCTGTGGCTGTGTGGAGCGTGGCTGCTAACAGCCTGGTGTGTCACGCTGCTGTACAAAGGATGAGATGTTTTCACTGAGCCTTGTTTTTTTTCTTTCCCTGAGAAATCATAATCCTCCCAAAGCTATTGTCGGTACATGTCATGCTAATGTGGCCACAAACAAACTGTACATTACAGTTGTCTCCACAATTCAAGGTTTTATTGCAAATGTTACAGAAGACCTGCTCAGAAATGTTTGCTGCCTTAAACCTCTGCAGTTTGAGACAAAGGTTGTGCAGAAAATAATCATTTCTTTGTGATGAGGTTTGAGGAAACTATAGGTCAACAGAAACTGTTAAAATCACTAAAAGGGAAAAATACACCATAAGAGACTTCTGAAAATATATTTCTTATCTAAAGCCAAAAATATTTACCTCACTTTCACTGAATACAAGAAATTCACAACAATGAAGAAGCTCAAGCTGTGCAACAAATCATGTAGTTTTCATTTTACATGCACACGTGGTTCTTTTCTGTAGAAAGCAGCTCTCAAATTTATAGACCTTGAATATTTGAAACAAAAGCAAATCTCATCCTGTATATAACATATATATAACAGGCTTGATCTTATAATTCTGATATGTTATCATCTTTGAGCATGTAGTGATCATATTGTGTTGTCATTTAATTGAAAATATTCATAAACCTACCACCCTTGCTCTAAATTGGAATTTACACATATCTTAATATTATGGAAGCATAACAGTTATCTGTTATATCTGGTGTTCTTACTTCTACCTCTTCAAGAAAAAAAGTTATCTTGTGATGTTTGTGCAAAGCTTCTCCTATGAAGTCACAGCAGACCAATCAAAACGCTCCCAGCCTTGAATTTCACAGCGTGGAGGTTTCTTTGTGTGCACGGTTGAGCCGTGTGCTGTTTATAAGATTCTGATCTTCTTATCAGGGTCCTGATTTCTTGGATTAAAGATTAAGCACAGTAACAAATACATGGGAGAATGTTAAAACACCTCAAATGATCATTTTGGTGTGGACTTGGAGTCCTGGATGTAGATTTTAGTTGACACTAATAATCAAACGCAGCTCTGTCGGTTTGTGTTGAGGACTGGTACACATGTTGCCTGCTGGTTTGAAGGTTCACAGGGATACGGGAGCTGTAAACATAACTGTGAAGTGCTGTTTGTTCAGAGTTTTTCCTCACACTTGTGTTTGATGCTTGACATAAGAGCTCTGTGTGCTGGCTGAACTGGTTATTACATGCAAACCTGCTGAGGTCTTTGTATGGTGAGTCAGAGATTTGGCCGTGACTTTGGTTGCAGAGGTTACGGCTGTGCAGGCTTTTATGTTTTCTCTTTAAGCTGCAGGAAAACATGTTTTATGTCTCGACTGTCTTTGTGTTGCACATAATGATACAGCTTGGTAGGGTACAGAGCAGCTTTTTGTTTTTTATCATTTCTGCAAGCAAACTTCTAATGTACTGAGGTCCTTGTGATGTGTGTATATCCACACATACTGGGATGACCATTTGAACATAATGACAGTGTTATTTGTGTTACGAGATGTTTTAATGCCCAGTTGCTCCAAATCCAACAGTGGTTGCCAACTATCTCCAGGATCAGGACTTTCAGCTTTTTTGGTACAATGTGGATTTTTAAAATTCAGACAGGTCCACACTGCAAAAACAGCTGATGAGACTTCACAGTTACAGATAGTTTTTCATTGTCTGGAACAAGTCATGAGAGTTTTGCAGATTTTTGGTTTGAAAAAGCAAGATCATAATAGTTATGAAGATGCAATGTTTGAAAACGTCTTGTAAATGCAATATTTGTGCCTGAGCTGCAGCGATGGATGAACATGCATGGCCATTTGTAAATCCATGCTAATGAGGCTACATCAACTGGATCAGATGTCTTGTTAGACCTTTATTGATTAAAGAGCCACACTTGATCGGGCGTTTTTTTAAGTTTTCTGAAACCAACACTCCGACTGTAAGGCCCACTTTATGCAGCATTTGGGGAGATATCTGTAGGTGCAAAGTCTCCAAAATGTGGCTTCTGTTTCTGCAGAGTAACTTCTGCGTTGTCTTATATGTGTGCAGCCTCTTTTACACATGCACTCCTGACATTTTATGGGACAGCTGAAATTCTCCAAAGTTACTTGTTCAAAAGTCTCTCAGGTCTTACAGGGTAAAGTTTGTGTTTAAGTGTTGAGGTATCGATCAATACGATGCCTGGGATGACATCAGCTCAGTGTTTGGTTCTGTTATTATCTCTGCTCATAATAAGAATTGTGTCAGTCGTCCATCAGTGACACCATGAAACATCATGTGTCCTCCTCCCACCTCCGCTGCAGGTCACACAGAAACACTCAGGTTTGTGTCCTCAGCCTCTAATCACAGAGGAACGATACCGCTCTGCAGTGGAAACATGGATGCTTGGTAAGCAGGCACAGCAGAGGGAGAAGGAGGCGTTCAGTTCTTTGTCTGACTCACCGCTTCATGCTCCTTTGTCTGTTTGCCTGTTTGCACAGTAGGTCTGATATCTGTGGTCACTACCTACTACTGTGTTGTGTAATACGTATTTTTGGCTAACAGGTAAAGAATGCTACTCTGTGGACTGTAGCTGTTGACGCTTTGTCGAATATCTTCTTGTTTATATAGCCTGAAAACCCAGTGTTGCTCCTTTCCTTTCCTGTTCCTTTCCTGTTCCTGTAAAATGATTGATTGATTGTTGTAGATCATAGAATTAAGGGATCACACACTCATTTGAGTCAAAAGAGCTCTGAAGATGCCTCCCTGAACTCACCTGTGCAGTGTTGCTTTCTGACACCAGGACCTGAAGGAGAGTCAGAGTATAGTCGTATGAAGACACACCGTCCTGAGAATCATGTTTGTATTTGGTAGAGAAGACACCTTAGCTACGGGAGGGATGAGAGAATTTGGTGTGATTTGACACAAAGCCAGACTGTTTATTTTCCCACCTCACTGAAAGCATCCTTGAATGCGACGACTTGTGAGTTTTACACCCTTCAAGAGACCTCAAAATGGCTGTATGCACCTGTAGGTGTGATGATGATGATGATGATGATGATGATGATGATGATGATGATGATGATGATGATGATGATAGTGACTGTGACGAAAATGCAGGAACAAATAAAGATTAAAAATGATGAATATAAATGTTGTAATGTTTTTTCAAAAAGTCAAAGCATAGAAACAGCAGAGCAGGCGGGGAGGTTGATGGTTTTTGGAGATAGGAGTGTGTTTCTGAACCTCACGGGCTTTTTTTTTGGCGTGTTTTTTCTCCTTTCTCCCAGGAGGAGAGGAGCTCAGGGAGAGCTGCTGGTCCCTGGGGTGTTGTAAACACTACATTACTCCCGAGATATGGGCTAAATGAGCCTGCAATGCTGCGCTCACAGGAGGCGTGTGTGTATGTACCCTGTGTAGGCGGGTGTGAATTCAACGCTGTTACTAGTAGTTTTAATCTTTGTACTTATTTACCATCTTTAGAGGGAAGCTTTCCAGTATGGCGCCTGTGCTTCATATTAGCGCCTATTTATTGCAATCGCCGTCTGCTGTGCACTGAACACTTTGTGTTTTTTGATGGACAGGCTCATTTTCGTACAGTCCTTCCTCTCTCTCCCTCTTTGTTCATCTGTCTTGTCTTTGTCTCGAGCTTTTCTCACCTCCCTCCTCTCTCCCGCCTTTGTCTTTCTCTCCCACCAACGCACACTTTACTGCACACCCGTTGCAAGCTGCAGCTGTAAATAAGAGGAGTTGTCATTGTGCATTTGATGAGAGTATTGTCCTGTTTGTATGCAGCGAGCCAGGGACAAACTGCCTCAGAGGACCGGTTTGAAGTACTGAGAAGCAGAGATGTGACTCAGCCGAACTCAGTGAACCTACCGTTTTAAATAATTGACATCCTTTCCAAAGTACTATGATACAAAGTCCTTATATGCCTCACTGCCTGTCATGTTGCTTTAGCTCGACGACTGCATCCCTGCACAACACAAGTCTGATTACAAACTTGACCGTGACTTCAAAGATTATTAGTTTGAAACCATTTTCTCACAAAGCATCTCAGGAGTTTATTTTCTATTTGATTCTCATTCAGTGATGGTAGAGTCTCCTTAACTGAGAAGTATTTCATTTTCTGCTCCTTAACCCACAGAGTTTTTTACCCAAATAAGTTATAAATCATTGTTAAATCACAAACTTCTCTGTTGTGATAAATTGCCTCAAGTTTTGTATTAGAGAATACCAGCCTTTAAGAATTAAACTAAATGTGGACGCTGTCTGATGTCTCAGTTGAAGCTTGTGTGAGTCTCAGTTCTATCAATGTGACACACCAATCGTTTTCACTTCAAACCAACAATAAATCAGTTCACAGTCTTTACTCACTGCACTCTGAACTGCATCATCATCTTTGATGATTCAGAGTTGATCAAAACTTGGAACCGCCTCACTAAATATTGCTCACTAACATCCCCAAACAAGGATAAACAGAGGTTTGACACAGAGCTATCAAAGTCAACATAATGAGAAAGATGCAAGGAGGCAGTGAGGCACACTTGTAGATGAAATCAACACTGCGCCTCTTGATCAAAGCTCATGCATGTTGTGGTTTGTTGTTGCTTCACGTCTGTTTTCTTTAGTTTGTCCCTTTCACTCAGCTCCTTGTTGTTTTGAAACCTTCTCTAATTTCTGTGCTGTTTTAACACTTCTTGTCCTCCTTCCTCTGCTTGTGACTGATCCGACATTAACCACCAATCAGAATTTTTAAGCTTTACAAAGAAAATTGAGGGTAATGTTAAAAATATCCTCCATTTGCAATCAGAAACTCATATGTTTAGTTTATTTTTTAACAATTCATTATTATTATTTATTCATTTTTATAATAATGATAATAATAATAATAATAATAATAATAATATTAACAATAATAATAATAATAATAATAATAATAATAATAATAATATTATTATTATTATTATTATTATTATTATCATTATTATTTAATTTATATTTTTTATTATTGTAATTCACTCAATTTCTTACTTGCCTCCTTAACTATTTTTTTAAATCTATTTTTTCCTTGTGTCTTCTTTTACTTTATTAATTAATCAATGCATTTATTTTATTTTTTTGGGTCTGTTTGTAAATTTTTCTCACTTCATCATTTTCTCTCACACACACACACACACACATACACACACACACACACACACACACACACACACACACACACACACACACAAACTTTTAACATCCTCAACATTCAACATCACAATATGTTGTTAGTTTCTGCTAGTCTCTGTTTTGTCTGGTTTTGTCTTGGTGTGTACACTTGTGGTTGTGTCGTCCACATTGTCTTGTATATTGTAGACTCTCTTGTCATGTCTCTCACCATCTTGTGTCGTTCTGCAACACTTAAATAGATAAAAGAAAGAAACTCATGTTTTTGCAACATTGCCAACAGGCATTACGTGTGGGATCCAGACGTTCCCAGCGTTGCTCTTGCTGTTAAGAATGGATAACTGTTGTTGGAGTTTTGATCAGTATCAAGTATTTAACAGAGCTATGTAACAGTTAGTGTTTACTTCATGTTCCATTATCATCTTTGTATATTTCTCTGTTTAATTTTCTCTGTAATTTAACCTTTATTTTACCAGGAATAGTCCCATTGAGATACAAAGTCTCTTTTATAAGGGAGTCCTGGCCAAGACAGCAGCATAAAAAGTCATAGCTAACACTTGAAATCTGTGCCTTGAACCTCTCCTGACTTTTCCTCGCTGTTTTCATCTCTTTCCGTTTTTCAATCGTTACCGCCAAACGAGCCAATATCAAATGAGCATTACGTCATTTAGAGGGTTGAAAGTCCTGCTTACAGCCACAGCATCAGTGTCCTATCGAAGAATAGCAGACCACTGCTGTGAAGTATTGACCAATCAGAATCAAGTATTTAACACAGCTGTAAATTACACAAAGACATTGAAATAAAAAAGAAAAGGTCTAACACGCTATTTGTCTTTTAATGTATGTACCAAAAACAAACAGCTGGGAGTGAAAAGAAGCCAGCATTTGTGAATTTGTCTCCTCACACATCATCAGTGACAGATGCAGGAGACCTGAGATTTTAACAAAGTGCATATTTTGGTGCTTAAGTGTGTTTTGCATGTCACTTGTTCTACTTTGGTCTTTGTTGATGTTTGCTTCATTGTGAGATTTCCTGCTGAGCTCTTTCTTCACCGTACTGTCACTGGTTTTCGGATCAGCCTCATTTGCATAAAGCCCTGCGAACAGAGTAAAAAGGGTGAGAAGATAAAAGAGGACTAGTTGTGTAATACTGCAGCAGGAGACAGCATGTCAGGCAGTGAAGGTGGAGAGGCTCCAGATACTTATAGCATAAAGAGGAAGAGAGAGTAAAGGAGGAGACGAGCAAAAGAGAGAGAGTGAGAAAAATGTAAATGGAGCAAGAAATATTGACATGCCGAGCAAAGCTGACTATAAGAAGGCAAAGAAAGAGATTAAGTTAAACCCAAAAATCACAAAAAGTAAGGAACGAGAGGAATCTAGAAGGTGACGTGATCTTCTACAGTAAGGAGGCGTTCACCAAGGCCAGAAACAGACTAACAGAGAAAGTTCACATAACACGGTGTTCCTCTGTTTAATAAGTCCTCTCGTGATATGAGTCACACTTTCTGCAGACCTCCAGGGTCACATCAGAGAGCATTTCAATCTTTTTATGGACACATTCTGGATTATTTCTTTTATATTTTGAAATGCTGTGGGTTTATCCCATGATGTTTGGTGTTATGTTTTTTGTTTTATGTGTGTGCGTGTTCATAATGTAACTAATAGCCAAGCCAAGCATAAAAACAGGCATTCAATGAGTGCTTATGTGGAGTTAAACACAAGAGCAACCTGCAGGTTAAATGTTTACAACATGAGCACAAACCGTGTTCGAAAATGGCTCTTGAAAAAGTTCAGTCATATGTTGGACAAGAAATAAGGGCACAAATTTAGGGGGGAAAGTGGACATTTTTAGTAAATCAGCATCTCATTCTATTACATCGCAAAAGAGACTGACTCATAATCTACACAGGAAGTGTTTTTTCAGGGTCGCACAATACAGAACCAATCCATGCACATTCTAGTCAATGCTCATGTTTCCGTAGGTCTCCCTGCTGATGGTGCACGCAAGTCTATTTTCAATGCTGCCCACATCCAGCACTCGTCGAGCTGAACAAAAAGATCTACCTGAACAAGAAGTCAGGCACGACGATTGCACGCAACATCTGCTCAATTTCAAAATAAAACACCATATACGGACTCCCGACTGTTTATCAGATTGAAAAGAAATACTTATCGATTATGGATGTTAATTTATCACCTACTAAACAGCCACATATCTGTGATCCATATCGACCGCAAAAGGACTTTCAGCTTTTCACTTAAGCCGGAATTATACTTTTGCTTCGAATCGCCAGCATAGCCTACGCCATTGATCTGCGTAGCTCCCATACCTACGCAAAGGCCTACGCACCTAGCTGACGCACACCTCTTCCAAAATGTAACTACGAGTTGAATTGACGTGGACCGCAAGCCCTGTGATTGGTGCGCTAGACAGCACTGTATTTCCCGCATTTACAGCACTCCGAGTTCCCCGCACATCAAACGGGGATTTTATCTCCTCCAACGTCTCCTCTCTATTCTTCCCTATCATGAATTCTGTATGATTAACAGCAACATGTATCAGCTGTAAATTAACATAATACGTTCGGAATCGCTGTGGAAAAGTAAACAGAGGACACAGCTGGGCCGGAAACAGGCGGCCCGACTATCAGAGAGACCATACTACCCTCAAGCGTTTCGGCTGGGAATTATAAAGTATAAACCACCCTTTAGTCTCCAGGGAAGAGCAAAACCAAGTAGAGCATACTTAATAATATTTAACACATCTAAACCTGCAAAAACTGAATAATTATCCAAATGAGCAGAAATTCAACCACAGAAGGGCTCTGTAACGTGGCTGCGCCTACGCTTCAAACATACTTCCTGTGCACCGTCGGACAGAGCAAAATCGTGGTGCTGATGGGATGCAGCTCACATGTTTGAATTAGGAGTGAGGGTCTCTGACTCTGTCTCAGCTCATCGTACAGTAGTAGAATATAGGTAGTTAACTACAGGATTACAGTTCCCATACTTACACCAACAAAACAAAGAGAACTGCTATTCTCTCTCTCTCTCTCTCTCTCTCTCTCTCTCTCTCTCTCTCTCTCTCTCTCTCTCTCTCTCTCTCTCTCTCACAGGGGGTCCGATTACAAGTGGAAAGCTCTGAGTGAAATTTTATAAACCCAATGCCACACTCAAGGCCCATCCATGCTGTTATTAAATACAGTTGCTCTTGTGTGATGTAACTTGCATGTGTCATCCAGGAAAAGAGAAGCTGTGTCTATCCTTCCAGAATAAGTTGGGTGTTATAAGCTGAAAAACCACGAGAGCCTAACAGGAAGCCTTGGTGTAGAACATATAACAGTTAATGGACTGTGCACTTCACTTATATCATGTTGAAAACATGAATACACAGCATAGTGCGCTCCTGCTGCACATCTAACTGCAGGTTGCAGCTCTCGAAGGGGTTCCTGCAGTGCGGTGAAGCCTCATAACATGAGACACTGAGCAGGATGGAAATGTAAGTGCAGTTCTAATTAAAAATGGATATCAGGCATGGCTCTTTCTGTTGGAGAGGAGCATCTTGCTTCTCTGTGAGCTCCCTGGGTGCAGCGCCGGAGAGCACGGAGCGTGGGTTATATTTGATGACTGTGGTTGCGCAGGAATAAGAAACATTTCACGCCAAGATATAAATTTAATTATACAATGTGCCTGCAGCTAGTGCAGATCATCACAGCGTAGCACCGTAATGATCATCACTGATCATAAATTAATTGAATATTTGTGGGGTTTATGCCTCCACAGGATATATTTTTAAAAAAAAACTTTAATTCAGACATAAGGATCCATTTACAACATGGTGTGTAGGTTACCAGAATGTCCCCTCCAATCTGACAGACTTAAACAACGTACAGATGAATCTTTCCTCCATGTTTGAATGTTACTCATCTGCATACATTTCCTCCGGGAGCTTTTGTCCTCCCCTCCCCTCCTTATAGTCTAAGAACGAACTCTAAAGTGCCTTAAGGTGACACTGAGAGCAGGTGGCGCAGTCTTAGGGAAAGTAGAGTTAGTTATGGGTGTTGTGAGGGGTGATTGATGGTCAAACAACCTCAGACTTCACACAGGGGGCCTTGTAGGAAACCAAACTGCAGCTATTAGTCTGCAAATTAAACGTCCCTTACGTTACATGTAATGCAACGCAAATACATAAATTTACATACTAAACAGTTGGTCTTCATTTAACCAAAACCAGCTCTTTTTCTGACCTGAGCATGTAGTTTTGGTGACATGTAACCCCCTGTTTCTTGTGTTCTTCCAGTATAAATATATCGGTGCCCAGTTAGCACCAACCAATGGTGATATTTGGTTGAAAATTATCAAATAATCATTTATAAGATTTATATAGCGCCTTTCTAGGTACTCAAAGACGCTTTAACGCTTACATGAAGTGCATATAATAATAATAACAACAATAATAATTATGATAAAAAATCAAGTCCAAGGATGTCTTTTACATTATTACCTAAATGTAAATGCTGATACTTCCTACCCTACCACTTGTCCCCTGATCTAATTACATGTATTCAACCAGTGATGGACTTCATCGTGTCTGAACACTTTTTAAATATCTTATTAACCCTTTTGTTTTGTTTTTCGTTAAATCTAGATATTCTGTTCTACATTGATGCTTTGTCTTTGTGTTGATTGTTTTCATAAGGAGGGCCACTCGAGGGCCCGTTAGGGGTTTTTTTTTGTCTCCTCCTGCACATTGCATGTCACTAAAGTTAGTGGTTAGTTTTATTATTGAATTTACCTGTTATATCTTGGCTAATGTTACTGAGCAGTAATGGGTTTTTTTGTATGTGCAATACCATAAATGCAATAAAATAAATATAATGTTTTTTTATAAGTTGTTTTTTATTGTTTATTGTTTTATTATATCTTTATTTAACCAGATAACCCGTTGAGATGAAGACTCTTTTTCACAAAGGTGACCTTGCCAAGAGGTCAGCAGCACAGATCATAATAAATATTTACATGATACAGAAGAGATTGCAGACATTATGTTAAAAACAAACAATCATTTGGGGCACAATAGTCCTTATCGCACAGGTCCCTAGTTCGACTATCAGCCCTGACCACTTGCTGCATGTCTTCCCCCGCTCTCTACTCCCCATGTTTCCTGTCTCTCTTCAGGTGTCCTATTATTAAAGGCAAAAATAATGACCTCAAGATGTTGACGTTTGGTTGACTGATAGGTACGTTAGTTTCAACAGCTCTCAGCGGCTGAAGTGCTGTACTTAATGTCAATGGTGGCTGTAATGCACTGCTAATAATTTTAGCCACTACATATTTGAGATACGACTAAAGTCTGTGAAGGGGCTAATTTAGGAAACATAACTTAACAATGAGCGCAATGGCTGCTTTCGAGAAGTGCTGCAGCTTGCAGGAAGGGTATCAGGAAATAAATCTAAATCTGACAGTGTTTGACAGATGTTTTAAGGTATACTATAGTTTATTAGTTACTGACCTGTTGTTGTGTAGAGGTGACTTTCCACAGACAATTTCCATCTTTCATTGTTGCTCAGAAAATAAAGTGGCTCAAAGAAGCCATGCATAGATCACAGGGCTTGTTTGACCTGGTGTTCAATTAGTGCAACATAAAATGAATCAATGCACAGAAATAAGAATATTCTGCAGTTTACATCAATAGTTCTAGATAAGTGCAAGAATTATAAACTAGAAAAAAGTCTGAGTGGTTGTAAACAGAGCAGGCACATTTTTACCATGAAGACCTTTTGAAGGGGGCTGAAAACATCAGACCATGAACCCTTAGTTGACTTTTCTGAGCACAAAACATCAAGCACCTGCAGCTGCTGTAAGCTCCAGTGTTTACCAGGTATTTGCAGGCTGTGTGCTGCCGAGGAGGAAGTATATGATAGGTTTGCCAAAGTTGGAAACAGCTTCCCAGGAGTGAACAGTGAAGTGATAACGGGGAGTAATTTCCTGTGTTCATCAGTTTGAGAAACAGCTTCCAGATCACACTTTCCACATCTCACATCCACAAACACTGATCACAGCAGCCTCATCTGTTTGTGATGATGGATATGATGATGACAGAGTGTGTCCTGACTTAACTCTGAATAGCAGTAGAAGAATTTATAAACAGCAGGTGTCTTAAGAGCCGACAGATTAGAATAGAAGTACTTCCCACATCCGTCTATCCATCCATCAGGCCTCCTCTTCTCTGCTTGTCTATCCATCTGTCAAATCTCCATCGATCTGTTGATAAATCTGTTCATCCATCTGTCCATCACTTCACACTGGGAGGACACTTCACAACAGCAGCAGCAACTGAGCCTGCGTTGAGTCCTGAGCAGTTTTACCTCGATGTGATGCTGTAAAGATCTGCTCACGTCTTTGGCTCTGATGGTTTCTGGGGATCTTTACAGACAGAGGTCTCTAACAGTCTCTGTGGAGCTGTGACGTCTCAGTGTGATATTTATTAACACTGTCAGCATGAACTTGTTAATCATGACGCAAGGAAGGTACAAAATTAATGCGTTAAATTTTTTTCTTTTATCACATGCTGTTTTATTTCTGTTCTGGCACACCGTAGTTAACCCACGGCTGCGTCTCCCTGCTGTTGTTGCTGCCGTAACAAAAAATAACACTACTGTGTTTTTGAACAGCACGTTGCACTTTAAAAAACTCCCGGATGGCTCAGTTGATTAGTCAAATGTAATCTGCACTTTGTGTCAAACAGAATTAAAGTATCACAGAGGTACTTCAAGTAACACCTACAAGCTAAGCATACAGGTGCAGCTGATCAGACTGATGTCAGCAGGCAGACCTAACATCAGATTTCAAACAGATCTCATGAGACTGAGGTTTTCACGCAGGAATTACTGAATCAAGTATTATCCTCTTCCTCCTCCTCTCTTCGTCCATGTTGTCTTCATCGTCCTCTGAAAACCTCTGACCTGTTGACTCCAGGCCTGGCTCCGCTCATCATGACAATTTGTTGCTGTAGTTAAGTGAAATAATTGTTTTGGTGCCTGATTTCCTGTCCCGCTCGATCTGCTCTTTTGAGATTAATGCGTAGCGCTCGGGATCCGGCAAAAATAGAAGTCTTGTGTATCTGATCCGGAAGGCTCCGACCTGCCGGAACAGAGACAGAGCTGGAACGCAACAGAGCAAATCCAGTTAACACATTGACTTGAATAGAAACCTATCAGAACCGGTGCCGTAACTGATCAGAAATGGATCGAACACGGATCTGGTGGAATTTGGCCCGTAAAGGATGTCCTGAGGTTATCATGGTGTTATATGCCCTACAATAGTTTCACACATCAAGGACCTTTATGAAACAGAGAAAGGAACGGAAATTGGAACCCCTGAAAAGTGTAAAAGCTGTCACATTAACCAGGGATCACTGGACGTCAGTGACAAACATGATCTTGGAATGACTGCACACGGTATTGACACTGTTTTGAACATACCCTCAGTTTTGTCCTTAAAAAAACCCACAAAAAAACCCCACTGTATTTCACAGAAAAAGCACTCTGAAGTCTGAGTCATGTCTCTGAGTCATGGTTTCAGGCCACACTGGTGCAGCAGTGCAGCTTTTGTTTGAATAATAGGCCTACATCTAAAAGTCAAGATCATAAAGTACATTTCATTGCATTCATTTGATTCTTAAACCAGGACTCTGGTAAGAATCGCTCTGCACGATATGTTGTTTAAATCCAAAATAATGAAACTTTTAATGTGATTGAAAATATGATTAATCGCGTTCAACAAAACTAATCATTTGAAAGCCCTAGTGTTGATCTCGTGACCATCTTATATCTGTAACTCTGTATGAAATCAGGCGGCTTTGTCTCTGGTTCAATGCTTCAGAATAAGACCCTGTTCTGCTTCTGTATAATCTCAGTGCAGCCTCTTCGTTCATTGTTTTGATGAGCTGTTGAGTCAGCTGAAGTATGAACATTGTGAGAGCTGACTTTAGATTTTGGGCTGTAACTGATTTATTAAACATAGTTTTCACTCTGACGTCCAGCTTTTTGTGTTTCTGCATTGCATTACTACACAGAGTATTATGTCTGGTTCAATCTCTGTTTTTTCTCCCCCCTGAGATACATGGTAAACATGGAACACATGGAACATGGACAAAAAATGGAGGACAGTTTTGGGGGGATTTTACTTTAGAGTCACTGTGTAACTGCAGCTTCACTTTAATTTCACGACATGGCTTTAGAGTACACTCATTGAAGCCAGATGCTTAGAAACAAAGCAGAGCAAATTAACTTCTCGTGCAGTAAAAACTGTACATGTATGAAGCTTCTGGAGCCGTGTTCATTGATTTCAAATCCTAAAAAACAACAAAATATGAAACGACTGCGGGATGTGTTCTGCTGAACAAAGACGCTGTCCTTACTCTTAAGAATCTCGGCTGCATCAGAACATTTCTGCGTAGCTCTGATGTTTGGATATGTTTCTACACACAGGATGTTCACTGTTGCTGTAAGTCAAGCTTCAGGTGATTCATGGTGCCTCTGCTCAGCGACCTGTTTTATACAGTTTTTCAAATTTCTGAAGGTTTTCAGAATGGCCAAATATACAATATTAACCATTCAGGTTCTCAAATAGTGTTTTGTGTGTGTGTGTGTGTGTGTGTGTGTGTGTGTGTGTGTGTGTGTGTGTGTGTGTGTGTGTGTGTGTGTGTGTCTGTGTGTTATACCTGCCAACATTGGACTGTGAAAAATAGGGAGATTTTCTGGAGTATCGTAAAATCAGACTATACCCAGCAACCCCATCCATATACTATAAGCCTAAACTGCAGATTAATACATTTGATAAACAGATATGTAAGTCAAATACCTTAAATGTCTCTTAATTTCAAGGTTTGCAGTAAAATATAGCAATGAAAACATACTAAATTAAAAACAATCCATATCTTACAAATATAACAAAATTCATAAACATGTTGAAGAGTGAGAGTAGAGTGAGCCACTGCAGTGAGGAGTAACACACATATTCCAGGTAGAGTGGTTTGCGTGGACACCATATTTTGATGTTAATACCATTATATTATTATTTCAATAAGTAATGAATGCAGGAGTCTCTGTAACATGAATCTACATCTCTATGTGCTTTTTAAAGTCATTTATCTGGGTCCTTAAAATCATATTTATTACCTACAGCTAAATGTTATCTGACCTACAGTAACCTCTGCTGCTTTCTACTCCTTATTTTAAGAAGGAAGAGATTTCCTCTGCATCTCCACCTGAGGTTATCAGGTAGAGCTTAGTGATTTAAGAACTTCACCTGTGATATTGTGATAGTTACACTGTCAGCACTCTGTCATCAGATTCACTCAGCTCTAAACTCTCCTGATGAACTTTAAAGAGGATGCTGCGTTATTACACATCACAACTTAAGTTAGCTAACAAGAACAGGGCAAAACCAAGTGATTTAGGGATGGATCAAATCTTTAAACAGAGCAGAAGTTTGTTGAACTCATAACAGTTCGTCTAATGAACACTTCGGCTACCGGTGTCACCGATCACAGATTTACCTGCTGTCAGAAACCATCTTATGCAGCGTCTAATTTATGCACAAGTTAAAAAGCACGCCTAAATCGGGAGTGTTGGCAGGTCTGTCATTGATCGCCTAGTCTTCCAGCTCGTGGCCAGAGACTTAGTGTATATATGTGTTTGTGTGTGTGTGTGTGTGTGTGTGTGTGTGTGTGTGTGTGTGTGTGTGTGTGTGTGTGTGTGTGTGTTATATGACACCATAGACATGAGGTCATAGCTCTGAGACCATCAGTCCCACCTGAGCACTCTTCAAAAGGGTGTCACATTACATAACCCTGTGTGTTTATGTGTGGGTGTGTTTGTGTGTAAGAGTGTGAGCGTGAGTGTGGTGTTGTGTGTGAGTGTGAGTGTGGTGTTGTGTGTTTACATTGAGGTGGATTATTATTCTGGTAAATGTTTGGTCCAATCTGAGCTTTAGCTGTCTGAGAGGTATGACAGATTGTGTGTGTGTGTGTGTGTGTGTGTGTGTTATTTTTGTATGTGTTTGAGGAGCTTCCCTTCGCTCATAATGAAACATAAAAAAACACAGATAATGGAGTATACAGAAGGAGGTGAATATCACCAAGACATGCCCGGATATGTTTCATGTGTTTCTCCAGCTCAGATGCTGTTAATCAATCAAAAACAACGATGATGATGTTTTGGAAAATGCAGATTTTAAAACAGTCATTTTGGCGAACGCTTTGATTTAATCAATTGTACTGATTTCAGCTGTGTTCTCTTGTATTGTGCAAGCCAATCATGCAAGTCCTGACTGTGTGGCAACCTCTGGTGTTGAAAAATGAATACTGCAGTTCCTCAGGCGTCCACTTGGGGCTTGCTGCAAGCCAAGAAATCCCCCATTTTAAATAGCCCAACTGTAAGCAGAATTTAACATGTTTACAGCCTGATACACGAACAGTTTGGTGTATATAGCACATTCATTTATTTATTTATTTATTTATTTATTTATTTATTTACACACACTGCATTGGGGGATAATTTAATGCATCCGTGAAAGGTTATACATACATTTTCATAATCCGGAGCACGAATGAGCTGACTGACGGGAGGCATGTTGTAGTTGTGTGTCAGGAGTCGTATGCCCCCTCGGCTCCACCTCTTTGTTAGCTGCGTGGTTGACTTCAAGTTAGGATTAGTCAGCATTTCCAAAGAGGAGACTGCCAACACTTTAAATGGCTATTTAGATACCAATAACAGACATCACAGAGGCAACATCAGATTACAGCTCATGCGGCACATATTTTACCCAAAAGATGGTCTAAGATTTGTGAAATTTCCATCACAGCCAAAGCTGACATCTTCATCTTCATTTTTAAAGAAACTAGAAAAGATTTCAGTTTGCATTCACATGACAAGAGAGAAGCCTCAACAATAGCGTGCAAGCTAAAAACTGAGAACAACAAAATAAAAAGTTTAGTAAACATGAGATAATTCTGATTTGTGTAGAAGTTGCTGGTTTGTTTGCTGAAAGATAAACTGATCAATAAGACTCCAAACATACTTCACATGTGGTAGCTCTTGTACACGTGTAAGTAATGTTTATTTTAATGAACATGTGATTCTCCTTGCTTTAATAAAAAAACGTGTCACTCATATGTGAGCCCAATGTTAGTCGACGTCACTGCAGCTGACTTTAGGCACTGATTGTTACAGCTCAGAGATAATCAGCCTTGTTGTTGTTTTTTGTGTAAGTAGCTCATATAAAGGTATCGTCATTATTTTCAATCTCTTCATGAGCAGTAAAAAAACTGCTCACAGTAGCTGTAAAGGAAACCGAGTCCTGAATGTTTAAAACTCTCTTCACCTCCGTGACAAACCTCTGAACCACGCTGTCTTAAAGCTGAAAACAGGCTGTTATATTTGGTTTGTAGCGTTTTTTAGATAGAGGATCTTCACCCGACAGCAACAATATGCTTTCTGACGATGCTTTTATCCAAAGTGCCTCGCAGCAGCATGACTGCATACATTTGAAGCTTGGATCAGCCCAGTGGGAGTGAACTTTAACCCTGACTGTGTTAGAGCTCTGCTACTACAGCTCACAGTCAGCCTTCCTGTGGTCCCTGCACATGTTCTGCACTGAGTCTCTCTCATACATGAACACGTCCTCGGCTCGGCTCTCAGGGATCCCTGCTGGAAGTTTACAAGATAATACTCAGAATAAATTATACACAGGATGACGTGATGAAAGTTTTAAAACAATTATCTAAACACACTACATGCTGCGATGACAACCATCAAGAAACTTTGATCCATGTATTAAACAGCTTTGTATTTATTAAATCAAAAATTAATAAAGCCATCTACACAGACGTGATGAGTAAAGCTCTCCACTCCTTCCTGCTGCTCTGAGCAAGATGCCAGGAAGCCAGACATCAAGCCACCAGTCGAGCTTTTACATCTCCTCAGATACCCCCCGAGCCGCCTCGCTCAGATTCCACTGACACACGAGAAACAATCACAGTAGGCGCCGTGCGAGCAGAGAGAGTGGTGAGAGAGAGATTTTCTGAACATTTGTGACAAATATCTCCCTGACGGTGAGGAGCTGTTTGGATGGTGACTGAGGGCTGTTTTAACAAAGGTGGAATTTGCTGTGTTGATAAACTGACGCCAAGAAAAAGAGGTTTGAGTGAGTGTTTAGATTCAGTAGAGACAGGTAGATGATGCTGAAGCTCAGAAGGTCGTATTACCTGAGTGAACCACATGGCTTCAGCACAAAGTGTTGGAGCATGTATTGAAGGGAATGTCATGACTGGTGATGAGCGAAGCTTCAAATATCACTGATGTTTCAACAATTGCTTCAGTCAGTTTGACAGTTTAGAAAGTCTCACATGGAAGGGGATAATCTCTCAGAAATAAAGGGCATAATTACTCTATGATAATGTAACAAAAGTATCAGCTGATGAAAGTCACTGAATATCAGCGTGACACAGATTGAAGTAGTAACAACTGCAGGCTTAGCTAAAGCCACTTACCTAACTCAGATACAAAAATTGGGATATAAAACTGTGAAACTTCCCTTTAATTCATGCTTTTCACCTCCCCATTTCTTTGCATGCACAAGTGGAAACGCTCAGAGATTATACAGGCTGATGGATTTGATCATATCAGTGAATAATTCTGCATCATCTCTACCGCGAAGTGCCGAAAGGAGGAAATAAAATGCAGCAGCAAACAAATAGAAATCTCTCTCTTCATTCCACGTCCTCACCCGATGAGGGAATCCTTCCTGACAAAACGATACTGAATCCTTTTCATTTTCAGCACAAATATCAAACCGCAGCAGCAGACAGCCGCTCTCTGGGAGTTACATCGAGCAGTGATTTCATTCATTAATCACTTGCCGTTCAACACCGCCGACTCTGTTGACTTTTGATTCCTTTGGTGGATTTTCATTATGGTTTGAGGTGTTTACAGGAGCACAGAGGAGTGAGGCTGCCGAGGAGGTGAGCACACAAAGTCCGGAGTGATTCACTTCCCCTTTGTGTTACCTCTCACAAAAGATCCTCGCTCGTCAACGTCAAATATGAGTCAGTGTGCTGCTCAGACAGACGGAGGGAGGGTGACCTTCACTACTTTCTCACAGTGGTGGTACATAACAAACAAACTGCACTCAAGCACGAGTGTGGGGTACTTAAAGCTCCGTTGAGGGTTGATTTTGACGACCCAGGTTCACAAGGCGACACGTCTAGTAAGAAAGATGTCTGACAATAAATATGCCTTCTGCCTTTTGGCCGTCAAAAAAAGACAAACAGTAAACTAAATGTAGTCCTGAGTCATGTCAGCTCTCAGTCCATCATTTTAATAATCAAATGACTCAACAGTCATTTCCTTCAGAGTAATGTCTCCTTTTCTTCATCTCCCCTTCTGTCTCTCTGCGCACAGTGTTTTTTGACCTCAATGTAAACTTCAGACCTTTTTTAATGTAATAGGATCATTTTCTAAAGCTTAACCCTGAAACCTGTCTTGAATAGTTAAGGCAATCAGCCTGTTTAGCAAAGAGTGATTCATATACAGTATATATTTATTATATATTATGTGTTTTCAATAAAATTTAAAGTTGAGAACGTGCCATATTGCCATTTCCTTCCAAGGCTCTATCTTTATGATATTTACAAAGCTAAGACATTTTAACAATAGACATTTTCTGGCCTTATTTGTGGTAAAACTCATGAAGACTAGCAGGACTGACAGCAGCAGCTCATGCAGCCTGTGTGACCTTGTGAACCCGGTGCATGGCACCACTGAAAACCTGCTCCCATTCTCTGTGTCTTGCAATCATCCACTTTCCTGCACAAAGCATTCTGGGATACCTAGTGATGCAAGCCGAGCAATAGGCGCCACTTTATATCAACATTTGTCCCTCATGAGGTCATAATCATGCATACGATGAGAATGGTGATAAAAGACTCCTCAATTTAACAAAGCATGTAAAGCAGTGATGGAGGGCTGCACATCTTTAGGCAAATAGGACCCTCTTGGTGGGCACGCACCATGAACACTGTGATGGCGCAAGTTGGAGCTGTCATGCATCGCAGCCGCCATAGAGCCAACGCGCTGCTCGTCTCTAACAGCTGTAACGGTGCAAACTCCTGCATGCTAAAGATGCACCGCCCACTTCCGCCTGCTTTACTTGTTGTCTTAAATTTAGGAGTCCTCTCAAACAAAGGACTTAACAATCACTCCACAAGGTTTATCCACTGAACAGTAGATCACCGTTTTCCTTCTGTGAGTGATTTTGACATGAGTAAGTAATGCCGGGTATCCCACAATGCTTTGCAATACTCAATGAATGGTAGAAAATATTCCTACAGGAGCCAGGGATCAAATTGTTTTTGACAGTGGATGACCCGTCTGTCTCCAAGTCACACCTGGCTCCTGTAGTGTGACACAGCGTCAAAGTTCTGTGTTGTTCAAAACGTTTTGACCCACCCAAACATGTTTCAGTGTCTCTATTAAACTTTGCGCAGACTGATATGTAATTGTTCTGCTTCAAAAATATGTCAAGCGTTTGATCTGAAACGAACATGACCCACTTATTCTTTGATATTCTCCTGACCTGAATCATGTCTTTAACTTTATGATAGGTTTGTTGTGTTTATCTTGACACAAGACTCAGAGAGGTTCAGCTCCTTTTGATGAATTAAAAGAAGGCTTAATACATTAAAAATGAAGGCGTCAGAAGAAGTGACTCTCTGGTATCTTTACTGAAATTCAAGAATTGGTTTGGCAGCGGTGCTCTTACATGAAACACATAAAAGCATTTCAGCTGAAGTGGTAAAAGGAGCTGGCAGTCCCACCTGAAGATGAAAGTCTAAAAATAAAAATGGGGTAAATGTGATAACGTGCTGAAGTAGGATGAGGAGTGCAGGCACAAATGGAAGCTGCAGGAGAGCTCAACATTACTCATGGGAAGCATTTTGAGAGTGTGGCCTCTCCCTCTAGGTGCTGCTTTTTTTGGCCCTGACATTGACGTAAAGCTCGGTGTGGTGAAAGTTGAGACATCTTCACTGAGTGACACCCGGGGGAGTTTAATTGTTCACCCGGGCTGTGATGTGAGGTGCACAGTTTGAAACCAGACAAACAGGCTAACTCAAGATGTCACCGTGAATTTGGGACTCTATGATTGACATTTGTCACTATATGGTGACATTCAATATGCTAATCAGTCCACTTATCAGGCAGTGCACACAGTTTGGACATGGGGGAGCGCCTGGCGTGCTGCACCCGATGCACTCAAGCTGAGAGTCGGTAAATAGTTTAGCAGGGTGAGATAAGGTCTATTTTTATCCTGGCAGACAGACGGAGAAGACACACTGATAGGCTGACGCACAGGTTGAGGCATCAGAGAGAGACGGCCCAACAGGCCCAGGGACAGACAGGGAGACAGAGACACGGCCAATCAGGGCGACAGACAGGTGGACATGGATGCAAACAGACAGCCGGGCAGAAAGACAAGGCTACAGCTACAAACTACACACCTCTGAGCTGGAGGTGTTTCACTGAATGAGGGGAAACTCAGCACTCAGAGCACATTTTTTAAAATATGTTGTCCCTTTTCTTTTCATCAAAAGAGGACAAAAACTTTTCATTTGATTTCATGATTACAACATCTGTCAGAGGAGTGTTTTACGGTTCAACCAGTTGCTTGTTTTCAAAGCTAATAAATTGAGGTATCAGATTGGTGCATAATCTTGTATATTTATAAGACTGAACCTGCAGGCATTTCTAATACTTGAGTCTGTAGTCTACAGCTCTATTCATACATGCACAAAACTCCCAAAAACTTCTCAAAATGTTAAGGGAGAGCTGCATGTACGAATGCAAACAGCCACATTTTTTCACCCAGACTTTTTCTGCCAGCCCCCAGGTACAATTTCTGCATGAAATAGGGGTGACAATGGAGCAGGACATATTTGGGAACATTCCCTGCCAGCAAGCGGGCGGGCGAGTGTGATGACGTTTATTTCAGTGCAAACCAGGAAGAAGGAAATTCAAATGGGATGAATAAAATCATCCAAGGTTGAAGAAGGAGAATCGTTTCAAGATGAAAACAGTGAAGATGTCTGCACACCTCACTGTTTACACACAGCATTGATTTAAATTCAGAACACGTCATCATGGTGTATGTAGGGCTGCAAACATCAGGGCTGTGATGTGAAATGTGATATGAAAAGAAGAGGAGAGTGTGCAGATTGAGCAACACGTTACTCGTTAACTTTACTAACTTGTACTGTACTCACGAACGCACTTGATTCTCTGTGATTTAATCATTGATTTCTGGCAAAGTTATGTTAAATCTGCATCAACAGTTCCCTGGTTGTAACTTTTAATGAAACAAAACCTCAGCGTCTTAATAACAATAATAATAGTAATAATAATAATAATAATAATAGATACTTATATAGACTTATTTAGCGCTTTTCTAGGTACTCAAAGACGCTTCCTCTTCACGTGACACTGCATACACACCACAGGTGTAGACGCTTGCAGTAAACACTCTATGGTCGCGTTAGCAGTCTGTACGTGTGCTGCTGAAGGTATCACTGACAACAGCAGTGTCCCGGGCATGTTTACATTATACAGTCATGTGACACACAGACAAACTCTGCATGCACAGAGGTCAGCTCTCTGTGTGTCTAAAGGCTGATTTATACTTCTGCGTTGAATCAACGGCGTACCCTACGCCGGGGGTCCGCGTAGCTCCCGTACCTACGGCGAGGCCTACGCACGTAGCTGACGTGCACCTCCTCCAAAATGTAACTCCCCGTAGAGCCGACGCGGACCGCAAGCCCTGTGATTGGTCCGCTCGGCGGCTTTGTCTTTCCCGCATTTACAGCACTTCCGGGATCCCGGACATCGGCCCTGTATTTCATCTCCTCCTCTCTATTCTTCATGTAATCATGTCTGTATGATAAACAGCAACATGTATCATCTGTAGATTAACTTAACACGCTCTGAATCGCTGTGGAAAAGTAAACAGAGATCGTAGCGGGACCGGAAGCAGGCGGCCGGCTATCAGAGAGACCGCACTGCCCTCAGGCGTTTCGGCGGAGAATTGCTGCGCGACACAGACACACCGACGCACAAGTATGTGGGGCTCATGTCTGCGTCAGCCCCTGCTGTGTAGGGGAGACGCAGAAGTATAAATCAGCCTTAAGTGAGGGGCTGCATGAGAATGAGAGCGAGAATGGAAAATGAGAAACTGGTGATCCATTACATGCTTCAGGTCATATAACTGACATATATATGACATATTACTTTGTCCCCCAGTTTGTGTAGCATACTTTTGATGCCACGCAAGTCTCTTTCAGTTTATGTGAAAGATACTGTCTAAACTAAACAATATCGAAAGGCCTTTTGATGTAAATATTGACTGCAGTGTACCTGTTGATGCTTAGTTTTAATCTGCTAACTCACCAATGGAGGGTGAGCATGAATTGGCCCACAGAATATACGTTATTGTGTGAACATCATGATCCAACAGTCACAGCCATTGGTTCATTTGTTACTACATTCCTTTACTGTTTTTGTAGAGTTATGGAAATAATCATCTCCAATGTCAGATGCAATCAACCATCCTCTCTAATCTCCTCTCACAGACTTTTACACTTTTACAGAATGCAAACATTATCTGCACGTTCACAGAAGTGTAACCCAATTGTAAATAAATTAGTTTCTAATGCTGTCGCTCTCCTGAGGAATATCCCTGATGGTTACATCACAGCAGTTGTGTGAGGACAGGACAACTTCATTCCACCTACATCATGTTCAACATTTCAAAGCAGGAATCTTTCACCATCCTTCACCTTCTCACTTCTATATTCATGATATTACTATTACGACTGAACTTACATAAAAAGGGCTCCGTCTTTACAGAAGTATGATACCAGATGAAACAACTGCGTGCAGGATGATCACGTTGAGAATGACAGGAGCAGAAGTGATTTATTATGCTGTAAAATGTTTTTTACCTTTTTTTTGGTTCCGTTTCACAAGAAATGCTGCAAGCAAAAGGATGCTTCAGCTGGATGCGAGAAAAATAAGATTTAAAGTGTCCTCAAGATATTCAAAATATAACAGTAACAGGCTTTATACAAAAAAAAAAAATCAAACAATAAATAGATCAGAGTCCTCCTCTCCATCCTCTGGGTCTGAAATTTGACACACACGATAAACAAAATGGACACCAAGTTAAACTACAAAGCAAAACAAGCTAAATTCCCCCCCCCCCCACATGACATTAGAGCACTTGGTCTGCTCCAACCAGCTAGCTTCAGCATAACAGTCTTGTCTGCCTTTGGTCACACCTTTTGTCCAGACCAGGAAGTTCCATCCCCACAGCCAGGTGACTCAGAGACAAAGAAACAATGAGTATAAGAAAAACACGTAAATAATCTTACAGTGTAAAAACAGGAATGAATGTAACTAAGTGTGTTAGTTATGAGATTAACTACAAATTATAGCAGGTGTTAATGTGACACTAAAGTTGTTGTTGGAAGAACTAATGAGGTGCGAGTGTAGCAGGAGGAGATGCTATCATTGTGTGGCATTTACCATCACAGAGAATTATTATTAAAGATATTCACAATAGCATCATAGTGGTGGAAGCTGTATTTCTGGATGTTTATTTTATCTCTCCTCGTCAGAATTCAATTTAGAATATTTAAATACACAATGAATGGGGGTGAATTAAGCGTTGCATGAGATCACTTGCAGTGGGTGGTAGTGACGGCTGCACTGGTAGTTGTGACATCACATGTAGCTCTCTCTACATTTTATACTGGTGTGTTAGTTGCACCAGTATGGAGCATGCAGCAAACTTTTTAGATTAAGAAAGGTTTGAAAGAATCCTTTACTCTCCTTTACTGTCTGAGTCTTACATCAGCTTGAGTTTCAAAATTTTGGGAACAGACTTGGAGCTTTGTAAGACATAAATCCCAGCACCTGGTGCAGTTTGATGTTTGAGTTAGGGTTGTGATGATCCTTCCTGTGAACATACTGAAGATGTAATGTGGTCATTTTGTCCTTCAGGCTGGTAAGAATCCCATCCTCTGAGTGAAGAGTGACTTATGTGAGAGCTGTAAGTGTACAGCTGCCTCTCTGCAGGGAGAGGCTCAGTAATCCAGCTTCTCCTCCTCTCCTCTTCTCCTCTCCTCCTTTCCTCCTCTCCTCCTCTCTGGGTGATTGTGTTGCTCAGATGTTCTGTTCAGGTGGTGTGTCTCTGTGGTTCCACCAAACACCAGCTGAGAGAACCTTTGTTGTCTGAGTCAGATTGAAATTAAACATTCATTAACAGTAACATAACTCACTGCTTTTAATTCTACATAGACTTGTGTTGTATGAGTGTGTGTGTGTGTGTGTGTGTGTGTGTGTGTGTGTGTGTGTGTGTGTGTGTGTGTGTGTGTGTGTGTGTGTGTGTGTGTGTGTGTAGGTGTAGGTGTGTGTGCAGAGCTTTGATGGCACTGTAGTAATTGTTGTATAATAGCAGCTGGTGAATTATTTAATTCACACTGCTTCCTCTGAACTGGCAGCAGCTGGCCTACTCATCAGCAGAGATCACAGGCACACACGTACACACACACACACACACACACACACACACACACACACACACACACACACACACACACACACACACATAAAGGGGTGCAAGGGCAGACACATAAACTATACACTTACTCACCTGCATATGTAAAATGAACACATGCATACACACTTATATACACACAAAAACACACTGACTGATGCAGAATGAACGTCCACAAAGACACTGCAGTCTCTCTCATACATGCAGTGCAACCCTGAGCATCACCCAGAGAAGCTGCTGTGTGTTTACATGTGTCTGTTGAAGGGCTGTACAAAAATATAGATGCTGCAAAATATCACAATATTTGATTTTACATCACATCGATACATTTAACAGATTAAAAATCAATTCCTGTAATCACAACGACCTCCACTCCTGTAGATGTCGCTGTTCAGCTCATTGGGTTTTCTCCTTCAGCTTGAAGCTGCTACGAGCAGGAGAGGAAGAGCTGCTGTGGTTGAGTGATGTAGAGCAGGTGTTCCCAAACTTTTCAGCCTTCGACCCCCAAAACAGTGGTGCTTTAGACCTGTGACCCCCCATTGTCCTTCGAGATGCTGATATGTTCCTCACTGCTGTAGGAATATACCAATAGGCCAACCCAAAAAGAGACAAAATAGAACCAAAAAAGGCATAAGATACTTTATTTAGCTAATTGGTAGAAAATAGCTATGCGCACATATTGTTGTGTCCTGTTCTGCTGTAAACTAACCTGCTGCTTTGTTTATCTGGCTGAATCACCTCAGAGGGCATGTGGAAATAAAGAAAAGTGCATATGATTTTCATTTGCATGGTTTTATTTCAAATTAAACCACTAGTTCCCTTTATATTAATGAAATTCATGGATGAAATTAAATAGTGTCTGTTTTTGGAAGGCATTTCGTGACCTTCCTATCTGTGTTTTGCGACTGCCACTTTGGGAACCACTGATATACAGGGCAAGTTAAGGGAGCTAGTGCTGCTGATGTAAAACAAAGGGATGAATAAAGAATGGACGTGACATTTTCTAATGTTTTTTCACAGTTGCTGTATGCGTAAAAATTTCTACTGATAGACCTTTTTGATGTTAAAACTTGACAAAAGCATGACCATACTTATCATGCATAACAGGAGCTTCTTGTCCTCGAAGGCTACTGTTGCTCCTGAAGCTTCACCCTCTGGAGGGATAAGAAAGGGAGAGTTACGGGCCAGAATTTGACCCTCTAGTTATCTCTATATATTTCCACAGTGAATAATGTTGATTATTGCAAAGTGTTAATCATATATTATATCATTAAGCCTAGTGTGCTGTGATGTGTTGTGTGTGTTTGGTCGTACAGATCTAAGCTTCTGATGAAACCTTATAGAGTAACATTTCTCCTTCATCTTAACATCTGGTCTTCTCTTTTTCGAATGAGATAAAGTGTCTGATTATGTAAAATAAAAACAAACGCACCACCACAGTAACCTGCATCATATCTTGATGCTATCTCAGCACTTGTTTAGACCCTGTGGTGTTGTTTGTTTTGATGAATGAAACTGTGTAATCATGGTTTTTGTCTTTATTAAATAGCACTCTTGTATCTTGACAGCTGCAGTGAAATTGTTTTATGGTTTTTTGCCTGGAGCAGATTTTTTATTTCTTTTATCAGCGGCTGAGCAGAAGAGAAAACAATAGCAGGAGTCAGATTGAGATGTTTTGTTGGAGCACAGTGCTGTCTTATCACCAACACAGATTTTTAATTGGATTGTGAGCAGTCGGTTTCTGTTGGGCTCATGGACCATGTGGCACTCTGTGTTCACATTCACTCTAAGGATTAAGAGCAGATTAGGATCACTTTCTGAATGAGTTGTCTGAACACACAAGTTAGACGCCAGCACTCAGATAGATGGTCCCATAGATCTTCATTTTTACAGCTACCAGCTGACAGTAATGTAAACGTAACATCATCACTTCACTTTAACAGCAACAGGAAGTTCTGCTCGGCCTTCAGTGAGACAAGTTGCTGCACGATGACGGTCAAGTCGGGCGTACACTGTGTGAACTGAAGCAGCTCCTGAGCTCTGTTGTGTTGTTTGCAGTGCGGTGGGCAGGGGGGTAAGCATGGTCCAGTCAGCTGCTCCATAAGTTACTGAATCTACAGCTCCATGTGGCGTACAGTTTATTCTCCAGCTTTGAATATGTTAAATCTTTGTGGTGTCGGATTGTGGATTTGCTCAACACTTTTCGTTCAGCATTGATAAACTGGCTGTGAGTATAACTTTCTATGCGATGTGTGTCATTAGTGTAAGTGTGCATTAATAGGTACCCTGCGAATGGCACAAATCAGCCAAAATCTGCCATTCAAAAATTATTTCTGCACTTCCTGTTGGGATTTCACCACGACACCTACGGACTTTTTTGTAGGTCTTGGCCTGCCTGGTCTTTATGGGGGGGGGGGGGGGGGGGGGGGGAATCATACATGTAGGTTAAAGATTGGGAGGGGGTATCACTTTGAAATCCCTAGGGGGTGCTATGGAGCAGGTACTTTTGCCAAACCAATGAAATCATACATTTTTGGGGGGCTCTGAATTTGGGGCAAAATGTGGTGACTTTTCGTTTACGTACAGGCCTCCAAAACAGGGAAAGAAGGGTTCCAATAGGTCTCGCTGCCACTGCGTGTCAGTGTTCAGGCCCTAATAATCAGTACAGTTTCAATAGGGCCTCGCTGCCACTGCGGGTGCTCAGGCCCTAATTAGAAACTTGACGACTTAAAGAAGATACTTAGAAACAGTTTTGCTCACAATATGGTGAGCTGTGCTTTTGTACAAGTACAACCAAGGGATAAAATGAAAAGATAGAAAAAAGCAATCCTTGCCAGACAGCTCGGTAGCGGGATCGATAGGAAGCTGCCTTAGAGTCTGAATGTGTGGGGTTCAAGTCCAGTGTAGGGAATGGTGAAGGTTGAGGCAGGATGAGTGTGAGAAGGGAGGAAGGGAGGACAAAAGCAATGAAGTCCAGGACAATCACCCCTAAAAGGTGAAAAAGCAGATAGGAAAAGTTCAGGAGGAAAAACAGTCTGGTGGTGTAAGGTGGTTTTTATTGCTGTCACAGTGTCAGAATTTCATCTCAAGACTATCGTGGTCAGAAAAAGGCAACCAGATAAAGCAGTGACGAAACATCTACAAGGACCACCCAACAACAACATGCATACTAAACCCTAAACCCCCAAGTTATTCATTACAATTTTATTCACTGCATGTATTATACACCTCCCATTTTACATAAAATGAATGTATCTCGCATATTGTCCCACATAGTGGCCAAACACATTCCTTTCTCACCAAATGTGCTCTTGCTTAATGAAAGCTCTAATTTAGAGCTTTTTTTTTTTAAACAAAGGCGTGCCTTTTTGGCTGGCCTCACCGCTGCCAAGAAACGTATAGCTTGTAGATGGAAACTTCCCCATTCACTATCTGAACAGAATTGGCTGTTGGATTGTATCGATGTTGCCAGCAACAAACACTCTGAAGTCTTGGCTATAAACAGGTTTTTGTCCATCCGCAGGTTCCTTGGGGTGGGAGGGTACTTATGGTGGTGAGGTGTTTGTTGTCTTTCTTTCCTCTCTTTTATTTTTGTCTATCTATTTTTGTAATGCATGCCATGGTGATCCAAGAGAGAGAGACAATTGAATCTCTGTTTGCTTGTATTTATTTAGTTATTCTTTTTTGATCTGTATTTACTTATCTGTTATCTGACATCGGCAATGGACATGATCCCTCTCTCCTGTACCTCTTCTGTTATTTGTGTATCTTTAATTTTGCCTTTTTTTGTTGTGGATAATAATAATAAAAAATGTATCAAGGAAAAACAAAAACAATTTGCTAACTAAATCAAAATCACGAGCTGCTGCAGGGATGGGGATCTTGTGTGTGAGATCACAGACAGCTAGCCTCTCTGTATTCTTTAGCTTTTTCTCTGTCCACGTTTCATTTCCTCCCTCCTTCAGTCACTGTTGTTCAGCATTTCCTGCAGACTGGAGTGTCCACAAACACCCTGCCTTTTTTACAAAATACCCCTAATTCCCAAACTGGCGAGGAAACTTTTTAGTGTTCAGTTCCTCGCTTTCATCCGTCATCTCTTCCAATATGATCTGTGCTGCAGTAGAGGCTACACACTGGTGTAAAGGCTAACTAACTAGCTGACAACCAAGTCTTCTTTTGCTCCTGCTGCTTCTTCTTCATCTGTCCTCTGTTTTACAGCGGCGGCAGCCTGCATAAAGAACCACTTCTGCCTCCTAACATGAAATGAATCGTTACACAGTATCAACGTCTGCTAATTTTTAGTAAGATCAACATTTAATTAAAAAAAAAAAAAGTAATCATCAATACCGGTTATTGTGACGGTCCAATATGCCGTGTGTTTCTGCTTTTTGTGCCTCATTTGGACTTTTGCATAAGTTTGAATTTGCTTCTCCTAATGAAGTTTGCTCAGACCGATGCAGATTGCCTGCCCTTGTCGGCACCTTCTTCAGTTTTGGCCTCCATTTTTCCTCCTTAACAATGGTTTGAGGATGTGAGGATGAAATGAGAAAGGCAAACAGCTTCTTTAGGACTCCCCACCACATATGATAAATCCCCACCCCGCCCTGCTCTGCTGCTCCCCTGTTGTCTTGTATTAAGAAGTCTTTTCAGTCTAACCAGCTCCCTACAGGGTGTATTTACTTAAGAAAATATCAGAGTTTTCTCACAGTGGATGAATGTGACATACTGAGAAATAAATTGGCTCTGCAGGTTTGGTCCGCACGATGCTGCAACCCTAAAGTAAGGTTGTTTAGTTTGGGACTTCATATTTTTGTGCCTGGGGACGGAGCACACAGCTTTGGTTCCCTCTCTGTGTCCGCCATGGTTAGGCACACATTCATATTGTAGCTGAGTGCAGGTTTCTGGGCTTGGACCGGCTGAGAGAGGCTGGCACACACTTTGAAATATTAATGACCTACTGTAGAGAAGGACTCAACCTCCCCCCTCGTTATCTCTCCCTACCCTCATTTGCCTTTCCCTCCCCTGTTTCTCTCATCTTCTCCCTGCTCTCTCTCTCTCTTTCCTCTCTTCTCTTCTTCTGCCCCCCCCTCCTCTTAATTTACCTCTCTCTCTTTCCTGCCCCCTTCTTCATTTTCCTCTCTCCCTCGCCTCTCTCTCAGGAGACCAGGGAGCTTGTGTAATGTCATATTAAAGAGACAGGCGCACGGCAAAGTGAAAAATACGACGTAATAAGAATCATCCGCGGATACTTGTGGCTTCAGCATCGATTTCGGATCGGTGTGAATCTGATTTTCTGTGAAAGTTTTCAGACTGAAAAGCTCTTTCTTCATCCTTTCATGTCTTTGTCTCAGTTTCTCTTGGACAGCTTTGATAAATCTCCGTGTCTTCTCTCTCTCTTTCTTAGCCTTTGTCTGTTTATCCCCCTTCACTTTATCACCCTCCCTTGTATTTCTAACTCTTGTCCTGCTGTGCTGCATCAGAGGAGTGCTTCACTAAATAAAGAAATATAAAGAGATATGCTTCATCTTTTGTGAACACACTATATTGATGCTTTCAAGACTATGGAAGTGGCCATCTTGTTCATAGGAGCTAGAAGTGACTGTAACTGGCTTTGGTGTTATGTTTAGACTAAATGAGACCACAAATTAAAAAATAAACACCATGCTGTTGGAGGGAAGACTTGAATCTAACAAACCAGAACCTCTTCATCATAAAAAAAGGCTGCTATAAGTTTTAAATGCCACCAAATGTTGTGATTGAAGCCTCAAATTCTTGGCACAAATAGAAAGCTAGCCTAAATGATACATAAGGCTTCATCTGCACATTTCTACTGGTAAGCCACTTGCTCTTCAGAAAGTGCTGCATGATAGTAGTGGCACACTTCTGTGGTTATACTGAACATCAAGCTTAAGTCGTTTCACTCAAACTGTACTGTATTGATTTTTTTCCCCTCTGTCCTCTTTCAGACGTGGCTGAAGAACTACGGTTACCTGCTGCCTCATGACGTCCGCACGTCAGACCTGCGGCAGGAGAAAGCCATGCAATCCGCCGTGGCCGCCATGCAGCGCTTCTATGGCATTCCTGTGACGGGAATACTGGACGAGACGACTATAGAGTGAGTCACCAGTGAGGGGATGTCTGTGTTTGATCAATACCAACCAAAACTTGTCTAAAGATATTGCAATTCAGGCGGTATTTTAGGACCTCGTCGCAGAATATGTGACACAATATGTTAGAAAACAAGAAAATGTTTCAAAACAACGCAGCAATAGTTCTGAAATGTGAAAATCCCAGCTCAGCTGGGATTTAAATGAATTGGTTCTGCAGATCTGTTCAAGGTTGTTGATCTTATCAGGCAAAACATTTGATGTAAATTGTTTTGCTTCTCAAGACCAGACTGAAATTTGTATGGCCTTAAACCTACAATCATTTGATATCTTTTTTACTTTTGTTTGTTTGGGTTTTTTTGCTCAGCTGACGGGTTCACACGGTAAAAGGTATCACCAGTTGCATTTTAACACATTCACTGGACAACAGGCAGCACTAACATTCAGATAGAGCTGCATTCTGTTTTCTGGCTCACTGATAAATGAAAGTTTCAGTCTGTTTTGTTTCTACCTTGTGTGGGAAACAGTGCACCATGTTTATCATAGTTAGCAAGTTGCTACTGGACTGTGTCTGTTATGTAAATTCAATTTGTATTTGAGGGCTTTTAGCTGAACAGAGCTACCTCATCCTGCTGCTGATGCAAACCCTTGTTATGAGAGCAGTTTAACATTTTGAAGTGAAACTACTTTTTGCTTTTAAGCAAGCAAAACTCATCGTAGCTGGATAGAACAAGAGGCAACCACTGATGTTGAAAAAAGAAGCCAGTGCAGTTCCTCTAGTGTTCACTTGGGGCAAGCTCCAAAAGCCCAGAAGGCCCTGCTAACACCCATATTAAAATACACATTTTTAAAGCAGACAACCATTTGTTGACCGTGGCCAATAGCAGATAGCTATTTTACATTTACCTTCAGCCAATCATGCTATCTTTGTCATATTCTTGTCAAATTAAAACAAATGAGTAAAATGATCTGGGTTGCAGAAAAACTTGAAAGAGTTTCCATGAAATACTGTTTTCTGTGTGACAATGTTTCCCAAGCTTTACAAATAAACAAGCTGTGAGAAAGGGAGCTTTTTCTTTGTAGCTCTGGGTCCTCAGAAAGATGAGTAACTTGAATGTGTCGTGTTGTGTTCAGGTGGATGAGGAGACCTCGCTGTGGTGTCCCAGATCATCCTCACACCAGCCGCCGTCAGAGGAATAAACGCTACGCACTGACGGGGCAGAGGTGGAGAGAAAAAAAGATTTCCTACAGGTATTTATCAAACTCTGTATGGAGCATTCTGTTCTCATTCTGTGCACTTCTCCTCCTTTGTTTTATTAATAATTCAGTCTTTCAAAGACACTCCATCTATATCAACATACCTGCAGACATCCATCCATCCATTCATCCATCCATCCATCTAATCCTAATTTGTAAGTTTAACCCTCCACCCACCAATCCATTCAGTTATCCATTTGTCCACATATCTCTCCATCCATACAATCAACCATCCATTTATCACTCTATCCACTCATCCACTCATCTCTCTATCATCCATTCAGCCATCCATGTATCCACTTTCTATCATCCATCATCCATCCACCCATTGATCAGTAAAGCCCTGTCCATCTTAAATCCATCCGTCCATTCATCAACCAATCCATCATATATCAATTTTTCATATATCTTTCCATCCATCCATCCATCCATCCATCCATCCATCCATCCATCTAGCTACACATCATCCATCCATCCATTCATCCAACTACATCTCATCCATCTATCTACATCTCTTCCATCAATCCATCCATCCATCCAGCTACACCTCATCCATCCATCCATCCACCTACACCTCATCCATCCATCCATCCATACGTTCATCTACATCTCATCCATCCATCCAACCACCTACACCTCATCCATCCATCCATCAACCATCAATCCATCCATCCATCCATCCATCCATCTAGCTACACACCATCCATCCATCCATTCATCCAACTACATCTCATCCATCTATCTACATCTCATCCATCAATCCATCCATCCATCCAGCTACACCTCATCCATCCATCCATCCACCTACATCTCATCCATCCATCCATCCATCCACCCATTTGTTCATCTACATCTCATCCATCCATCCAACCACCTATACCTCATCCATCCATCCATCCATCAACCATCAATCCATGCATCATGTCTAAAATATAGATTTAACCACTTATTAATCCATCATTTGTTTATTTGTCCATCCATCCATCCATCTATCCATCCATCCATCCATCCATCCATACATCCATACATCCAATCCATCTGAACATCCTCTTACACATCTATCCATCTCTCTTCCTTACTTCATCCATCTACTTATCCATTGTCTTCAGATTTGTGTTCAGATGTTGTAAATTCTTTGCTTTCTTTAGTTTTATTTGGAAATGTTTGTCCTGTCCTTCTTTTTTCCATTCACATGTAATGATTTTCTTTTCTTCTCTTATTCACCTCCTCCTTCTTCTTCTCCTTCTCTTTCTTCTTCTCCTCCTTTCCCTCCCTGATTGTTTGCCTCCTTTTCTTTCTCTCTCTATCTCTCCTTGTCTGAACTTGGCTGGGCCTAACGTAAATTAGCTCCATCTCACGGGACCCTGAATGCACCTCGTATCCCTGCATTACATCCACCCACTTCTTTCTCCATCTTTCTCTTCTTTCCTCCTCTCTTCCCGCCTTATTGCATTGTCTCTTCTGTCTACATGCAGTTAAACCCTCCACTGGATGATGTGCGAATCCAACCGGCAGCTCAGCCATGTAATATAGGTCTAATGCAGATTAGAGCTGTCCCACGAGATACTGAACACATCCCAGCAGCTCCCATTGTAGCTTCTGCCCACTTCATCCTCTGTTGCCTCCATCTCTCTCTCTCTCTCTCTCTCTCTCTCTCTCTCTCTCTCTCTCTCTCTCTCTCTCTCTCTCTCTCTCTCTCTCTCTCTCTCTCTCTCTCTCTCTCTCTCTCTTTGTCTCCCACTCAGTCCCTTTCCTGCTCTGGAATTCAAATCCAAAATAAGCTTCAGTGTCATGACTCAAATAGAAACAACACTTGTGTATTTTTATTAAGAGTACCAAATGTAACTCGTCTTTCAAGCTTATTCACACCTTTAATGCTCCATCCTCTGTTTCTGTTTGTGTTCGCTGATACAAGAGTGTCAAGGTTTCAAATGACATCAACATCTCATAACTAAATCTTCATCATCTCCCTCATTAGCCTTAATGATCTGTAACTTTATTTGCAGCCAGGATCATGAGTTCTCAGCTCCTGATCCTAGATTTCACTTCCAGTTATCCTCACGGGAAATAAATACAACAGCTCAGCAGATAGTTACATAAGATGGGCATGTGTTCAAGAAAGTAACCACATTATTCTCATTCAGATTATCCGCCATGTGGTTTTTGTTCCCTTCTTATGCATTTGTCCAAACAAACTTTAAGAGATGTGCGGGAGTGTTTTGCATTTCAGTGATAAAAACAACAAATCATTTTTCTCTCAGAATTGGTTGATACCTTTATTGTCTAGCAAAGTCTGAAATTCATCACCTCAGCTGGACTTGCAGCACAACAATGTAAGACTAGACTCAAAGATACAACAGTTGAAACACCAATCACAGGATTTTAAGGCCCATCACTAATCCCCTGTCTGTGTTTAATACTTGATGCTGATTGGTCAAAACCCCTATTCAACCTGATCAAACACATCATATCAAATCAGTACACGGAAAGAAGTCCACCACATATTTGAAGCTCATGATTTCACCTCTTCCTGTTGACACTGTGGCAAAAATGTCAGTTCTGACTGCATTGGTTAACAACATGGAGGATTGTTACACTGAATTTATTTGGAGAGCACAAAGCTTATAACTGTTTATTAATGGCTGACCAGACAACCAAGGAGAGATGTTTAAACACAAAAGGAACTGAGTGAAAGAGACGTCTACCAAATTGAAGAAAACAGACAAACAGCAAGTACAAACTGCAACACAGTTTGAGCTTAGGCAGAGTTAGAGGACTGGTAGAGTGGGAATATCATACTTCCTGCACTCTCGGCTTATTGCTATTGGGGCTGCCAGTGAGAGTAAAACAAGATCTAGAAAACAGCTCTTACTTTAACTGCCAGACATTTCCTTTTTTTGTTTTATTTTTGTTTTCTTCTTTTTTTTTGTTGGGAGAACTTTTTAATACAGAAATGTGACTCCCTCTTCCCCTCCCTCTCTTTGTATCCCTCACCACTCTACCCAGAGCTTTATTGGTCTAATATAAATTACACCGCTCTCATGAGACCCTGAAGGTATCCCGGCTCTCCTGCATTACAGAGACCCACTCTCCAGCGTTACATAAAACCCACAGAGTGAGATCACAGTCCTATCTGGTTACCCCTTACAGTATCAGAGTCTCCTCAGACCTCGTCCTCATGTTTCACCCGCTATCACCTGTCACATTCCTGCAGCTCAGTTTTGTCTTCAGACCGGCTGGGTTGTTCAGACCAAGTTACTGTAATCGTTAATAACTTAATTTTTCTTCTGTAGAGGCGCCAAATGCTAACCAGGGCCCGCCTGTCTGATATCACTCGTGTAACTGAGTTTGGCTAACTGTTTGAGGAGACGTCATTCTGCCCGTGTTATTGAGTTAATGTTGACATATTTAAGGTGAAGTTTCTCGCCCATTTCACTCCTCTCATCATGATCTGTCACATGACTTATGTCCAAACTGGTGTCTGAGAGTCAGCTGCATACTTCATGATGACTCACTTTTCAGTCTACCTTTCTGTCATTCTGTTTTTCTATACTTAACGTCCAATGCTCCAAATATTCTAACTACTCTTTCTTATTTTTACTCTTGCTTTTCATATTCAATGAATAGATCTATAAGTTTTAATGTTCCATCTCTGTTTAAATCGTGCTTGAGGTCTGTACACTTTCTCGTCTCCAGCCCTGTGACAACAGTAACTTGTCATCAAATGAAAACACACCATTGTCTTCTGCGTGTGATTTTCACATCACTGCACGTTAGCATTCGGTCTGTGTGCCCACAGGGTTAATGAGTACCGGATCAAACGGGAAAACACTGTCTTAAACCTGGGTTGCTTAATTAAGCATTTGCAGGGGTATCTACTTGGGGTCGAGTGATTTTTGTTTTTCAGGGCTGATACAGATACTGACTATTGGTAGTCCATGAGACAACCGATATTTGAAACCAGTATGCTTTAGCGGTAAACATATTTCCATCAAAATGTAGAGTTTGGACCCATCATTCATAAAAACTTGGCTACTTTATTACTAATCAGTATAGCTGGATACTGAATGCCTTTTTCAGGTTGTGTATGTATGAACCAGAAGCATGAGTGCTCAGATTTCTCACTTAAATATAAGAAGCAGTAATTGTTGGCGGGACATTAGGAGAGACAGAGTGGTGAGTGAAAACAGATCTGGCAGGGATGACACACCTGCAGCAGAGCTAATGTAGCACACTTTTTAAATGATTTATTTTATCTGTGTCGATAAAATAAAACGCAGATACATATAATGCTGATAACCAGTCCACCTCTAGTATCTGGGATGGCTGCAGCACTACATGCATCTTTACATTGAACAGTCATATGACACACAGGTGCCGACTCAGCATGCACAGCCGTCAGTGTTCCGTGTTGAAGTGAGGGGCTGCACACAGGGATATTAGACTGTTTTATTGTAGATTAATAATGGAGAACAAGAAAGTAGTGACAGCATGAAGTGTTTCAGATCATATAACTGGCTTTGCATGTCCTGCGATGTGATAATTGTGCATGCACACATCACAACTGCAATGCTCAAACAGCATATAGTCAGCCCTGATCCTTGGGTTTATTGAGCTTATGAGCTTTCTGTTTTTCAATCAAGTCTTCCATTTATTGCTATATTGTTCTGATAATGGTTTTTAACATGCTATAGGTTTATACGCTGTTCCGTGATTCTTTCCCTTTAGAGCTCTATCATTCTATACATGGTCTTTGTGCTTCTGGTCACACCATGTTTGTGTTTTTTATCATTCTGTTGAAATCTTTAATCATCAGGCCTCATTGGAGTTGTTGATTGGACCATGTCTTGCACCTTGGTACACTTTTAAAAAACAGCTGACACCAAAACAAAAACAAAAACAACTTAAATTAAGTTATGTTCCGTTGTTTTTCAGCATGCTCACTTGAATTCTGCGATATTTCAGGATATTGATCGGCTCAGTCAGGAGGATTTTCCTCTCTGCTCTGAGCAGCAGTTTTGGAGCTGGAAAAGCGTGCTGACACGACACTGACAGAAACGCAAAGAGACACATTTGGAGGAATTTCAGGGCTGCTGGCAACTGTGAATTATCACCCCCTGTGAGATGCTGTAGCAGCAGGATTATGCAACTGTAGGTCTCCAAATGAAAACTTTAATCTGCCTCAGGATAGGGAGGTGAAATTTAAAAAACAGCCGAGACGGAGAGAGGAGGGGGATAGACAAGGGAACAGACAGAGAAAGCAGAGAGATGGAGCATATGCAAGAAGGATGCTTTACTTTGATGTTGATGTCTCAGTTTGTCTTAACTTTCCCGCCAACAAAGCACATCTGATTGAAACTGTGCTAAAGAGGAGAAGACGTGGAAACAAAAAGTTTTTCCTTTTTCTGCCTGAAGGAACTGATTGTGGGAGATATGCATCTGTGTAGTCTGAGCTGATTTAAAGTAAGAAACTTCAAAGATCACAGATTTGTTTCATCTATTTTTAGCCATACATCCAGGGATAAAGGTGTTGCTTTTGTCCTGCAGTTTATCCAGACTGAAACAACTCAGCATCCAGTGAATGGATTCCCCCAAAGTTTGAAACAAGAAGCCATGTTCCTAAAGAGGAGGAGTCTCTCTGGTTAAGAGCTTTACCACTGGACCCTTCTGAAAATATGGGACTCGAGCGGTTCATGTGACGCAGATTAATAGTTCTTATCTCTGTAAGAAAATGTGATGGTCATTTGTATCGAATGTAGCGCCAAGATCTAACAAAAAACATAAACAAAAACAACTATCAAGTAAACTTTTTAAATTTGACTTTCTTAGATTCACATTTAATCAAGTTAAATATATATCAGACTCGGCATGGCAGACTCTGTATGTCCCTTTAAGGATGCTCATAAATATAATTTAGTCAGATTGCTGTACCGGAAAATTTTCTTCACCATCAGTTAACCTCTCTCTCTTGGAGCAGCCTCTCACCTTATTTTGATGTCTTTTATTTTCATTTCCTCAAGTACATTCTTTTATTTACCTGCATGTGAGTTAAGTGTGCTTTCTTCAGTCATAAACCTCTAGTGTTAGAATTGTGCATGAGCCCATGTGTGTACTAATCTATCTGTCTGTTATGCACGAGTGTGTGTGTGTGTGTGCGTGTGTTGCGCGTGCGGGACAGTGCGCCATCTGTGTGTTTTTGGCCACAGGTCATTTGGACAGCTTCACCACCGTAACGTTCCACACCATTTACTCAAATCAGACAACTGCTACCTTGCTGTCTGCCACACACACACATACACACACACACACACACATTGCCAGGCCTTGGGTTGGAAATGTGGATTTCTAAGCACATTTTATAAAGGGATTTGCCAGCAGACAGTTATGAAATGCAGTAAAAACATAACTCAGGGGATCTCAAACCTACTGAAGTCCACTGTCAGCAAACATACATTTCTCAACATCATGCAGTATAAAATTTAATTAAGTTAATTTAACAAACAGTTAAAAACTGATGTTCAAAACCAAAATGTAATAATTTACTTTAAGGGTTGTTTACAGAAGTCGTGAGCTGTTTACGTCAGGACTCACTGCAGGACGTTGCAGCAAACAGTCATGAAGTCGAAGAAAAAGGCTTACATTTGCTGAACCCTGAGTCTGTGTGCTCCTTCAAGATTAGCTGAGACAGCACTCTCTGTCTAAACACACAGGCTGCTCTTAAAATATATATTCCCTCTGACTCTGCAGCAACCTTTTCATGTTTCCACTCGTCTTTTATATCTGAATTACTCTGAATGTCTTCACGAGCCTTCAACAAACTGAGATCGACCCCTAAAAACTGAACAAGCAAATGGGATCGATCAAAACTGGTGCAGTCATCAGAGAAACAATTACCTTTTCTACATTAGTGAACTTTATTTTGAAAGAATTCGACCAAAAAATCCCTTAAAGCACAAACAAAAACCTAACGTCACATACTCATGTTTGCCACTGTTGAACATTTAGCCTGCAGACGACTCTAAACTTCATGTGATTTACAGAATATATTGTGCACATATAGGAGGAGTAGGAGTGCAGATACAGTAGAGCTGTCACTCAATAACTTCACTTCAAAAAGGCAAACAAAACCTCAAGAGCTGTTTTCTCATTATTCATTCTAACTCAGAGTGTTTGGTTTATTGATGTCTTTAATTCAGGAGAACTTGATCAGATTAACAAACACTGTTCCTGTAAATGTCCAATACTTTAACCTTTTACCTTCAAATAATCTGCATCTGATCATTCAAATCAGGTCCTATATTTTATCCATCACAGCCCACAGCAACAAATCTACACTCCCAGCATGACACACTGCCCAAGCTCTCGTAAACAATAAACCCTCCCTGCTTCACAGACTCGTATATTTGCATCAGGAAGCTGCTGTGCGCCCACATATGCGTGTTGAATGTCATCAACTGTGTGATGTGCTCATGTTTATTTCTATAATGGTTTTTTTCTGGTTTGGAGCAAACATTTACCCCCTGTAGAGAGGCAGACTGTGTGAGATGAACTCAGCCGCTCACTTTGCTGTCTGATCATGCTGCTCTTTCCCCCTCTTTCTCCACCCTCTTGTCCTGCCTTTCCTCCTCCACCCTTCCCTCTCTCCGTCCGTCAATCACTCCATCCGTCCTCCAACACTCCAGTTTGTGTTGGCGCTGTCGGGGAGCAAAACTTCAGTTTATGTTTTTTTAATGACACTATATGGCGGTGTTATCTTGCAGTATATAGGCAGTGAATTGTCTGATAAAACATGCTATCTGGAATCTTTGCTCTCCAACAGCAGAATAAACATGGATGGCACGTCTCTTCTGTAATTACTCTGTAATGACCTTTCTGCCTCCTTTGTCTCTTATAGTTGCACATGCTTCAGCGAACACAGGGACAAAGGCTTAACTGCATTGCTGTTACAGTTTCTGAATACAAAACCAAAAGTACGGGCCAACACAATTTCATTGAATAAGACTCCTGATAATAGAAAAATAAACTAGAAAATGAAAGAATAGCCAATAAAACATGCACAATATATATTTTTTAAAGCGCAACAAAGGAGCTGTACAGTTTGTGCATCTTAATAACCAGTCCTTTGTTTGTCAAAGCAAATTGTAAACACTGTGGTGCACAAACACAGCCACTATTGAGTTGATTATTTATGCAGGCATTAATGCTCATAGAGGAATGACTTCTCAATCAGGCCCATCAATCCCACAGTCCTCATTAGTCCAGTACTTCAGTTTTATACCTGCAGAAGTGAAAGCACTCCCATTAGTTTAGGTCTTGTTCAAAATGTGAAGCAGTAAACCTGCAAAATCAGAATCTATTTATTGCTTAGTAAGTTTTCACAAACAAGATTTCGTTGTGGACACAGTTAAAAGTTAGGAATAAAAACATACAAATTATAAAATGCAATAAGCGTTTGTACAATGGCTGTTGTGAAAAAGTTGTGCAGGAATGTGCAGGGTGATGTTGGAGTGCATATATCTTGTAGTACTGATTCTATAAACAGTGTTCATGTGTACAGACAGTCATGAAGTCCAGTCTGTGTTAATGTAGCGTATAAAGACTGAAGTGAGTAGAGACGAATCTGCATTAGGAGACAATGGGACTACAAGACCGTCTGTGTTCTGTGTCATATGAATCATGCACTCATTACTGATGGGGCTGGTAGCAGAGAATGTACCGCAGCCTTTTGGCCATGCCTTAAAGAGTCTGTGTACAGCATGAGACAGGTTGGCCACAGTCTTACCTGCATGCCCCAGGGTCCTGGAGAGAACAGGTCCTGGAGAGATGGCTGGCTGCAGCCGGTTTGCTTGTAGAGGCTACAGGTGCTGTCATTTTGCTGCACACCTGTCAGATTTTGGGTTTCAGGGGGTGACAGAAATAGTGCAAAACAAGCCAAAGAATGGGACATTTCTGAAGCTGTTAACCGTACAGCATTGTACATGCTCCTGTAGATGTTTTCACATCCTGTGTCTGATTGTGATGTGCTTTTTTGTCTCTTGCAGCATATCAAACTTCACCCCTAAAGTGGGAGAGAAGGACACTCAGAGAGCGATCCGACAAGCCTTCAACGTGTGGCAGACCGTCACTCCTCTCTCCTTCCAGGTCAGAGAAAACTCCACGTGTTTGATGTCTTTGTGAATTTATCTTTCATTTATCTTATTTATTTCAACATAACGCATCCAATAAATCATGATCAAACACCTGAAAACCAAACTCAGATTTTTGCTTGTCTAACTCTTTCAGTTGAAAACGGTCAGCATCCTTTTTTGACAACATTCACATTAGCCCGAAAAAGCATTTTTTGTGTGAGATAGATGTTTTGATGTGTGCATTGATTGGCTGTGAAAAGATAAATGTAATCCTTCTGTTTCATCAGCCCTTATTTTCTTCATCTTCTTCGCCCTCAGCAGCTGTATCCACACAGCCGTCGTTTCACTGTGAGCTCTGTTTCTGTGTGTTTGTCTGTCACTTTCTTTACTCCACTCTGCTCCTCTCGCATCTCATTCAGGAGGTGCCGTACTCGGAGATCAAGAACGAGGGGAAGGAGGCTGACATCATGATCTTCTTTGCCTCTGGTTTCCATGGTGACAGCTCTCCATTCGATGGAGAGGGGGGTTTCCTGGCCCACGCGTACTTCCCTGGTGCTGGGATTGGAGGAGACACACACTTTGACTCTGATGAGCCCTGGACGCTGGGCAACGCCAACCATGATGGTGAGTCAAGTTTTAAATGTATAGAAGCTGAAGCTCTCTTTGTTCCTCTTCCAGAGGTGGTTGACTTTCATTTTAAGGCTGGTCAGTGATTTTTAATCCTGTCTGATTTTGTATTCTTAAACTCCAATCAGAGAAAATCACAGCCTCAGTGAGCTGCTGTTTTTCAGCCACCTCTCTCTTCTGTTGTGATGATTAAACTTGGCTTGTCAACCATGTTGGATTCATGGCTTCCTCACTTCATACCATCGTCCAGTCTGGAACCAGTGCCTTCAATCAAAAACAGCTAAAGTTTCGCCAAGAATGATACCTTTTTTATTCAACAAAGCAGAAAATTAAATCCATAGACTGTAGAAACATGGACTTAGTCTCAGTGACATCACCCATCGGTTTCTGCCAAATGATGACAGTCACCATGTTGGAAATGCTGACTCAACCTAACTTATGATCAACCAAGACAAAGGCAAGAGGTTGAGCTGAGGCAGCATAACCCTCATATAATCAATACTGATGCATTGTATAACAGATTCACTCCCTGCACAGCGTGTATGAAGAGTTAAATAAGCCATACGGATCAAACCCTGTCTTATGTCAGGCTGTGAACATGTTTATTTCTGCTCTAAAAGTTAGCATTTAAACATGGGACCCAATGGAGATTCCTCTATTCATGCAGCCAGCCTCAAGTGGACACTTGAGGAACTTCAGTTTTTTGGCTTAATTTTTCAACACCAGAGGTTGCTGCTTGAGTAAATTAAGTAGATGTTAAACTCAGACCTTTCTAAGATCCAACATTTTTCTTGTGCTAGGTAGATACAGTATCTCTGACTCAGTGTAAGGATGACTATATTTGATTGTAAAGAGAATAACAACTGGTAGATACACTGAATGAAGCCGATTCACCCTAAAGATCTGAGCCACTCTTTTGGGGATGTCACAAAGGGCTGCAGACTGAGCTGCTGCCAGTGTGTGCATTGTTGGCTGACATATAGGATACAATTATTTTAGTGTTGTAAACATCAGGCTGTTTTTTTCAGAGGATGGGACACCTCCAAAGATTCCAACACACCAACAGATAAACTCTATGGCCTTGAAGAAAAACTCCTTCCTTCCAATAGAGGAGTAAACACTGGGGTTGCAAAGATCCGCAGAAAGGGTGACTGATATTAACGTGCCTTGGTCAAAACGAACAGTTGATGGTGCAGTTTCAAAGTTGTGATCTGGTTGACTGAGGTTTTGCTTTGTTTGTTTCTCTGCAAACTCTGCTCAGTGTCTTTCAAGACTTGGGAGTCGACCTTTTACCTTTAGCCTTCAAGAGTAACATTAATCAAGGTGGCTGACCAGGTAACGTTAGCCAGCTCACAGGGAGAAAACAACAAACTTTGTCAATCACAAGGATGTATTTTCTAGGATATCTACATCTTTAAAGGTCTCAGAAACAAACAGCCCAACTCAGTAGGGTCAGCAGCACAAAGACATATCACTGGTCCGCCATTGTTGTTATTATCCTTCTACTCATGCATGGCTATTTGACCGGGAATGTAACACCTGGATGTTTTCTCCATCCAGGTTAATGGAGTAAAAGAGGAAGTTTTGAACAAACCTAATTCTTAAAGCAACAATCATTTGCCTTGAGACATTTCAAAAACAGCTCAAGTTGAAAACTCTAGTTGGCTGAATGTCATTAGTCTCACATGAGACTACAAAAACCTGATTACAGAAATCTCTCTTTGCCCTGAATACATTTTCATGCCGGTCTCAACCCTTAAGGCAAAGGAGGAATAATTTATCACCCATCTTGCCTTGTTATATTTATCCTGAACAAATGGGGATCATCCAACTCTCTCTGCTTATCCTTTCAGGTAGATGTCTGTTCAACATGAGCATGCTTCTGCTCAGGGTGTTCATGCTACCACTGCCAAGTGCTCGCTCATGGTCAATTAATGCTGCGTCTCTGAGGAAAGCAAGTTCAGGTTCATGATTTTTGCTTTACAAAGAAATAGAATTTACTTGAAATAAACAGAACTAGACCTTCCTCTGCTGAACATGATTTATGGTTGTAAGTGAAGGACATTAATACATGAAATAAAATGTGTATGGATGCTGGAAGGCATGAAAAAATGTAGCTAATGTTAGAGAAAGGTTACACAGGAGAGAGAGAAAACAACAAAACAAACGCACCCAGCATGGCATCCAACACTTGTCCATAAGGAATGTTATAAAAGAGAGAGAGAGGGGGGGGGGGGGGGGGGGTAGAATAACCTTGAGTGTCTTTGAATAACATAACTTTATGTTATGTGTAAGATCAGAGTACCAGGAGTCATCATGATCTCTGACAGAGGTTAGTTTTAGAAGTGAATGACAGTCGTGAAATACTGATTACATGATTTATCATTGACTGATTAAAACATGTTATTTTTAAATGAACTGCTTCAAACGTAAGAATGTCCTCAGCCACCGCTGTGCTATCTGTGAGTGCCACTTAGTCACTGGTTGAAAAATGGAGAGAAAGAAAACACTTCACTTTGTAGGTTTTTTTCCCCAAGTCTTCTATCTGTGTTTGACAAACGACTTATGCCAGATTCCCTCTGCTTGAATAACTAACGTGTTGATAGAGAGGGAGAGACGCAGAGAGAGGGAGTGATGGAGGGGGGAGGAATCTGGTTTGAGAGATTAGCAGAAAAAAGAATTAGCTCTGACAGAGCAGCTCTAAATTTGCCATTCCACATTACAAGATAGTAAGTCTTATTTGAGAGTGAAACTAACCCAGGAAATCTGCAGATAGTTTCAGGAGGCGTGCATTAAGGATGTTTTACTGTGATGTAACATATGCATTCTTAGATTCTTCCAAATGAATATAAATCAGGTTAATATGGACAGAAAAGTGATGCATGATCAGCCACCATCAGTTCATCATACTCTCTGTGTGTAGGACTGTGTGTGTGCTGTCACCTAGCTACACCCTCACCAACGTCTTTTTATCTCTAAAATCCCTCCGCACACACACGCAGAGTAATTGAAAGATTAGAAACTAGATAGTGAGACGGCAAAGTTCTCAGAAGCTAGGAAAACTAATTCATGGTATCGGCTTCAGAAGGACGTCAGGAGGACAAACAGTCCTTATTTCCACCTCTGCTTACAACCTGCCAGTTTTTTTTCCTGCTGCTGCTGAGGGACGGTCTGTGATTAACCTGCTAACACCCGCGGGAGAGATGAAAAAACTAGCCCATCAAAGACACAAGACGCTGAAACGGCTGAATGCTGGAGATTTATCCCCCGTTCTGTCAGCACAGGTTTTTGCAGCATGGAGTCAAAGTTTGTTGCTCAAGTTGGAAGAAATTAGTCTGTTAGGGATTGATGCTTAAAATTAGGCTCTGCTCACACCTTGCTCAGCATCCCATCCTTACCACCAACAGGTCAATGCAAATTCTTGGTCGTTGACCTGAAGCTATAAAAAAACAACCTGGTTACCTCTTTATCGTAACCTCTGGACCCTGTCCTGTTTCTCATTGTTTTGCCTTTTAAATCAGGTGATGATATTTGGATGAAAAAGAAGTCTTCCAATCTTGTGGCTCACAGTTACTATTTATTTTTTAAATCAATGCTACTACTTCTTTCTAAAAGCCTTCTTTATTACGCTCTCTGCTTTTAATGCTGAGATGGTTAAAGCTCCTGTGAGGACGTTTTAGCTGTTAATGAAACAGACTGAAATTATGCCTCTACATGACAAACAAAAACAAACAGACCATCAGCGGCCTGATGATTCTTTTTAAATAGATATTTGTAATGCCTTTAACCGCTGTCACCTGTAGGTGACGGATGAGGGGATTGCAGTAACAGCCTTCATTTACATTTTCCACATCACAGATTCACAACAGGTGATCCTGGAGGCAGGCCGAGACTTTTCATCAGCAGAGAGATTACACCTTTTGACCACAGGGGACGCCAAAATCAACACATATCCAAAGTGTCTTTAAGGAGCTTGCTATCCAGACTGCATTTTAGGTTCCTGTGTCTACCCCCCACTCATATTCCTACTCTATGTTGTCAGAATACAGTGGCACGGTGGTGCAGTTGGCAGCGCTGTTGCCTTGCAGTAAGAAAGTAGGGCCTTTCTGTGTGGAGCCTTTCTCCCTGTATCACAGTGCAGAGGGTAACTCAGTCACATGCTTATTTGTTCTTATTTATCAAGGTGAAGTTTTTATTTAATTTGAAGTCTTTTTTTACTCAGAGTCTAAAGTTTTCTTTTTTCTTTTATGTATTTTATAGTATTGCTTTTTCTTTTTTTAATCAGATGCCTTGTTTTTAACCATTTCACATACTAACATGTTCAAGCATGACCTTGAAACCTCCTTGAGTCCTTGAATGCTTCATTCTTGAGGTAAAGGTCAGCAGTGATGAACGGTTCAAACAAACAAAACTTCTATTCAGCAGACTCAGGTTCAGTCTGAGTAAAATCTTGACCTCTTTTAAGTGTTCTTCTTTTTTAAAGTTACGAAACATATCTCAACTGGCATGCAACAATATCTGCTGTTCATGAGTTGAGTGCACAAACGTGCATAGGTATTGAGCTGCACCTTAAAAAGCTGTCTCTCATTTTATTCCTTCTCTGATGCGATGGCCAGGAACAAATTTAAGGAGTAGCAAAGGAAGGACTCGCACACAGAAAAAAAAGGCACAGAGATATGTTGGAAAGCGACAACTCAGATTCAGAATCAACAAACATAAAAGTTTTATTCATCGGACTGAACCTAAATCAGCTGTTGCAAGACCGATGGCAATCATTCTACTTCACATCTGGTAATCTGCGGCATTGTCTTGGTGATTCCTAATAGTTGTGGTGGAAACATGGATCAAATCTTCATTTATGCAGTTATACCTTCTGTCTTAGAGCACTGCATCCTATCAATGAAGGACTAAACATGTCATGTCTCCTGTGATTTTTTTGTCTCTGTGCCATTGCACCCCATGTATATTTAGTGCGTCAACATTCATTTGTGTTTGTATCATCATATGTGATGTAGTGTGTGTGATTTCATCCTATGATAATACAACAGTGGCCTTCACAGGTGCTCAACAAGCCCTTAATTAGGGACTGGTTGCACCTGTGGAGTGAAGAGGGTTCACAATGCATGCGTCACTATGCCCTGCAGAAAGGTTCATGTTTGCATTTGTCGTCGGTTCACCTCTACTTCATTTAATGAGGATTTTTGCAATTATGACTCCCTTCATTTCTGTTGAGTCCTTACTTTGCTTCTCCATAAGTCATGAGATGCAACTAAAATAGAAGAAAAATCAGAAGTGAATACTGAATATTGGTTATGCACAGAAATTGAATATTAGTAGAACATTTCAAAGCAAGTACAGAAGTCGCCCAATTGTCATTTACCGTCCGGATATCAGGATTTTTTTTATCGAATATTTAATTTAAATGCCTGTTTTAATTGTTCTACACATGGGGTCATATGTTATGTTATGTTGTTAACATAGTTAAAGTAAGGTCATTTATAATGTCTTCCTGTTGGCTGTAGATTCAGTTTAATGCTCGATCCGTGTGTCCTGGATTTAAACTCCACATTCAATACCACTGATAATAACATGGTTAGTGGTTTACCTCCTCATATGCAAGTCTTGGGTCTTACTGATTATGGCATCCCACAGGGCTCAAATCTCAGGTACCTTCCTTTTTCTGTTTTCTGCATTATGCACCTACTAGAAGCTACCATACAACAATATAACATATCAATATTTACGCTGATGACACTTCTTTTAACCTGCCTATCTATTTTTTATGATGTATCAACACTCCTGTAAAAGATGAATGTTACCTTTCTCAGGCTGACTGAAGCTGAGGTCATCTTTACCTCGATCCATGTCGGTGCTCAAACTGATACCATTGCTCTGGTCCCCTGGTTCTGAGGACTGCGCCAGAGGTGTTGTGGTGATATTTGACTCTGACCTTCTGCTAGAGCTTCAAAAAAAAAAGTCTAGTTATGTTTTTATCTGTTCAAGAATACCTCAAAATACTAATTATTTATCTTCTCTTTATAAAATCAACATTAAGTATTGACACAGTAGTTAATTGTCACCCCTCTCATTGAGGTCTTAATTTCCCCCACTCTGTCTGACTCTCTCTGCAGCCAATAAGCAATTTTTTGCCCATTAATCTTTATTAATACCAGCATAAATCCAGGTCGTGGCATTTGTAACATCTCCGCTTTAGGCAGAGTGTAAAATGTGCTTTGTTTTCAGCTTTGTTATATTTTAGTTCTCAGCTGGATTCAGTTTGCTCTCTAAACCTCTTTTTATAGAAAGTCAAAAAGATGAAGAAGCTGCAAGGACAAACATGAGAAAAGACGGTAATCCTCTAGAAGGGCAGAGACAGACAAACATACAGAGAGTGATCTTAAGCTCCCAATAAGTGATTGAACTCAGGGTCGGGAATTACACTCACCAAACACATTAAACCATTATAGTTTGTCTTTGGTGGTACAATGGTGAAGACGGCCCTCTGCTCTGACTGCTAACATTTTCAATTCCTGACATTTTAGTTCCTTCAAAATAAGAGCGGCCATTTTTCTGACTTAGAAATATTAAGGAATAAAAAAAGAATAAAAACCTGCCTGTGACATCTCCTATAAAATGCACATCTATAAAAGTGTGTTTTTAAAAGAGGACAAGGAAGTGGCCAATCTGATCCCCTCTGGGAGGTTGTTCCAGAGGGTCAGGGCTCTGACAGAAAAGGCAGAGCCCGGATAGTATATAAAATAGATAAATACAAATAAAAAAGCAGTTAAACAGGTGAAGTCACATAAAAGCAAGTTGGTGAAAGGGATTCAAAGATTTAAAAGATGTCACTGACTCTGTGAGCTTTATCTCCTCAGGGAGGTTGTTCCAAAGTCGAGGGGATCTGTTGAGCTTGATCCCCTTTGGACTTGAGCCTGTTGAGTGATCTGGTGTCATATGTTAAAACCAGTTAGAAGCCTAGCTGCTGCGTTCTGGACCAGTTGGAGGTGAGAGAGGGATTTATCTGTGATACCAGTGAGGAGAGTTACAGTAGACTAATTGGGAGAAGATGAGTGCATGAATAACTTTTTCCAGGTCAGCTTGTTACAGAATTGATTCATACAATATGGTAAGATTTTTAAATGTAAGGCATAAGTGTTCCTGGAAGAGTTTTTTGTACTTAAGCAGAACTTTTGGAAAGCCAAAAAGCTAATTTCAGGCACTGCTTGCTCAAATTGATCCCCGGCACATAAACTCGCCCCTGCCTAAGAATGAACATTTTATCAGGAGAACTGCTCGAGTTGAACAAAGCAGACTCTGTGGACGAGTCAAACTGGGATTACTTGAGAGACAGGTTTCATCCCAACATTATCAAACATCATCTTTATCGCAGGTCGACAGATGACTGCAGGGCCAAACATGATAGAAGGAGCGGTTATCATCACTGCAGGGAGCCGGAGCAGACTATAGAGCGACCACGAGGAGAGTGGCAGACACAGAGAGAGGGAGCACTGGGATTTCCTCCAAGCCCGTTGTACATGAAGTGTACGTCTTGTGCCGTTAAATCATCTTTATCTTTCCTGCGACATGGAGGAAAGAGAGGCATAGGGAGCAGAGAGATAAAGGCTGGTGGAGAGGAAGTGGGAGGAGGAGGAGGAGGAGGAGGAGGAGGGTGAGGAGCAGCAGAACTGTGGTGAGAGATGAAGAGCTTAAAAATGAGAGCGGAGAGGGATGAAAGAAACAACACAGGGAAAGAGAGAGGGTGTGTTTTTGTGAAGGTGTCAGAAAGAAAAGAGGGAAATCAGGGAAAAACAGAAAAGTTAAGGCTGCAATAAAAACCTAGATACAAATTGTTTGATTTATTACCCACATAATGTTAAACAGATATTCAAACTCAGGGGAGACATTTTTCTGACTTTGGTAATACTCTCACTTTTCCTCCAGAGCCAATTATCATTTGAGTGAAATGTTCAAACCAGAATTGGACGGATTATTGGGAAATTTTCAAACTCTTCAAATATGAAACACACCACATGTAGCTAATGGCTTTCTGTTGGTGTCACCTCCAACGTGTTACTGGAATATTCATCTCCAAAAGTTTGGAAGCTATCTAAAATGTTGATAAAAACAGAATGTAATGGTTTTACAAAAAGTTGGGACAAGGACTTGTTTAATATCATATTACATCAGCTGTTCTTTTAACAAGACTCTATAAACATTGGTGAACCCAGGAGACCAGTTTCTGGGGATGAAAGTGAAATGTCCCATCTGTGTTTAATGCAGTGATATCCACTACAGAGTCATGTCTGTTTTTAATGCAGTGATTTCCACTACAGAGTCATGTCTCCCAATATTTTGGGAGCTTTTACACCTTTTATTAATAGAGGAGAGGACAGCGGATAGCATAGGAAACTGGGAGAGAATGGGGGAGTAAGTCTGCGCCGAGTCATGTCATTTTTAATGCAGTGATTTACACTACAGAGTCATGATCAACCTGTTGATCATTAACCTCATTAGTTGGGAGATGTTCCTCAAGGTGTTTTTTTAACATTACACAACATTTTCAGTGTTTTGTTTTGGCAGTAGTCATTCGGTCTTCATAGAATCATGCTAGCTCATTACAAAGAAAAGAGAGGAGGAGAAGAAATAAAGGAAACACAGATTGATTGCAGAGCTGTTTACCCGGAAAGAGACACACAAAAACAAAAGGTCTGAAAAGAAACTGTGGCATTTGCACACTCCCTTTGACCATCTTTGTTTTAGTCTACAAGTCATCCATCCGGCCTCCGAGGCTGTAATCTTTTAACGGACAAGCCTGGCTACAGAAAAAAGATAATTATGTTCTGTAATTAGGTTCAAACAGAGTCAAACCAATTAAGGAGCCGATGAAATGTATTAATTTGAGCTCTGTGTTCTGAGTGTATGAAGTCATTAAGCGTATGACAGCAGCTCAGAATCTGAGCTCTTCAGATAATAACAGAGAGCCCTGCTTCAACTGAGCCTGCGAGAATACACGACAAGAACCTCTCTCTTTATTAGTAGACCTGACGTTAAAGTAACAGCATGAAGGGAACACGTCTGGTTGCTGGTATGTCATGCTTCAGCTGGAAAAATCATACCCTTGAGAAATAATTTAAGTCGTCCATCTGTGTTTGAGTCATACTCTCCGCTCTTCCTACTCCAAATTCTTGCATCATCTGCAATCATCTGTGTCCTCGCCACAAACGTCCTATATTTAGGCCCTGTTACACCTCCCACTTCCAGGGTGTTGTTTATGGGTGAAATACAGATTAGACTGATGGTACTTTGTGTTACACTTGCACTTGTATGCTTCTTAGTTGACCAAATTATTGATCATAATGCAGTCTGCCTTGTTTTCAATACAAATCTGGATCAACCTATCCCAGTACTGTACCTGACGCTGTCTTTCAAGTGCATAGCTAATATATGTGTGTAACTATTTAATGCAGTAGGCTACATCTGATTGTGGGGCATCTTGGACTTTTATTTCTCAAATATTAGACAAAAACTCTGAAAACTAGAGAGGAGATTTGGACCGTCACAAAGCAAGCTACCATAAGTTATACAAGATACCAGATGTGACCGTTTTTGCAGAGTTTGAAGGTTTCAGCATAAATTGGAAGAAAGCTCTGAAGCTTCATAAGGCTTCATCCATCACTACAGTAAAAGTTCTTCTGATGAAGCTATTTTTTTCTCTTGGTTAAGTACCTTGAAGAGTTTTGACACCAATTCTTCAAAGTTTTTATGGTTACAAATTAGTTGTAGATGTATATCAGTGCTTGTAGAAGAACAGACATCACCTTGGACCACCTTTTCCCAAATCTTCTGAAACTTTATTGATGAAATAACTATTTAACATTTTATTTGAATCAATAAGTCAGAGAAAAACATACTTAATACGAGTTATCTGGACTATAAATGTCACCAAATTAACACAAGAACGATTTAAGTAACAGTCAATATATTTACACAGGACGTAGTGACATGGATATACTCTGTGTTTTATGTGTACCTTATTTATTTCATCCATTCCCTTATTGTCTTTTTTTTCTACCTTGAATTTCAGCTTTTTTATCCTCCTGTGTTCCTCTTTTTTTTGCTCTTTATGAATCCATGATTGGCTGTCCCCAGTTTACTGAGTCCTCATTTGGTGATGGTGATGGGCTTTTGTTGTTTTTATTTTCCCATATTTGAGATTATTTATGCGGGCCTTGTCAGGCCATAATTGAGAGGTTAGGACAGTGGGTACAGACTGAAACTGTGAAGAGAGAGTGGGGGGATGATGTGCAGCAAAGGGCGACAGGTCAGATTTGAACCCAGGCCTGAAGTGTCTGTGCATGGGGAGCAAACCAAACTATGCCCCAGGTTTGTTTTGATAGTTTGATATTCAGAAAAGCACTTTCTGTTACATTCTGGTTGTATAAAAAGTGCTGAAAGTCTGATTATTGATCGATATATGTACAGTATTTTGTTTGTAAATCAGTACCCTTTCTTTTGCCTCGTTGTTAACTCTCCTTAATGTAACAAATTTGAGCAATGATACACTAGACTGTCAAGTGTATCTACTCGGTTGTTTTCATATTCCACATTCAGCTTGTGCACTGGCATAATTTAAAGTCCTGGAGCAGCAGCACATTATTTATACAGTCACAGATTATAAATTTAAAATCTCACTTTGTGCAGTCATGACTTTCACTTGATGTGGCACTGAACAGTTTGCCGCACTCCAAAGTAATCCCCATCAAGCTGCAGCGTTTGAAGAAGTGGCTCATGCTGGACCTTAAAAAAAACAGGAGCTTTGGATTCTCACAAGCTGACAGTCGCCTCCGTTTCCACAAATTCGTCTTTTGAAGTGCGCTTCATATTACACTGCTGATGAGTCGACAGCATCACAGTCTCACTTTGGCTCACTTTTGCAGCATGTTTCTGTCTTCGGTCTTTTCCATTGTGTTACACTGGGGAGGCTTTGTTCTGTTTTAGACCAGAGGGAGATGTTGAGGAGGTAATTTTTTAAACTGAACACAAACTGGCAGAAAGACCGTCAGCAGCATGAGGTGTTTTTTTTTACTGCCTGTTTTACTGCCTGATTTCTGCTGACAAAAGATCTTTAAGGAAGCTTTTTAAGGACTCATCATTTTCCTTGTCTTCGTTTATATCTTCCTGCCTTCACACTTCAGTGTTTCTTTTCTGGTCCTCTTCCCCCCCCCTCTCTCTCTCTCCCTCGATCTCTTCTTTACTCCTGTTTTTAATGCTCCCCTGCCTCCTTCTCTCTGCAGGTAATGATTTGTTCCTGGTGGCGGTGCACGAATTGGGTCATGCGTTGGGTTTGGAGCACTCCAACGATCCCAGTGCCATCATGGCTCCTTTCTATCAGTACATGGACACACACAACTTCAAACTGCCGCTTGATGACCTGCAGGGCATACAGAAAATCTATGGTGAGTTGTCAGCTGATTTATTCATCAGGCAAACAAACTTTTCCCCCTCTGTGTTTCAAGCATTTCAAAGATGATGTTCTCTGGGGCACTACCCTCATCTTGTTTGTTATTCTTTTTTTTAACTTTAATCTTGTGCTGGTTTCATGAGTGACATACCTCCTCTTTCCACTGCAGTTAGAGCCCCTCTAATATGTCCCCATTATATAAGAGCACTAATATTCTACTGAATTGAAATATACTCAAGCTGCACTGATTTCTCACTTTACATAACTCATATTCCACAATCACCTGACAAATGTATCCTCCCATTCTGTCCGTCTTTTTTAACAGACGGATTTTAGGTCTCTCGTTCTGCTCTGTCATTGTCGTCGCTCTCCTATACCAGTGCTGTGCTCATACTTTCAGCCCCACATCCTCCCCTCATCCACCTGCAGGCTCTGGTTGGGGATTTAAGATATTATTTCATCACTCCTCAAATTTCTGCATGTAACATAAATCTGTGAGGAGTGATGAGGTCAGAGCCTCTACGCCAAGTACAAACAATGTTCTGCTGCTGCATTTTAAACACTAACAACAGAAACTGTCCGACTGAATGTCTTCCTGAATCTATCTATAGACTAAATTTAGGTTTGGAAAATGAGGTGAGTGCAGAAGAGTTGTAAACTTGCCTTTGTATTTACAGCCAGCAGGGGGTCAATCCACAGGCTGCAAAAAGACAACCAATATTATCATAACTAAAGTGCTTCCCACCTGATTTTGTTCACCTAAGTTCACATATTTCTCAAACATTTATGTTAAAAGAATGGAGATAATTCCTTATTTCTATTCCTCCTATAGAAAGTATGACTTTTATTTTGTTAGTTAAGATCCTATCTCAACTCAAACCAAGAATTAAGCAGGTTATGCTTTTTAGAGCGTGGCTGCAACCTTCTGATCATGGATTACTAGACTCTGTTAACTCAGACTTTCTGCTTCAGGTTAATGTAAGTTACGATTTCAAACATTTCAATATATGTGATGCATCAGACGAGGATCTAAAGCACCCGCAGAGAAGCTCATCAAGAAATAAGTACTGAAAAGACGACACTGTTAGGCCAAATTGAAGCCCACACTCCAAGCATAACCTGCTCCCAACTATAGCCAACCATAACCAAATTTATGAAATTAAAGATAGCAGTGACCAAAGCGTAAAAATTTGTCATTTATGTCACTTTTTTGTACTTTGAGTAAAAGCATTTTTGCCAACATTGCCTTCCTGTGTTAAGATGAAACCATAAAAAGTGACTTTTGTTTACTTGCACACAATTTTTTTATAAATGGTGTCTGTCTAAATTATTTTTATATGAATGAGTTAGTGCTGCAAATTAGAGATGAATCCAGGTCTAACTTAAAGTTAGCATCCTTAAGATTTCAGTCATGGCTGATTTGACGACATCCTCTGAACCACTGGGGTTTAATACTCTGGCAAACACTCATTCAGCAGCTGCTTTGTCAGAAGTTCATCTGCTGTTGTACTCTCCGTTTGTGCAACACACTCTTTGCACACTGTTTTAACCGAAAAAGCAGACAGTAACAATATTTACTACACAAAAGTGTTTCATGCTGTGCACAGTGTCAGGAAACCGTAAAGGGAGATGGTTGTGTTGCTCAGGAGATATGTTCAGCTCTCTGCCTGCAGCTCTTCATCTATCAGCTCAGTGTGGGTGCTGCTGTTTCATTTCTCCCGGACGGACTGAAAACTCATCCACCGACAACAACACAAACTAAAATGACCTTTGACCTGTAGTACCGATGCATTATTAATGAACAATCAGGGTCAGTGCTAACCTCAGAGATAAATAATGTGTCCAGTGTGTTTCACAGTGCAGGTCCGCCATGTTTGCCCGTTGAACACAGCAGCAGGATGAAACAGTGTGCTAGTATTAGCGGTAACATGATGCAGCTGTGATTGACTGTAGGAGAATGAACTGTGACAAACAGCTTTGTTTACATGTACAGTTTTTTATCCTGATAAAATCATTCAGGTTGTGAATCTCAGTTTCATTGTTTACAAGGGATTTAATGTCATACAGTCTGTTGTTTACATTCACCATTACATTTAATGAGCAGCTGTGTTACATGCACTAAAGTGATGAAGACATCTTGAATTTTCTCAAGAACTACCTTCAAGCACAAACAAATACAGCGCTATTTCTCTTGCATGTGTTTTTTCAGCACCCTGATGATGGGAAGTTTTTGTCAGTGCTCTGCAGAAGATGTATTTTTATGCCCTTAATAACAACTTACCACCATCTGTGTTTCTAAGAACTACACAGTCCATTGGGTAGGTTTTGTACCTATGAAACTAAAATTGATTTACCATTAGATGAAGTTCATAGAAGAGACAATAAGCACATTCAAAATTCAACCTAACTTTCAATCTATTATATTTTAGAATTTCTGCAGCCTGTCAGTGAAATTAGCCGTGCTCCTTATCATAGGTAACTGTAAGTTTTATTATAATCAAAAGAGGTGAGTTATAAAAAATAACCCTCATTGCGTTGCTAGGAATAAAGAAATTGTTGGCTTCTGCATAGGTATAGGGCTACCTATGACATATGCCATGGCATAGATTCAATTTAGTCCTTACAATGCAAGAAATATGCAACTAAAAATGAAAAGAAACTGAAAAGTGAATACCAGAGTGAAAAACATTTAATATTTATAATGCAAAGAGATAGATGTTCAGATAGTATGAGTAAGTTGGGTTAGATTTCATGGAAATGTGAAGGTTTATCCTGAGAAGACCGAGAGATGAGGTAAAAACATTTGACTTCACTTCAGACCTAAAAGCAAAAACTTGCAGAAGCAGCACACCTTGAATATTAATTATTAATCTTCGGGCCCAGAGTGAGTTCTAAAGAACTGTTGTCCTGCGGCAAACAGCAGCACGGGTGTATGAATGTAGAGCAGGTTAAGGCTGATATTAATACTCAGAGCTGATCAGTATTTGCCTGGAAAGAGAAAAATTTAAACAACAAAATACTCGACTTTGTGTCTTTTGCTTTGTGTTCACACCAGGGACGCTTTGTTCTATTTCAGAGAAGCAGCTTCACATTACAGCAAGCTCTTTTTCCTTTAAGTGCACAAAGATCTGTGGAGGCCTGTCAGAGGCAGACGCACACCCCGAGACGCCTTCTGTCGACTCTGAAATAATCATGACAGCTTCTGTTGTAATGTGGTGAAACATTTATATGTGATGCAGGGACACAAAGATGCAGGAAAAAAGACACATAACTTAAAACAAACATGTCTGCTGGGCCAGAAAATCTCTTTTGAATACAGAATATTTGCATCCACGCTTCTTTAAAAGCGTGAAAAAATTTGTATTTAATCAGTATCACTCTGCAGTAAGCCAGATAACACAAAGTATCTGTGACATTTATGACTGGATTTTTCTTTGGAGACTCTGCTCACATCTCTTTTAAGCCTCAAAGCAGGAAACATATTTTTGTCCTTTATAAACAAAAAATGATCTGAACATGAAAGGTCATGATACACAGTGACATTTTGAGTCAGTGTCTCTGGGAAATAATGGCCAGTGTGGACAAGAGCCTGTTACTGTATCCTGTTTTTAATCACTACTCTGATTTTAAGTCTGTTAAGGTCCCTTTTTGAACCAGATATCACACTTTTCAGGGCCTCCAGACCCAACTGGCTAAAACAATAATAATGCATTGCAGAACATGGGAGTTTCTGGTCCACAGATACCTTGGTTGGTTTGTTTTTTTTGGACCAGCGACTCCTGTTTCTGCAGGTTAAACCTTGTTTTTGACATAATATGTACCATAGTATTAGTACCATATTATAACATTTCCAAAGCGAGGCTGTTTCGCTTTCTGAGCAACACAGAGAGACTAATGCAAGCTTTTATAACTAGGTTAGACTACTGTAATGCTCTCTTTTCTGGTCTACTAAAGAATATAATAAACCAAATGCAATTAATTCAGAATGCAGCAGCAAGAGTTTTAACAAATACCAGAAAGAGAGCACACATTACACCTATTTTAAAATCTTTACACTGGCTGCCTTTTTCTTTTCAATTTGATTTTAAAGTCTTTCATTAGATTTTAAGGCACAGCATGGCCTCGCACCAGACCACATATCAGAGATAATTTTAGTGTATGAACCAGGATGGCCTCTCAGATCCTCTGCTCCTCTCTTTTAGCTGTTCCTCAGAGGAGAACAAAAACTTTAGGTGAAGCTGCTGGATATATTTAGGCTTTCAAACGTAAACTAGAACGTATCTATTCAGTCTGGCTTTTCTGTCGGATTTAACAATTGTATTACTTTAATGTTTTATATTTATTTAATGTTCTTTTTTTATAGTTTGATTTGTATTTTTAGTGCCTTTATTTATCTTCAACTTTTATTCTTACCCTTTTTTATTTTATTTTATGTTTTAATTATTCATATTCTTATTGTTATTGTGATGCTTTCACTTGTTTTTAAGTACATATTTTTTATTGTTGTTGGTGTGCCTTAGTCTCTTCTTCAAAATCTATATTTGTTTTTTAATATGTTTTGCCATTATTTTATTTCTACTTTTTTCTTGTTTCCAATCACTGCAAAGCACTTTGAGTTGCATTTGACTTGTATGAAAGGTGCTATATAAATAAAGATTGATTAATTGATGGATTGATTGATTAGCTGCAGGGGCTGCCCACAGGGGTAAAGTTGCAGCAATTACCAATAGTATATGTCAGCGGAGCTGAAAACTGCAGTTTCAGGACCGCAATCCTGGGAACGCATATCTAGAACCTGTGTTTCGTTGAGACAGTGATAGTTAGAGACAGGGTTACAGTCACACACTGATAATGCACTTTGCAAACACTAGATGTTAGGGTCGTAGGATCGCAGTCCCAGAAATTTGTTCCTGAATCTGCAGCCTCTGGGTCTGCAGACATGTGACTCTCAATTACAGCCTGTCTCACAGAAACATTCCACTGTAGCAAAACTTTTTGTACCACTTAGTAATTACGACCTCAGTAAAAGGGAAGGGGTAAGGTTTATAAATAACAAGTTATAATTGTCTTGAGCACATCAGTCTGAATCATAAAGTTGGCTTCTGTCTTCATGAAAACATGAATGAATCACCCCAAAAAGCCATCAGAGGGAATTCAACTTCAGAGCTCAAGCTTACATAACTCTATGACACGGTGAATCATATTATTGTGAATCATTGTGTTCCAGTAGTTACAAAAAAAAAACACTGACAGTATTAAACTTATAGAAATGAATCATCTCAGGGTAAAAATTCATCTTGTTGTTTTTTTCATCAGGCATCCCCACAGCCATGCTTGAGCCCACCAGGCCGTTACCCACCTTACCTTCTCGACGGATCCACTCCACCTCAGACCGAAAGCCCGACCGTAACTCTCGTCCGGCCAGGCCATCCGGAGACCGGCCTGCGCTGCCTGGAAACGGCAAGCCCAACATCTGTGACGGCAACTTCAACACTGTGGCCTTCTTCAGACGGGAGATGTTTGTCTTTAAGGTGAGCAGAGGCACAACAAACACACGGTGAACACAGGGGTAAATCTGAAAAGCCTGAGCAGATGTTTGGTGCACTGATGCTCCTCCAGCCGTCACATGATGCAGAGCTTTGTCTGAGTTTGATGATGAAATGTTTTAATCCTGTTAAATGCATCCTGTAGACTTGCAGAGCTTGTTAATGTCAGAAAGTACCAACATATAAACGTTCTTTAGAAGCATCGCCAAATGTTGCATACGCAGGAAAACACTGCATCTCATTTTAGCTCATTATTTTGGTGTTGCCGTGATGCACGGGTCAGTATTAAACACATTATATACTTTTTATTTTTTTATTAATGTTGTATTATTGATTTCTACGTCATGTGAAACTATAAAAAGGCTCAGCTTCAGGTTTCAGTTTGTACTCTGTTAAGGTGAGAAGTCTTCCTCAGGAACAGGTTTACAGACTCCTGCAGCCGTGTTTACCTTCTTTATATTCTGCTCCGAACACAGCCGGCTGGACTCTTCCTGTTTGCGTGCTTTTGAGCATGTTTTTGCAGCAGAGTGCCACAGAGGGCTGCAGAAGTTATTTTTATATATCTGACCTGCAGTGGAGAGAAGACCAGTTATCTGATGTTTCCTATCTGCTCGCTGCTCACTCTCCCACCAGAGTTGGTGAACCCTCATTTTGGAAACACAATGCTTGATGAGCTCATTTTACAGCTGATGAATTAGCCATGGGGTGTCGGCTGTTTGCTCTGACAATGGCTTTTTGCCAACCCCACGCTCGATTCCTTCACAGCTGCACCCTCACATCCAAATATCCTCACTTCTGGCTCGATAAAGCAGCAGTCCAGATGACCAAGTGTGGCCCTTCAGCTAACTCTGGAATTCATCGCCTGTATTTTGACTGATTACATGCACAGTGAATAAAAATGTCAGATGTTGAATGTCCGATGGTCTACCACTACAATGAAACATATGAGTATTTTGTATCAGTGAGGTATTTTCAGTCATCATCTCGTCTTCGCCATGAATAAATGGTTGTTAAAAACTTTTATGGTCATAATTTTTATCACTGAAAATTTAGAGAAATCCGTCTGGGTAAAAAATATGGCTGTGCATTATAATAATAATAAGAATTGATACGACCTATAAAGCACTTTTCTAGGTACTCAAAGACGCTTTAAATGAAGTGCAGAAAATAAAATAAGGTACAAAAAAACAGAAATGGGGAGGGAGTAGAGGTCATGTGTTGTTGGGTTTTTTGAACAGAGAAGGAGTTCCAGAGAGTCGGGGCAGTGATGGCAAAGGCTCTATCCCCAAAGGTGCTGTGTTTGGTCTTGGTGATGGGGGACAGGAGATTGGCATCCGAGGTGGCCAAAAGGGGATGTGGCATTTGCGGAGGTCAGTCAGGTATGAGGGGGCGAGGTTAATGAGGGCTTTGTAGGTGATGAGCAGAATCTTGAAGTTCTGCGCTGTATGGACAGAAGGCGCTGAAGGATGGGTGTGATGTGAGCTCTGGAGCGGGAGTGGGTGAGTAACCAGGCAGCTGAATTCTGAGCATATGGAGTTTTTGGAGGTCAGTGGAGGGAAGGCCATAGAGGATGCTGTTGCAGTAGTCCAGTCTGGAGGTTATGAAGGCGTGGATGAGGGTTTAGGGAGCATAGGAGGAAAGAGAGGATCTGAGGCGTTCAGTGTTGCCAGGTCGTCACTGGAAATAAGAATTTGTTCTTAATGACTTACCTGGTTAAATAAAGGTTAAATAGAATAAAATAAAAGTGTTACAGGGGGAAGAAGGATGTTTTGGTTATGTTTCTGATGTTTAGTTTGAAGGAGGGAGTGGGGTCGAGGATGATGCAAGGTTACAGACTACTGGTGAGGGTGTGACTGTGTGACTATTGATGCTCATTGAGAAGTTCTGGGTGGAGGGGAGGAGGGATTTGGGGCCGATGAGAATGATTTCAGATTTATTGCATTTAAGTTTGAGGAAGTTGTTGCTCATCCAGTTTTTTAGGTCAGTGAGGCAGTTTGTGAGGCTGGAGAGAACTACAGGAGTGATGGTTTTTGTGGAGATGTAAAACTGGGTATCATCAGCGTAGCAGGGAAATTGTAGTCCATGGCGGCATGTTCCTGTTAAGTCGAAACTCAGTTTATCATGATGCAGACACAGATTCAGGAGCATGGAGCTGTTCTGGATGTAATTAATGGCTGTAAGCAGCCATAGAGCGGGAGTCATGAGGATGTATAAAACAGGCTGACACCGGGGGATTTGGATAAAGCTTTATTAAACATTAAGTGGAGAGGACCTGAGCGGACAGTCCCTCTGCAGCTCAGAATGTAAAGATCGCTCAGATGCTGATGGTGTGATGGGCTTGATTCCCACCAGAGCTAAAAATGTGTGCTCTCATCGTCAGATAGAAGAATCAGACCTGTGGCATCAGGTACCTGTTACAGCTAACCACAACAAAAACAAGGTTTAGAAGTGAAACATATGAAAGGAACGACACACAAAGATTTATGGTTCATTCTCTAAAGATCTATTGATTGAAAACACAAGTTCAAAAACAAGGAAACAAAAGGGATTGGAGACCCAGAGGCAGAATGAGGAAAAGATGGGGAGGTGACTAAACTAGCCAAGAACAAATAGTAACTTAAGAAGAAAGACTACAGGTGGTCTCCAGCGCAAACTAAAACAACAAATGATAGCAACAAACCCTACAAACCATCAGTGGGAGGCAATTCAACAATTATTTATTGGCTTATTGTAATATGATTCTGAATTTGACGTTGAACTCACTGTTGTTGGTTTAGGGAGGCTCATTAGGGGATCTGTCATAGCTCTTGAGCATGATGAGTCCCCCCTTTAGGACCAAAATGTATACGAGGAAAGAAAGAAATAGAAAGAAAATGGATGGGAAGGAGGGAGGAGAGGGATTGGTTTGAATTTATAATAGTGCCAGAAGAGGCGTGGTTGGGCTGTGATCCTGCTCCTGAAATTTTACTATTGAGCATCAATCAATGGGGACAACAAAATCCTGCACACTGCAACCATGCTGCTTAGCGAGTTTATGTCCAAGAGAGAGAGAGAGAGAGAGAGAGAGAGAGAGAGAGAGAGAGAGAGAGAGAGAGAGAGAGAGAGAGAGAGAGAGAGAGAGAGAGAGAGAGAGAGAGTCACGCTCTCTGCCACTCTAAATCACTTTACAATGTCAGCATTACAATTTAATTTAGCAGACATACCTCTAAGCATTAACAGCACTGAGGTGCACAGCAGGCAGACCAGAGAGACAGGGAGAGAACGTGAGCTGCAGTAACAGTGCCATCCATGCAGTGACGAGGTTAACTTAAATGTGTTTAGGATAAGAAATGGTTAAACTGACTCTTTCAGAAGAAGACAGAAAAGTCAGAGTTTCAAATATGAAACATCTGTGTGTGTAAGAGCGAGAGAAAGAGAGAGAGAGGGGAGCAGGTTAGAGGAGAAGGAAAAATCCATTTTGATGTCTCTGATCTTTAAACTGAATGTTAGAAAAGGTCACAGAGCCGTCTGTCTCCCCGTCTGTCTTCCCTCCAGCCCGTCGATGTTTGTCTCTCTCTTTTCCACCTGTCTGTCTGCGCTCTGGTGGATATCTGTCTGTCTGCCAAACTATCTCATCTCCCTACCTGCCTGTCTCACTCTCTGCATGGATCCGTCTTCCCCCCTCTCTGCTCCTCCATCTGTCTCACTCCAGTTTCCTCTGTTTTCTTTTGAATCTTTGTCCTGCAGACCAGAAAGATTTTTAACCTGATGGGAATAGCACCTCTAAATGTAGGCAAACAAAACTGCTGTTTTGATGTTTGGTTTCTGCCCCTAAGGGTGGAAGACTGCAGACAAACCTCAGTCTCTGGCTTCACAGTAGGACGTGCACAATCATCCTCTCCTGATTTTCTCCTACAGATGTTTGCTGCAGGGTTAAAATGTCTCACAGCTTCTGCATTTTATCAATAAACATTAAAACACAGGTTTATGTTGAGAGAAACAGCCAGCCTGTGCTGTTTTTCCAGGGGAGAAAGTCATTAATAACAAAACTGCATCAGGTCACCAAGAAACTGCAAACGCAGGTAGTTCAGAGCATGTAAAAGAGGAATGTATGGTTTGTTTTCCTGCAACACTCGTGGAGGCAGGAACACGGTGCAAAGGAAACACACCGTTCTTCTAATCGTGGACATGGAAAAGATTAACTGCCGCTCTGTCGCCTTAATATAGATGTTTGTTTTTTTAAAGAAGCCACCACAACCTGATTATTGCAGCTACCTTCTCCAGTTGCAGCAGAAAGTTTCTCTGTAAATGAAATCTAAGATGCAAACCTGACTCGTTTGTGTTCAGGAGATTTTCAGACTTGATGAGGATCACATTATTTAAGTCTCCTCTTGAAAAAAGTTTGACCTTTGTCTGTTATCCTCTTTTCTTTTCTTCCTACATCACCTCTTTTTTATTATCATTTAAATTTCTTATACATTGTTACCATGTTTTTATATCATATTGCTTGCGATTCTGTTGTTTCACCTTTAAAGCCGTTTCTGAAATGGTGCTTTATACATACTTTTTATTCAATTAAGTAGTTAGTAAGTTGAATTTTGAGATGATTTAATCAAAAAGTGCTTCACAAAATATCCCCTTAAAAAATAACCAAAACAATACTGACAAGAAATGAGCCAAAATCACAGAATAAACTGCAAATATTAAAGAATTTTTCTTAAGTTTCTTTTTAAAAAAATCAGTAGAAACAGTAGTGTTCACAAAAAGATGATCAACCTTCAGTCTTTTACACCACACACAGTCTCTCATCATCCAGCACCTGCCTGCTCACATACAGTTTCATTTTTTCTACATAATTTTTGCACAGTATTATCATAGGTTGATATTATGTTATGTATTTTTATCTTAAGAATATATGTTTACTATTCTGCTCTTGTGTTTATTGTTTTTGCACCAAAACACCAAGATTAATTTCCTCACACGCGCACACTTTCTTGGCAATAAACCCGATTCCGATTCTGAAGTCAACCCTGAGAGAAATGAGCAGCTGTTCCAGGCGCACTCAGCCAAAACAAGATATACGTAGGTAGATTCATTTATTTTTGGCTCAGGTTTTATTTGAAGGTTTACACACACATGCAATAGAAACAAACAAAACAACAAATACACAAAAGTAACTAAAACAAAAACAGAAAATAAGAAATACAGAGTATAGCATGTGATTCTTATGTGGCAGTTCTGCTAAGTTGTTTATTCTGTCTTTATACCAGAGCTGTCAAATGATTTTTTTTTAGATTGTGATATTATCAATGTAAAGCAGATTTAGGAATCATATAAATGCAATGAAATGCACTTTATGATCACAACATTTAGATTTATAATTCAAATAAAGGCTGTCCTGCTGCACCAGTGTGCTCTGAAACTATGACTCTCAACTGAGCCGTCTGGGAGATGTAACCCAGGACTTCCACCAGTTCCCTGTCTGGTCCGTCTAAGATCCGCTGCTGTCCGGCTCCATGCTCTCTCGTCCGCCATCACCCACCATTTGCGTTTTCAGAACGAAGTACGGAGCAGGACAGCTGGAGTACGAGACTGTGGTTTTCCTGCTGTAATTACTGAATCAAGGATGCTCCTCCTCTCCTCATCCATGTTGTCTTTATGGTCCTCTGAAAACTTCTGACCTGTTGACTTCAGGCCTGGCTCCGCTCATCATGGCGGTTTGTTGTTGTAGTTAAGTGAGATACGATTTGGTGATAACACTGAGTGTTTTATTCTGAAAATTAAAGCTGGGGTTGGTAGTCTCGGAAAACTAGCATGAATTTGAATTTAGCATGTCTTCATGACTCCATCTAACCCTTCCCCCCCTCCCCTCAGAGCTCCTCTAAAACGACGCCCCTGCTCACATGCACGAGCGCCACTGACATATGATCGTGACTGATTCAAAACCGGTCCTTACCAAAACATTATCATAGTGAAAGTTAAAAACACAAACAAACATGGCTGCTGTTAGTACTCACAACTGTCATGCTAGCATTATCCAGTTGTACTGGTGACACGATACCAGGAGAAAAGTTATAATGCATATAAAATTGTAACATCTACTGTTTGTTAAAAGTGTTCAGTGTAGATGCTCTTAATTCCTACAGTGTTGACAGTTAGTGAAGGCATCAGGAAGGGGGCGGGGGTGTTAGAGAGTGTGCGAGCTGGAGAGGAGAGACAAGCAGAAGTTTTTCATTCATTCAAACATTGATTGTTGCTTTGTTGATTGGCGTGATCACGGTCGACAGTGACCGGTTATTAAAAATCAACATGTTCACGAATCGGCTCGTCATCACTACAGCGTCCGGACAGACGCTACAATTCATCTACATTTTCTGTAGGACTTACTAAATGTCATTCATTCTTTTGCTTGTCAGAGCGCCCGTGGTGAGAGCTTTTTAGACTCTGATCTGGACTACAGTCCTGAGCAAAGCACCTCATCTGGTCCAGTGTTGCCAACTCCTCAATGAGGAAAGTAGCTATTGGCTGTCCTAAAAGTCGCTAGAAGTCGCTAAATGACGTCATCGCCTAATTTGCATAACCTGAATTGTAATAAACGCTGTCAGAGAGACTTGTAACGTCGAGGGAGAGACATAAAGAGGTTAAAAACACCCAAAATATGTTTATAAATACACGTAGGACCCTAAAAAATCTAAGTAAAATATTTTTCAACAATATAATTTTCGAAAAATTTGTTGTATACAGTCTACATTAACTATCTAAATGGATCAGCCAGCTGTGTCTTCGTACCTGAGCGATTCATTTGCATTTCGGAAACGGAGGGGTTAACATCTCTGCTCTGACTGCAGGTACGAGAGACTGCTGCACATCTGTGAGTGCTTTGGGACAGGGGAGAGGGCCACTGCAGCACCCGCTGCTGATTTAGAACGATACATGCTTTCATTTCAGAGTCTCCAAAAGTCTCCAGTAACACCAGAGAAAGTCGCTAGATTTGTCGCTAGTCGCTTTTTTGAAAAAGAGTCGCTAGAGGGTTCGGTAAACTTGCTAAAAATAGCGACAAAGTTGCTAAGTTGGCAACACTGATCTGGTCAGAGGGGACAGGCCCGAAGTCGAGCGAGAGGGGCAGTCAGTAGAGTTAGGGGAAGCAGAGGCAGGGGACGGGGACTCGGAGTGCACACTGGGGAAATGTACGCACAGGAGTCGGGCAGAACGACAGAACGGGATTTGATTGGTTTAAAATTCTGGGACCCAAAAACAGTGATTGGTTGGTGTTTTCCCAGGTTTACTCTGGCTGTAGATAGTAGCTTTTTTTTGCTCTTTTTTAAGAACACATTATGTATTGATGCCATCGGAACATAAAGATCATTTTAACCAGTATAACAAAAAGTGTATCTAAATCTGACTACCAACCCCAGCTTTAACCGGATGTTTTAATTTTGTTTTGGTGCCTGACTTCCTGTCCTGCTCAATCTGCCCTGTTGAGATTGATACGTTGTGCTCCGGCATCCGGCAATAATAGAAGTCCTGTGATTCTGATCCAGAGGACTCCGGCACACTGGATCAGAGAGCAACGGAGCGGAGCCAGTGGAAGTTAACACATTGATTAGAATAAAAACCTATCAGATCCGATGCTGTGACGGATTGGAGACTGACCGGACACAGACCTGGTGGAATTTGGCCGTTAAAGTGAAGTGTGCCATTCAAAAGGACAGTAGCATCATTATTTTCCAACATGGCATCTGCAGGAAGTAGGAAGACACTGCAGTGGCTTTACTGCATTGTGCCAAAAGAGACAAAATAGCATGTGATAATGAAATAAGATGAAATAATGCATTACTTCTAGACTGTAATTGCATTAATGTGTTAATGTTGAAAGGCCTACTTTATACAGTAGAATCATATTCTCAAGTATTAAGACAAATAGGTAAGCAATAAATTGTTCCCGTTTCATAGAACAGCTCTATACTTTCTTTTAGTGGCATTAGTCTGATGTTCTATGGCTACGCAGGTGTAAAGACTTTCAAACCAATGTCCCAATCTAGGTGTCTCGATGCTCTCCAGGCTGTTACAATCCAGTTAGTAAAGAATTGATGTTCATTTTTTAAAGTCTCAACTCAGTCGGAAGTAGTCCAAGGATAATCGCATGAAGGCGTTTATCTAAGGGCATATATAGTTCACTTTATAGCTGAAAGAAGTGTATCAGGAGTGGACTTAATGGAGAGAAATGCTGCTTCAAGCCAAAAGGATGGCTCAGACTGTGATCAAAACTCAAAGACACACTCAACAGCGACTTTTATTTGATTGACAGCACCTTCCTGAGAGAAGTGTGTTACAGCTTCAGACAATCCTGAGTTTCACACTTTATGCTGTGGCTTCATTAAAATAATACACAACAGAGAGCTGCGTCTTTACTGCCGACTGTCTGCCAGAAACAAATATGAAATCACAAGAGCCATTAGTTTTATTTTCCCAATAATTCATCTCAGGGAGGGAGGGAGGGTGCTGTAATATGTTAGATTTCACACTGAGAGAGTTTATAGCCTTCAAAGAAACACAAAAGCTTTTCTAAACTTCAAAACTGCATCATCATCATCGACCAGAAAAACAAGTCTGTTCTTTTTTCATCTGACTCTAGGACGGGGGGATATTTAGACATAAAGAGTGCTGAGAGCAAGTGGGTGTTTGAAAAGAGACGCTCATTATGGGATGTTTCCTCGGTGAGAAACGCTCATGGTTCCTCTCTCTGGATATGAAGCATTGATTTTCTTTTCTTTTTTTCAGTCGGGGTTCAAACAGAAAAGCATTAGCGGCCAATGGATGATGCTGGATCACGAAATGCAATGTGTGTGTGCAGCTGTGTGTGTGTGTGTGTGTGTGTGTGTGTGTGTGTGTGTGTGTGTGTGTGTGTGTGTGTGTGTGTGTGTAGCACTCAGTGGGGACTGTGCTTGGCTGTGTCCTAGATTCACCGAAGCCAAATGATAATGAGCTAAGATTGATGCTCGCCTTCGTCTTCTTTCTTCCTTCCTCTCTTCTTGTCTCTGCTCCCCTTTTTACTTCCTCCACTTGTCTTGCATCACCCCACTTTCTCATCTCTATCTTTGTCCTTTTCGTTCCGTTTGTCTCCTCCGCTCTGTGTCGGTCGTTCTTACGTCTTATTACTTCTCCTCTTACTCATTGTTTTCATCTTTGTTTCACAACTCTTCTTCTTTTATCCACGTCTGGTCCAAGAGGTGGGGCACTAAATCAGGCCCTCATGTGCAGAATGGACCAGTTTGTGCGCACACTTGAGGACTTTTTGTCAAATATGGTTTCTGAACATCTCTGATAAATGTCATGACCAAGGAGAGGAGAGACACTAAAATAACACGTTAACTGATTTATTTTTAAAAACTTACACCAAGACATGACCGAGACCAAGACAATACCAAGACATTTAGGGATTGAGAAAGCGTCAAGACCAAGACCAAATATATATATCAATGAAAATTATCATGATGAGAGTTCACAAAATAAAAGACTTCTGTTTATTTTATATAAGTTTGATTTAAATACAATTGACAGCAACAAACAAGGTTTGGTTTTGTCTTTGTTGTCTTTCTTTTGATGCGCTGTGAGAGCCTTTTAGCTTGACCGATCTACAAGGACACAAAACAGGCCCACCTTTGAGTTGCCTTTGCAAGTAATGTTGTCTTCACAGATATTCATTCAGACCAACTAACCTCACAAGCTAAGCAAAGTAAAAAAAAGTTGTCAATATGAAACTCTAACTGCAATAAGTTGCACTGATAATGCAGCGTTGACATGTGCACAAGTTATTTAAACTCTATATACATGTATTTCCCATTAAACTAATTCAAAACACACTTAATTACTATATTCTGTTGTTTGCTTTTCCTCATTGACATTAAATTGTCTTCCTGTGTGACCATTTTCGTTAAGTTTGACAAACTTTAGGTCTTTGTAGTAGCAGCTGTTTTCACCACGTGGAGTTTGTAATCCTGTTATGTACTGGTAGAGCAGTAAAGCTCAGCCACCATAAACACTGAAAGCTGGGGTTGTGGTACCCCATGTCGGTGATGAAGGCTAGGCCAACCGATGCCCCTGCTTCTTGACCCTTGAAGACAACTGCTTTATTAGTGGTTGTTATTACTCCAACAGCCACAAGGGGCAGCAATGTGCGTCACAGGCTCTATGAGAGGTGATTTTAAACTAATATTTGGTTTTAAAAGCAAAAAGAAATGTTCACCAGACGGAATTCTTTATTGAATGTGTGTCTGTGTAACATCTCTACCTCTACTAATGACAGTGCACAGACATTTTTCTATCTGACACAGTGGATGAGACAGTCCTAAGTGGGGCTATGTTGTAAACTAAACCAATCGTTGTCCTTGTGGTATTTAATTATGATAATTGAGGTATCACTGCAGATGATAGCTTGCAGCTATATGAATTATAGATGAGTGATACTGCTCCTATTAATGGATACAGGTGTGCGTAATGCCAGCTGCTAAAACTGCACTTGTGCTTTTCACAAACAGTCTAACAAGTAGAGTGGGAAGAAGTTAACAAATGAAAGATGACTCAGGACAATGTTTGGTGTTATATTTTCCAGATTCTCCTCGAACTTCACTCTGCACGTCAAACTGAAGCTTGGTTAAACCTAAAAATCACCAGTTTTTGAGTAAACATAACCATTCTGTAATAATTTTACAAACCATGCCTACTTTGATTTAATAAAAGCACAGTATTGGAAAGTTGCTGGGGTATTAATGTGACATTGAATGTTGAACGTGCGTCTCTTTGTGCTGCAGGATCGGTGGTTTTGGCGTCTGAGGAACAACAAGGTGCAGGAGGGTTATCCCATGCAGATCGATCAGTTTTGGAAGGGTCTGCCTCCTCGCATCGACGCCGCCTACGAGAGGTCTGACGGAAAATTTGTCTTCTTCAAAGGTACAAGGAAAATAATTCAAATTTAGACTAAGTTCAGTTTTTTTTTCCCTGCTATCAAAGTTTGATGTGTCACAGCTATCACATGTCTATGTTGGGAAATACAAAACCGAGTAACACTGAGAATGACACACAGGTTCAAAACATGCTCTAGTTTTTTGCTCTTTTTGTCATTTAAGTTGCATAACAATGACATCAAACTTGCTAACAGATGGCTGGAGGAAGGTGTTAAGAGCTAGAAACTAGCTTTGCACTTTTACCATGACTACATGTTGATAAGGAGCACATTGTTAGAAAGTGTAGTGTCACCTTACTTCACCAGTTGTTTCATTTGACTCTGTGCTCTCTTGCTCTCTTGCAGCTCTAATTAGCTAACTTTCTATGTAGTGTAAATTATGTTTCTGTCTGTCAGGCGGCTGCAGCGCTCTGACAGAGTTTACTGGGGTTAATTAGTCATAACTTATTTAACATGCAATAAAGAAACGGGTCATTGCATGTTTGATCTTTAAGTTTTGAACGTGTGTGTTGGTTTGATTTCTTTTAACAAGAACGAGCACGTCAGTTTGGCTGAGCTGGAGTTTTTCTTGCAGAGCTGCAAAAAAAAAAATCAGTCGATTTTGCTCACTATCTGCAGCGGAGTAACCTCAAATCTGCGTCCACCATCTGCTCTGGTGTTATTAGACTGTGTCCTGCTCTCGACATGCCCCTCCCCCTCCTCCTGCTCGTGGAAATATATTTAATAAAGTGTGAAATAGAGAATGGCAAGGCAGCGGGGAGCACCCAGCCTAAAGTAATAGAATTTCAGTCTATGTATGAAACCTCACTCATACCCCCCTCTCACTCACTTTCTCTGTAGCTCACTCACACACACACACACACACACACACACACACACACACACACACACACACACACACACACACACACACACACACACACACACAGAGGCATCTTCTGACGGAGTGTCCTGCTATCTCAGCCAGCCAGGAGCAGATATTAATAGCTTTGCTCTCTCAGCTGCCGGCACTTTCACTCTCACTCTCACACACACACACAAAAATGTGGACACACAATGACACAGCTCTACCTAACTGTGGCACACACACACACACACACTCTAACATACACACACACACACACACACACACACACACACACACACACACACACAAACAAACAAACACATACACACACATGCACACACCCACAGACATATGCGGTTGCTTTTTGCACAAATTTGGCCAAGCACAGCAGGATGTGTGAACAGAACGTGTACAGTGTTCGCCGCTGTGTGTTGTTGTTGTTGTTGTTTGCAGGTAATAGTCTTCTCCATCTGCAGATACAGGCTGACAGTTTTCATGTAAAATTTTCGGTTTCTAAAAAGTGTTGATGATGTTAAAGATGTAAAACGGCCTGCAGCTTAAAACACTACTTATTAAACCAGGCCCAGCTGTAAGACCAAACAGCCAGCATGGCTGGGTTGGCTATCGTTCGGTTCCACATGACAATCCACGGAGTGCATGCTCGGCTGTCCTCAGGGTTCCCCCCATACAATGGGATATGATGGGTAAATTATTTACCATTTCAGGGGTAGTAAAATCATTCCTAATGTCCATCACACCTCAAGAAAACCCAATAGGATACATTTAAGAAACATCGGAAAATGAAACTTTAGCTGACTTTCATCAGGAGGGAGGAATCTGACCCAAAATCTGTTGATTATCTTGCCGTGTGTAATTAGCATGATTCAACATGTTATGCTAGGCTATCACAAAGCCCACCACAACCTTGAATTCCTAATCCAAGATGCACTGTAGCTTTACTGTAACAACGTACATATTGAGTAGGCCTTATCTGAAAACAAGTGTGTAGTGTTTGCAAAACCATACCTTGGATTATGGTAGTGTGTCACGCGAAACACTCAGGCTGAGAAAACCATCCAAAAGCACTTTTTCAAGTACAAATGCCAAAACTGATGCAGTTACAGCTTCTCATCCATGATATTTCTGAGTCTCGTGCACACATGATCAACAAAACTACTCTGCTCCTGCTCCGACCGTCTCCTGACGTCTCAGCCAGCTCCCCTCAGTGTTGTCTTATCTGTTAGCTTGTTTGCTAATCCCGTACTGCCTGTAATCTGTCTGTAATCTGTCTGTATAGCTCTAAGTTGAGCAGCGGCCGAGTGGCTAAAGTAGTCCCACACATGCCCGGGTCATTTCCCTCAAGACCGGTCCACTAACTTTCCCCAGAACCGGTCCACCAACTTTCCCCAAACAGCTCAGAGTTTAGACAAACAGCTCTGTCTGACACCCGGAGCAGAACTCCTCTGCATGCACATTCTACACTTCAGCCTCAGCTGCTCCGGCCGTCCCATGGTCCTAACGCCCCGGAGACTACGGAGTGATAAAACTAATAATAGATATAAGTCCTGATTCTGAAGTATTTTGTAACTCAGCACTCAGAGATTTGAAATGAATAATTTTAAGATTCTGGAGTTTTTACGTCTTTAGATTCAGAGTCAGACGGCTCAAACATGTAGGCTGTGAACTCTCTCTTGAGAGGTCAATCAAAGAGTTAGGCCACGCCCACACAGTCCTGAGAAATAATCTGAACTGAAAATAAGCTGTTTTTGAACCAAGTTTTTTCATAGTTGTGGATGTTTATTTTCACTCAGATTTTTGTTGAAGCTTGATTACACATTAAATTTTGATATTCTATGTGAATTTTAAATATCACATTTACGTTTCCAGGGCCTTTAAAAATCCTCCACTCATCTTATAATGTGGATGGAAGAAGGGAGAAGTGTAGTTCCTCGCTTTAAAGATCTTCACAGAGAGTTTTCACAGTGCAAACACTTATGACATGAAGATAAAAATGCTGCTAAATTAGTTTAAATAGATGGGTTAATATAAAAGGCTATAAAATATGAAGAAAAAAATGTGGTAAGGTGAAAATAATTTACATGAAATGATGAGATACCTTCAGTAAAGCCCGGCTAAAAAAGGTGCTGTCCCAGAAAACTAGTCCCACAGAGGACGAAAGCTGGGTAATGAGGTAAAGGTTTTTAAACTACACATGGCTCATTCTTGTAAATATTCAGTTGGATATAAAATATAACCTCACAGTATTAAGGTGTTTTTGTGTTTCCATTTCAACCCACTTATTATTATTTTTAAATAAATCCTAAGACCTGAAATAAAAATCTCCTTCATGATGTTTTTTTTCTGCTCAGCTCGGTGTCTTGAGGTTGTAAAGACAGCCGGGGCTCACAGTGGAGATGTATGTACTCATCTGCTACATGAGGTATTATAATGATAAAAGCTTCTGCTAAAGGTCACACACATCTTCAGGTTCTTCACAGTAATACGAGTTGTTCATTTAAAAACGTACAGCTGAGTCAGGCGGCTTAAACCGCCCGGAGGGAAGCTATTAATGTCTGAACAGGAAGAAATGAGAATTTTATATTAAGCTCTCTTTGTATCCATTGTTCCCATATGTTTATAACTCGGATAATAGATATTTGAAACAATTGTTGTCAAGTCATGCTCATTTAATAGAGCCTGGTGAAATAGTAGTTAAAGAGCAGTTCTCTCATTAAACCACAGCTTTTTAAAATCTCTCTTTAGTTTTGCTGCAGCTGTCTCCTGAATCATAACTGCATGTTTAACAAAGCTGCAGAGGAGCTGTTTAGTCCTCAGTGTGGCAGAAAGCACCAACTGTGAATTTTAACTGATTTTTATACTGTTAGTAAAAACGTTGTGTTGTGTTGACCCCAACACGGTCTCAGCAGATGTGTGTCTAACATGAGTCTGGTTCTGCTCAAGGTTTCTGCATATTAATGGAAGTTTGCTAAATAGCTAAATACTGCAAGGTGATCTGCTCATGGTGGATTAAAATGAGATCAGACTGAGTCCTGTCTGTAAGATGGGACTGGATCTCATCCTGTCTTGATGTTGGGCCTTTGTTAATAATAGACCATAGAGTACGGTCTAGACCACTAGTTGCTTTTGAGAACAACAAGACTTAATTCAGAAATTTTGAATGAGTGTTAAACAGCAGATATGCTTCCAGCCACCTTTAATTTTCCTTTTAATGTGAAGGAACTATGATGAACTGAATATTCTCAACAGGAGAGGATGTATTGAAAACCATCATCTGTCCTTCTTGCATGTGGTACTGATTAATCTTGGTTTTCATGTCTTTCTTTCATACGTTTTTCTGTCAAGAGCAGATAAAACCCTTTCTGCAATTTTATTAGACTACCTCTTAATCCCAAATCAATATATTGCATTGTTTTCAAGTGGAGTTTTGCACAACGGTATGCAGGTACTGACATAAACTGTTACATTTTGACCTTACAAAAAAGTCCTGCATCCTCATATGTTGACATTTTTCCTACAACTGATTTCTTTTCAAAGCTAATGCATAGTATGTATATTCATGAGACCTACCTATCCTGAATAAAAAGTAGCCAATCAAAAGTTCAGATGGGTAAAAAAGCTTGATTTCATAAAAGTATACTTCTGTAAAGTTGCTGACTCTTCCTTTCTTCCTCCCCCTGCAGGAGATAAGTACTGGGTGTTTAAGGAGGTCACAGCTGAGCCCGGATACCCTCACAGTCTAGTGGAGTTGGGCAGCTGCCTCCCCAAAGACGGCATCGACACGGCGCTGCGCTGGGAGCCGATGGGAAAAACCTACTTCTTCAAAGGAGACCAGTACTGGCGTTACAACGAGGAGAAACGCACAGCCGACCCAGGATACCCCAAACCCATCGCCGTGTGGAAGGGGATACCAGAAGGACCACAGGGGGCCTTCATCAGCAGGGAGGGATGTGAGTGTCTAAATTGTGCTGCGTAGTTAAATTTGCCTTTCAGAGGACCAACAGAAACTTCAGGACAGCTCGGAGACAAGTGGAGTGAAAGAATGTGTACAAACCTATATTTTAAATATAGTATGAAAATGTAAATATCAATACAGACTTAAGCTCAGATCAAAAGTTTCACAGATGGGTAAATATATATATTTATTACACAGCTGTGTGAAATACTTGATTCTGATTGGTCAACCCTCCATAGCAACAGTCTGTTATTTCTGGATCCCACACTGTTGCCATATGAATACAGCTCTAATCCCAGTCTCAAGCAGACAAACTGTAATCACATCAATCCGGTTGCTTTGTCTTCAGTTTTTTATGGTGGGAATCAGGAAAAGAGACAAATCAGCAGAGAGGAGAGGTTAGAGACCCACAAGACTGTGGGCTTCAACAGAAGAATCTATAAAACTGGAGATGGCACGTGAAGTAAACACTGAATGAACTTTTCAACAGCGTTTAAGGACTGATGCTGAAAAGTTCATTTAAATGTGAGTGATAATTTCTATGGTAGCTCATATGAGAAGGCTCTAGAGTAAACCTTTGCTCCAGATGCTGCTATGGTGGACTGGGTTAACCCCTTCAGGGTAAGACCAGACCCCTCTGCTCACACCACCAGAGCTCTAATTAAACTAAAACAACCTGCTCACTATTCATTGTTCCGTAAATGAAATAACGTAAGTAACACCCTCTGTTCTTTTACTGCACATCTCTGAGAAAGCATCAATGAGTCACTCAAACAGCCAGTAAATCTGCCTCCAGAATGATTGTAGCTGCCTGGCAGACTAAAGAGCTGTGTCCACTAACGCTGGCAGTGTCTTTATTTTATCCAAACCAAATGCAGTTCATCGTTTTCATCTCTCGGCGTCCTCAGCGCACAAACACCCTCAACATCAGCTGTTTTTTGTTGCTGTGCTGTCAGCGCTCTCTGATCAAAATACATTTAATTTTTGGAACACCACCAAGTTCGTCATGTAGCGTGTCTTGATCACTGACCAATCAGAATCGAGAGGGGGCGGGTCTTCTGTCATCGCCATTGTCGATAATGTCGGAGGAGAATCTAACCACACTCGTTCTACAGCTGCTGCGAACACTACGATATGATGTCTGTCAGTTGTTTTTTAATTTTACTTTATGAAATGCCATAAAATGAAAGCTTATATGAAGCACACAGAGCATTTCAAAACATACGTCACTGTCACTACTTAGATGAAGTGCCTTGGGACAACTTTCTAGCAGCAGTAAATGCAGGTGAGAAGAGCTCTTGGTGCTGCTAGCACAGTAAGGTGTCTTTTGTTGATTCAGTTCATTCAGAGAGAATATCTTCTTTCTCAAGATGATGCTTTTTGCTCCAGAAGCATAAAATGCTGCAGACAATGATACAAACAAACACACACGCACACACACACTGTAGCTAGAAGAAAAGTGCCCATCATCACCTCTGCTTGTCGAGTTGCGACCTCATGACCTCGTGGCTGCCTCAGAGGATGTGTGTGTATGTGTGTGCATGTGTGAGTGTGTGTGTGTGTGACGGGGTCGGTCGGCCGTGGTGTCTTGGTGTTAGATGAGAAGCTGTCCTGGGGGGACTTTGGAGGCATCAAATGTGTGAGTGTGTGTGTGTGTGTGTGTGTGTGTGTGTGTGTGTGTGTGTGTGTGTGTGTGTGTGTGTGTGTGTGTGTGTGTGTGTGTGTATTTGTGTGCGTGTATTTGTGTGTGTGTATTTGTGTGTGTGTTTCCTTTGGGCTGTTTGGAGGTGATGGAGCAGACACAAAGGCAGACATGTGAAGAAAACCACTGGAGGGTTTTTTGATGATGAGATGTGTGTATGTTAGAGTGTGTGTGTGTGTGTGTGTGTGTGTGTGTGTGTGTGTGTGTGTGTGTGTGTGTGTGTGTGTGTGAGTGTGTGAGTGTGTCTGGTTTTGCTTACATGTGGGGACACATTCCAGGCTGAACACCAGTTAATTTGGGACGTCTTGTCCTACGGCGACAGGAAGCATGTCCTCTATTGTGAGGAAGCTGATTGTTGGGTCAGCGGTCAAGTGAAGGGTTAGTATAAGTGTCAAGAAAATGTATGTTAGTGTGTAATGCCCCAGAAGTGATCTCAGTGCTGAGCGTGTGTATTTGAGAGTGTGTATTTCTCTTATATTATTGTCTCATACAACGTTTTGCATCCAGGACACTTAAACTCAACACTAAAATATGCTCAAGGTCATAGGATTCTGAAGGCATTATTATTTTGGGGGTGAAATGCGAGAATAAAGACTACAGCTTCACGGCTTGAAATCAAAATACTATGATTTTTTGTCATTTGTACGCTGGTTTTGTTTAGAAAGGAGGCACTGCCACTGCCAAAAATCGTATATTGGACAGAGCAAGAATTTTAACTGTACTGAAATAGAGATGTCTGTTAAGTAATACAATTCCCAATCTTTGTCATACCAAATGTGATACATTGATAAAGCTATTATTATAATAATTTGACCAATAATGACTGATCATACACTAATATAAGCTTAAAGGTACACACACTGATTTAACTTTCATCACATCTGGCTGTTTGTGTTTCCTCCCCTCACGCTCTCTAACATACTATCCTATTCGTCTCCAAGCCATATTTTGTGTCTCAAAGGCATTACATAATATAACCCTTCAATAAAAACAACTGCTGCTGGGACTGAAATACTAAAGCTGCATGCCTTTAACTGCTGTGTCATGATAGAAATGTGTTGCCTTTAATGAGATTCTGCGCCACAGGGACACGGGGAGCGGAGGGAGCGGAGGGAGGGAGCGGGGGCACTGATGGATGTTTTTCAGTTTGAGAGAAAGCTTTTATTAAAAAAAAATGACAGTGTTTGTCTCTGTTGTGCATTTATATGAAGGTCTCCTGAGCTTCAAGGAATTAAGCAAACAGAGTGAAGTTCCCTGGTTGTAGTCATACGCTTTTTGACATTTAATCTTGTGACATGCAAGGAAGTACAGTACGACTTTACCCAACTTTACCCATGTAACCAGCAGACTGCAAAGGAGAAGTGGGGCGTTATGAGTCAGTGCCAAATAGATCTGCTTCTTTGTTGATTTATCACTTTAGCACCACAGTTTAAAATGTTCCTATTCATTCCGTTAAGTATTTTAAGTCTTTGTCAGTCCAGGATAACTTTCAATTTGTAAATTATAGTCCCACTTAGAGTAAACCGCTTGACAAGTTGCTACCATGTGGACCTATATCCAGGACAGTGGCGTAGAAATACCTTTCTACCGAAATAAGAAGACAGGATTGCTAAAAAAAAAACTATACAGAAATAAACAAACTTCTTGCTCCATAAAAAAAGAAGATAGGATTGCTACAACCAAACCACCAAACCTAAGGCTTCAAATCAGTTATCCATGTCGCAGTAAATATGCACACCTCTCATAAACAGTCTAACTTTAAATCACAAGTCATTTTGAACCAGCTGATCCAGTAAAGATGTGACTCCGAACAGGCCATCGGTGCAAGGTTTAAAGGTAGTTGTGGAGGTGTTCTGCAAAACTTAAGTGTCCTGAGAGATTTAGAATCTGCAAACTTTCACACATTTACAGCAGCATTTGTATGGTTGTGATTTTAGTAGGGCTGTCAAATGACATTTTTTAAAACCTGAAATTGAGTGTTTAGTTTCAATAGTTAATCACAATTAATCACATTTGAATCACATCTTAAAAATCCATTATTTTGCATTTCAAAACAGCTCAAGTCCACATTAACAATGTAATCATGATGATGGTTACACTGCTTTGGCCCAGCCTGAAACTTTTCAAAAATGATTACCAGTCAGTCCCCAGTTGATGATGGCAATGACTGGTTTCCACAGGAAGATGACTGAGGTTACATGTTTGTGAGAGTACTGAGACTGAGAAGTAGAAATTAGCGGTTATTACACCTGCATATTAAGTTGGAAAATGCAATAAAAATGTCTTAATGCACTTTATATTTGCTTTTAGTTTTGACAATCCAGTCGAGGCAGATGGCTGTTCACCATAAGTCTGCCTCTGCTCAAGGTTTCTGCCTGGAAGTAATTATTTTCCACTAGTGGATTAATTTTGGGTTTCTCCAAATTAAATGACAAAGAGTTGAAGCGCTGGTTCAGCTTAGCGGTTAAATCAAGAACCTCATGTACAGAGGCTTCGGTCCTTGGGGTAGGCAGTCCAGGTTCAATCCCTTTCACACATTTCATCCTGACTCTCTTTTCTGCAGTGCACCATCCTGTCCTTTAAATAAAGGCACTAAAGGCCCCAAAAATTATCCAATAATGGGAAGTGTGTGAACCTGGCCTTTTGTTAAGTTTCATGTTCTAACATTTGTCATGTTGAGGAGCTATATCAAGAAAATCTGTTAACTGTAAGCCAGTCCTGTGATGTTTATTTTTATGATATAGTGATTCTTATTTTCTCCAAGCCTTAAGTCTCACTAATTATTCTTCTTTGTTTGTCCTCAGACTACACATACTTCTACAAGGGGAAGGAATACTGGAAGTTCGACAACCAGAAGCTGACGGTGGAACCCGGATACCCCAAATCCATCCTACGTGACTGGATGGGCTGCGACCAGTCTGATATAGAGCGCTCAGGCAGCAAGGGTAACCGTGGCGACCGCCAGCTGCCTCTCGACGATGTGGACATCATGGTAACCATCAACGACGTCCCAACGACAGTCAACGCCATCGCTGTGGTGATCCCCTGCATCCTATCACTGTGCATCCTAGTTTTGGTGTACACGATTTTTCAGTTTAAAAACAAAGGAGTGCAGCAGAACACCATGACGCCGCACTACTACAAGTACCCTGTTCAGGAGTGGGTATGACAGGACACTCTCCTTTGAAGAGGTCAAAGGTCGTGGATTAAAGGCGGTCATGCAGTTGACATGTTGTTGGCTTGCAACCAATGGACGATCAATGCTGAACGATAAGTAAATGTGCTAGCTAGAAATCAAAGGGCGCACACTTAAAATACTCTGCAAAGTAGTTTTAGACATCGCCTCAGAGTTTTTGTGTGTCTGTGCAACAGAGAAGGCCTGTCTTGTGACAAAAGCACTTCAGTATAAAACAGAAAAGGACACTGATTTTGTGATTTCCCATTCGCCAGCCAGAGAGGGAGCTTCAAACAAACATGGCTGAAGACAACAAGGAGCAGTCTTCAAGGACTCCAGGCCGATGTGATTGACTACCGTCAGATAAACATTTTCTGTCTTCTGACACCTGGTTTGCCGACAACTTCTCTGGCTTGGTGAATTGGGGTCTTGAGATCAATACTGAACTTTTACTACTTCTTTTGGGACCTACAACACGACTCTCCTTCTCAGCGGAAAGAAAAAATATCAAGAAAGAGGATTTGGAGCAGGGAGAATACGCTCCTTAAAGCCACAAACCACCTCCAAGTCTGTTCTTACAACAGCTTGTACACTTGAACTACTTCAGTTATTGAAACAAAAGACAATTATTGAAAAGAAAAAACAGAAAAGAAATTGTTAAAAATATCAAACTTGAAGAAAATTTAGGTAGAAAGGCCATAACAAAAAGAAAACCAAGGATCTCCTTGTGGATCACTGATTTTATTTGGTTTATTTTTCAGTTTTCTGAAGATTTTAAAATATCAAAGAGGACCTTTTTCTCTCATTTTTTCACCCTCACATAACAAAGAACATCTTCATCAACTTCAGCTCCCCTCAGCTAGTCAAAGAAATACGCCGGTAGACATAAAGTTATTGGTTATTGTTGAGTATACCCCAGATTATAAACAAGTGAGCACAAACCTCTAAAGACATGTTTCTTGGAGTTTACAAACAACGATTAATCATGATGAAAATGAAACGTTGTAGATTTTAGTCGAGCATTTCATCAGAAATTGTGTATACCTTAATTCTTTCAAAAAATGAGGACGTATGGAGCTGGAGATAAGGTTTGGCTCAAACCTCCAGCCTGTTCCTCTGTTTTGGACCAATCAGCGTCCATTTCTTTGACATATACTTGGGATTTGTTTCCGTTTCAGCCAATGTCATATGGCTGTTCAGAGATTACATCAAACTGATGAAACTTTACATTTCAGTTTAGCTGCTTTTTTTCAGAAATGCCTGCAACCACCTGCTGTTGATCAGATTTTCAACTAACCAAACATCTTGGACCTAGTGCTTGAGCCACTTTAGAGGCAGGCCAAGTAGCTTTAGCATCTCACTTATGTCTCCTCATGGTTCTTTTACATATCCAGTATGTTGCACTGCTCTCGCTGCATTTTCTGTAAAGACAAAAACACAATTCATGGCTCTTATTGAGACATCCAGCTAGAAACTGATGCTGAACAAGAAGGCACGTGAACATGCGTGCAGGTGAACATGTCACCCCGTGCTCTAAATAATCAGGGCCTTACAGAAAATACTAACAAAAACAAAAATACAGTCCTCATCAGTAAGTCAGAGTCCTCCTCTACATATTCTGCAGTCAGTGCTCAAGTCGTGAGTTCTGAAAATCATCACTCGTGTCAGCTCAAGCACTACAACACTGATTGCTGCTCAAGATTTCACGCAAATAGAACAAACCTTTTTAAAAAAAACAACCTTTGAGCAACAAGGAGGATTTTTTTAAAGAATGAACCGTTTTAATAATCCTTTGAGTGCTTTCTCTTACACTTTGCTATCAGCAGAAATACGTTTCTTGGTAAGTTTCTGAATGTTTTAGTCCAAGATTAGGTCTTAAGAACATCACATGTGAGTGTAGTTCTTTGCAGTTTAATCAGCAGCGGCCCATTACTAAAGTAGTTAGTTTGTTCCAAGAGTATGACTTTAAGTAATTGTACTTTTCGCTCTCTTGAAGCTCTGCTGAGGGTGGAGGCTCCGCAAGATGTGAAATTAGTGGAGAAGTACAGACGGGGAGGGAATAGGAGGCAAAGTAAGGGGACAGACAGGATTTGAATAGACAAATGAGGAGGGCTGGATGCACAGAGGATTTATGTGGGTCTGTATTAGTATGCTGGCTGTAGCACGGCGACATCGACCAAGCTTAATGAAGTACTTCTGTTCACAAAGCTCTAATAGAGGCTACTCGCCCTTCACATCCCTCGCTTTAATCCTACTGTCCTCCCTCTGTTATTTCTCACTGTCCTCTTGTAATATTCCCATCCGTCTGGCCTCCTCTCTCTCTGTCGGGTTGTTCACTCTGTTGTTAAATTTTTCCCCTTTTCACCCTCTCCTCTGTCCATCTGTGCTGCTCTTCCTCACATCTCCTCTTTCTTTACATCTTACAGCATTAGCACATAACAGCTTTTATCAAAACACCATATGTATACAGTCCACATAAGTCTCCAGGTTGAAGTTATTTTAAGCTTCTTTTAATAAATGCTTTAGTAACAGATTCAAACTGGAGGAGCTGGCACTGGTTGTTAAATTTTCAAACCATCTTTACATGACAACGTAATTCAAAGGGCTTTCTGTAAGACATCAAAGGCATGCATAGAAGGAGCACAGGTCAATATAGATATATTTTGTTTTTTTAAAGAGGAGCATTTAGAGGTTAGAGTACTTGTTCCAGAGTCAGCAGAGAATTAAAAACTGAACTGTGCTTTACAAGGCTTTAACTCTGGGGACAACACACAGACCTGAGCCCATACCATCCAAGGAATCTGGTCTCTTCATTGCAAAGCAGCAGATCTCACATTTTGGCCCTAAACCATTATGTGCTTTCAAATCAACATCATCATTTTAGAGTCCAGTCTCTGACAAAGAGAAAGATAGGATACAGGTCTGAAGATTTGACTGAACAGACTGATTTATCCAGTGTGACATCTACATATCATAAAACATTTAGTTGCTGAACTGGCCTGTATGCTTGGAGAGTTTAGGTGTTAAACCGAAGAGGTCTGAGAGTTGAGCCTTGGGGGACTCCAGATAGGTTTTACCATTGGACTTAAAGTAGTACCTGTGTTTTAAATAGAACTTTGAGACATGTTTGCTTTTGAGCTGTCCTGTTGGAGAAAGAGCCAGAATATGTTTAATGTGACAACCAAATTTCTCTCACCAACTTCCTCAGCTTTTCAGGGGTGAAATTTATATGTGTTATGCATATATTTTAGATTAATCAAATTAATGTGATGTTTCAAATAAAACCTGCAAAAGGGAAATGTAATACATAGAAACTAGGGATGTGGGCATTTATTTGAATCAATAATTAAACATTGCCACCCTTGCTAGTCAGCACCAGAACTACTGGTCAGTTAATTACTATTATTATTTTACTACTTTTACTAGTGGGCCCACAATGCTGGTGAAATGGTGTGTCTAAGGAGTGGCACACCCACCCCACACTCGCCAGGGCTGCAGCTCCAGTTAATGGCTACTGCCATAATCCTAAAATACTCTTTGACCTGGATGTAAACAAGCACAGATGACAGATGGCACCTCGTAGCGCAGCGCCGTTTGATGGTTTGATCTATAGAATGGAGATTAAGTTGTATGTAGGTTGTGTCTGGTTAAACTGACATAAACCACTCCACCACAGCAATGAGGAGCAAGCACAGGCATTTGGACGTTAACCTGCAAGGAGGATAAAGGCTGGTGGTGCTAGCTCTGCTAGTGTTAGCCACACTCTGCAAACCAACATGACCTTGTTTACCTGCAGGCTCTGTGATCCTGTTTTTAGCCATGTTAAATAAATTGTGCTCAGTTTTGAGTGTCTACCCCGAGACTAGTTGGTTAGTCTGGATATTAATTACCATTTAATAACTAAGAAATTAGTTAATTTGGAACATCTCTGTTAAAAACATCAATGAAGACTAAGAATTTCTACTAATTATGATAATCAGGATTGTTTTTCTCCCTCCAGAAGTATAGTATAGTAATTTTTCAATCCCATCACTTCTGGCTCATTACATTAACAAGAACAATCTGTCTTAAGTTTATAGTTAAGTTGAACATGTCTCAAGGCAGTTTGGATGTCTCAAACAGCTGCTATTTAAAAAAAAAACAGAAATGTAAAGTCCTATGCTCTGATTTGATGAGAGGATTTATCCAACAAAAGATATAAATGGAACAACGCGACACAGGTGGACATGACTCATCTAATTCAACACTCAAATCCTCACATTGCCTTCTAAAACAGCCACACTGCAGTTTGAGCTAAGCATGATTATTTTAATATACAAATTGCTCATTTAGAAGTCATTAACTGGAGTATGAGTCACTCAGCGGCCAGTCCCCTCCCCAGAGGGGGATTGGAGTTCCCCATCCATGACCTCCCATCCCAGGCTAGAAATCACTGTTGCAGGCATGTAGGGACATCCCAACTGAGTCATTGTTTATGCAGACTTTTTGTATAACACTGATGGTTTTCAATGAGCCATCTCAGTGCCTCTCTTTTGGGTAAGGAGAATTTAGGAATCAAGGTTAGAAGCCTTGTTTATAATTAAAACGTGCATTGTCATCAGGCCAACAACCTCTCTGTTTTATCTTGTTCCTGAAAAGCTGTAGGAAGTTGCCCTGTATCTACACTTTCTATATATACACCCACATACTATTGCACATCAATAATGCAATAGGGTGCATCCCATCTTTCTACATCAATTTCAAGGCTACTTTACATTTAAAGGGTACATTATGGCTGCCTCTGTACATCCATCTCCCTGTCTGCTTCTCCCCTTGTTCTCATTCGCTCAGCTCTGTACCCTGTTCACAGAGCTCTCTGTCCTGCAGTAATTGAATGTGTTTTCGCTGCATATCCTTGCAATTACTTGCTGCTGTCGAGAGCAATTCAGCACATGCAGCATTCAGCACAAATCGATGTCGTTCAATATCCCACAGCGCTATTCTGACTCAGTAGGAAAAAAAACGCATATTTGTCCTCGAGGGTGTACAATAAACACAGAACAAGACATTCTGCTCCTTTTACCTTGAAGCCTATATACAGCACACACACTCAGTCTGCTGGGAGGTTTGTAGAAACATGAATGTCTATCCAAAGAAAATTGCCTATTGGACCAAGCTTGTCTTTCTTTTTGTGTTTACTCAGCTATAGAGTGAGATCAGGACAGGACTGCTGGATTCAAGTCAAAAATATGAGTTTGTTCTACTTTAGGCAAGGAAAATTGAAAAGTTGCATCCTGTGAAGGAAATGGCCGACATCTGGATTAAATGAAGGTTCACATTCAGGGCTCTAATGAACTGTTATTCGGCTCAAGTAACATCCTGAAATTGTTTTTTTTCTCAATCAACTGTCCAAAACACAAATGACATTTAGTTTCTGAACATGCAAGACATTACATAGTCATCATTTTAAAGTTGGAGAAACTGTAACCATTGGTTGTATATGCAAGTGGACGTTGCCACCATAACGTCAACAATTGGTTGTTCAACTACCGTATTACAGCCTCCAGCGTGGTCATCACCCTCTTGGTTCTTGTAGTCGAGACAGGCTCAATTTTTATGACTGTTTATCTTGAAAACACTGTGTTCAGCTTTGGTTTCTTGTCACTCTTACTTACCTGAAGGAAAACACTCTACAGGTGAAGCTTGCTAATTGGTCATTTATTTCATTCCTCTGCTGAAACCTTTATAAAAGAAAAACAGTGTCATGTTTTCTGCCTCTGTGCAGCTCTAAGGTGAGACGGGCGAAGAGAGGGCAGATATCATGACCTCTTTGTACTTGTTATGGTGGTTTTTAGCCGTGCGATGTCTCTACTTGACATCGGTGCACACTTTGTAAATAGTAGAGCTCCAGGCTAGTTGTGTAGCGTTGCAGGTTTGTCATCAGCTGTTTTGTTACTCAGTGTGATTTAACATGAGAGATGAAGAGAAGCTGTAGCTCTCTCTCTCTCTCTCTGCATTTTATCCCTGAGGGAGGTAACCTTTCACCGCACTAACGAGGGGGTTCCCATCCTACTGCCACACATACGCCCAAATTCATGTCACTCACTCTCACCATCACTGTTGTTCTTGGTGCTCATTCATACTGTTAATGACAGAGGTGTAGTTGAAGTGAAAGTCACTCACATACAGGATTATTACCAACATCACAGTTGCTATCATGTACCTGCTGTGTGTTTAACAGGAGCAGATGTGCAGATTAACTGACACTCATCTCCTTGTACATTGGAGTCTCTGCACTGATGCATTCTGGGATTAAGTGCCTTGCTTCACGGCACTTCAGCAGTAGACGTTTAGGGAGAGTAGAGCACTTCTCATGCAGATCCTCATACTGATTTTTACAGTTTTTCTTCTGGGTGTTAAATCATAACTTTTCTCTGGTTAGTTTCTTTCTTATTTATTTTGCAGTCCAGGCTCCTTCTGCCTACATATTTATTTGACGATGAATGACTCCTGTTCTCACATCATCCTCATCAGGTTACAATGGTTTTACAAAAGGACACTTGGCCAGCAGTACTTAAAGGGGAGTGAAGGTATTTTTGTACGGTCCAGTTTTGTTGTATTTTGGGGTTTAAATAATTACAAGTTTCAAAATGTTTTGGACATTTCTCGCAGGGATTGCTTTAACTGGCAACAAAAATGATCTTAAACCTTTTGACAAAATGGTCTCTGTTGGTGGACACATCAAACACCTTATCAAGCACCTTTTTCAGAGCACTTCGATAGCCTTTGATTGAGCCGTAGACTGAACAAAGAAAGGACGTAGTTTCTGTGATGTCACCCATTTCTGAAGAGGTGATATGTAAGTCGAATCAGCCATAATAATGCCTCATAAAGCATCAGATGCTTTGCGCTAATAAAACAAGGAATAGAGACCAAAACTGTCCTTTGTAACAGGCTGTAAACATGTTCTGTTGTGAAAATTGACATTTCAATGTGATGTCTTTGGCTTTTGGATACAGCCTCAAGTGGACACCCAAGGAACTGCAGCTCTTTGCACTTCCACATTGGCTTCAATTTTTAACACCTGCCAATTTAGTTGGGCACATTTATCCCCAATATACCTGGGCAATACCAGAACATTGTGTACCTATTTAGACCCCAAAATATGTTTAAAAAAAGACTGGGTCCAAGTTTTAGAGCACCAGATTCAACCTTAAATGATGGATGGTTATCTGTTGGATTTTAACAGAGGGGGTGGTGACAGGTAAAACTATCTTTACATCATGTTTTATGTAAAAACTGAGTTATGGCTTGGCTATGCTAAAGAGACACCACCCCCCTGTTTGTATTATGGAGAAAAGTCTGAAACTGTGTATATATTTACAGAGATTTACAGAATAGAAGTTTACAAAAGTACGGTGTATTCAGCAGATGTCTGTTTGTGGAAATGGAAGAAGGTACTTGAAGAAAACCTACTGTAGTGATTTATTGTCGCTTATTCATACTACATATGGACACATAAAGACAAATATATGTACATGAGATTTTTAAAGTACGTGGGGGGCACTGTGTGGTCCACAGCTCTTCTGTTTGAAGATTATTTATCAGTTAGGTTCTGTTTTTGTCACAGAGGGCAAAGGGTCCTCTAAAAATTTGCCTCTTTTATGGTTATTGTATGCAGACCTGGGACAAAGTGCAGCTGAATGGTAACGTAATTTACACCACAGGATGTGTCTGTCTACACCTGCAACAGCTCGATGCATTCTCCTTCAGTTTCACGACCCTCCTCCTCTGACATTTCACTCCACTTGCTGTGCTTCTGCTGTCACTTCAAGAGAAATAGGACGGAGTTTGGGTGCCTCTGTTGCAGGCGGGTTAGTCCCGATAAAAATGAAGGAATACATTTTATGTAAATGTAAAGAGAAACTCCAATGTGAGTTCAGCTTCAAATTTTCCTTGGAACAAATTAAGCTGAGCTGATCTCTGTGGTATCTTCAGCTCGGGTCGTTTTGTCCCAGGTCTGGTGATGTTGTGGTGGCTTTGGACAACAGTGAGTTGCCTTTAAAGGTAGACTTAGTTATCTGATATTGCCACTTCCAAACAGGGGTGAAAAAAAGAGGTTATCTAAAGAAAATAAGATCAAGTTTGTCTATTTAAACTTCTTTAAAACTGTCCAGGGTTTAGTGTTAAGCGGTTCTTTACTTTCCTCCAGAAATGTTTTATAACTCAAACTTTCGCAGCTTTAAGAGCATCATATCTGAAGCGTTGAAACCCACCTCTTGCTGATAGTGAGTTTGGAGTGTGGCGTCACGTGGCTAAGTCTTCCTTTAACTTGCCTGTTGTTGCCTTTAGTTTCTAACGTTCTCTTTTCTTAAAATATACGTAGGAGAATAAAAACATATCAGAGGTAGTCTGGGAAGACTTTTTAAGTAACAATATATTAAAGTTCTTTGGATAATATCACAACTACTACTACTACTACTACTTCTAGGGAGATTTTATCAGATATAGCTTTAAGAGAGATTCAATTCCGTTAGTTTTTCTTATGAAGAAAAAGACGTTTTCTGTAAATACGTTCGGTTTTTTGTTTGGTTTTGGGTTTTTTGACTAAATGGGTTGATTATAAAATCAAAATGAAAAAAATCTGACCTTGGCTCACCTCTTTACATGCAAAACGATGCACCTTTTCTTTGTGGCTTTTTTTTATAGAGTTCTGATGTAGTCCTTTTCAGTGGAATATCAAATATCAGCTGATGTAAATAGGAAGACCAACAGAAGCTTTTGAAAAGTTTTGTATTTTTATTTCTCTGTCTTATTTAAGATGAAAGTCATCATCCTTTGCACATCATGTTAAACCATTTTTATGACGATGCTTATACTGGATAGGCATGTTTACGTTATTTACTTGAAAACTATTCTGTGATTCAAGTTTTATTTCTAATGAGACAAAGTTTGATTATTTCAATGCTAACATGACTGGAACAGAGTTTTTTTACTCTACGTTTTGTTTTTCTGTCCCACGCCAATTATATATCAATAACACCATGTTCTGTTAACAATGAAATGTCAATAAAAGTGATGACTTCATTGTCTAAGAGCTGTTTTTCATTGACTGGATGACACGTGTAATATTAAGTCTTTCAACACATTCAGTGTTTATTCTGTGTTTCCTCTGGGCTCATCTCTGCTGTGACTGTTGCACCGGTGCTCTCTGCATCAAACTGTACACTCCTTCATTGTGCTCGTTCAGATAAGCTTCAGTTTTTTAATTTCGGGCATTTTTTCCTTTACGTGATAGGACAGCTGCAGAGAGACAGGAAATTGGGGGAGTAGAGAGCAGGGGAGATGCAGTAAGTGTTGGAACTAGCAACTGCTGCTGTGTGAACGATAGCCTCTGTGCATGGATACACAAATTATGAGTTTCAGTGTGACTCATCCTTCCTGCAGATACTAACAGCTGTAGTAGCGTCAATGATACCATGTCACATCTACAAATAAACAGAAATCAAAGGTTTAAAAACACACCTTACAATTCAAAACATGCCAAGTTATCAGGTTTTTCTCATGTAACGATGTGTTGCAGTGGTGGTTGACTGTACAAACATGGACATGCTTCAAACAGGAACTGCAAATAGATAATTTGGCGTATGTTGATCTGTCCTACTAATTTAAGCCAGGGCTGTCAAACAATTAATTTCCTTAATCACAATTTATGGCAGAATTTCAATAGTTTAATTGAATGTTTTAAATTTTCCATTATTTAGATTTTAAAAAACATTTTAAGTCCATATTAACAATGTAAATAAATTCTTATGAGAGTCTTGATTGAATGAATGTAATGAAATGTACAATATGATCTCATCTTTTAGATTTATTATTCAAATAAATGCTGCACTGATGCAACAGTGTGCTCCAAAACCAAGACTTAGATTGATTGCAGTGATTTTTTTTAAGGATAATACTTTCACACATTCAGAAATATGCATGAGAGCATGTACAAAATGTCCAACCAGTCTCAATAAGATGTGCAGTTATTCAGAGATAATTTTCATTACTCACTGGCGTCAGGTCATCCCTTGTCAATGTGACAGCATTTGCACTTTTCAGGAGTCCAGGTTTGGTTGCTGTCCTTGTTAATACAGGTCCTGTATGCATAAACTATTGTTCTCCCCACAGCAAGGTTAATAACTGGGTCACAAAATCCAAACCTGATAACGTCCTTTTGATCCGAGCCACAGGTCTGTGGAGATCCATACACTCCGACATGGTTCTCTGCTGGCTTCATGATTCAGTTTCCCGTTTGCATTAGTCTGATTAGCTTTAATTCAGTATGACACAAAGTAAATATTACTTTTAATTTGTCATCTGAGCCGTCTGAGATATTTAACTCCTAGACAGCTTTTTGGAGTGTACCTTGTTATTCTGTTTGTCTCTATGTTTATTATCTAAAAAGAAATCTCAAAGCAGATTTATTCTAGGAGCAAATTAGTAATCAGTATGAGATTATTTGAGTGTAAAACTTAACTTTCATCAGCAGCACTGATACGTAATTAATTTCTGAACATCCATTAGCAGTTTTTGGGCGTCAGTGAGATTATGTGCTGTTCGCTGTAAATCTACCAGATGTGCATAATAAATCTGCCTTGTGGTATTTTGCTGAAATACTCCTTTAGGGACATAAATGCCTCCCCCTCTGGTGATGTGCAATATGTTCAGCCACCTGTCCAGTAATGGGACTGGACAGACCGGCTCTGTAGATTCTGATGCTTTCCAATACTGATTCACTTCCCTGACAGTTTAATGTCTCCTTTAAAGTTTTCATGAGCAACTTAAATTTTCTCTTAGGTCAGTTTTCAGCTTTGTTTCTTTCAAAGAATTTGATGTTGGAAGTAGCTTTGTTCTAAATATATCTGACCACTGCTGTGTCTGCAGAGTATGTTAAATTCAGTGACTCAATCATTTGTGCTCTACCAGCCCACACAAAATAATACATGGAAACAAGAGAACATGATGGACTGCTTTATACAGGATAGTGCCTTCATCAACAGCACATTAAAATGTCAAACTTCAAAAGTGGCACACATGAGTTCAGCAGGGTCGTCACACAGCTGCACAACCAGCTGTGCAAATCAGACTATGCTTGATATCAGGACCAAGTATAAACACGTATCCAGAGTCTTTAAATGCCTGTCATTGCTGTTTGGATGATCTGCTAAGTTTAAATTGTTCACTTTTAGCTTGGTAACACTGGAAACTCTGACGTTAGGCTCAATGAATCTTACCTCCTATCTCGCTCCATGCTATGTGAAATATTTGTGTGTTATTTGGAACCAGATTGTGATCATCTTTGCTCTCTCTTTCTTTGCAGCATTGGTTTTACATTTTATTTTGGTGCACACTTGTCCGGTCTCTTCTGTCATGCAAACCAGAGGTCTGCATGACAGAAGAGAAAGAGATTAACCTTCAAGCTCACAGTGTTCATGAGTTTTTACATACATTTGTTTGTTGTCTCTGATGGTAATTTAATATATAAATTCAACATTGCCCATGTTCTGCTGACTGCTACATAAATACATCACTTGAGCCAAAAAGATTGTTTTTGATGTTTAAGCTCTTTTGTTTAACATGCTGAATTAAAGTTTGTCATCCTGCAGATTAAACTTTCTGTTTAATTCTGTTTAGAAATAAAGAATTATCAAGGGTTAATGTTACCATCTGATGGCTATTTGGTCAAAACCAACAGTACTGAAATCTCAGCTATCCCCACTTTTAGCTCCACTGATAAATGTCTCTGCTGTTACTTTAATATTCATCAGTTAAGCATTAAGAGGAAATGCAGAACATGACACCAACAGAGTACTTTATTTTGAAATGCTGTTGAAAAACAGAAATGAATCAACATGTCTTGTCAGTTTTTATGTAAATTCTCATTCTGAAATCATGAATATTGCATTAAGTCAGAGGCCAAACTGAGACTTACACTCAACGTTATAAAATAGAGTAACTCTTCCTGTCCCTTTAATGTTGCTAACCATAGACCTTTCTGGAGTCCCTGAGCTCCCTTGTCCCGTAGGTTCCTCTGGATCTCTGCCGGAGACGGCCTGCTGCTGTGGACGTGCCAGACTTCAGCTGCTACAACTACTACTATCCGTCTCACTGCTATCCGTCTCACTGCTATCCGTCTCACCACTATCACTATCATCTCTCTCTCTCTCTCTCTCTCTCTCTCTCTCTCTCTCTCTCTCTCTCTCTCTCTCTCTCTCTCTCTCTCTCTCTCTCTCTCTCTCTCTCTCAACATGGTCTCAGTAGATGTGTGTCTAACATGAGTCTGGTCCTGCTGGAGGTTTCTGCCTGTTAAAGGAAGTTTGTCCTTGCCACTTTAACTTGCTAAATGCTGCAAAGTGCTCTGCTCATGGTGGATGAAGATGAGATCAGACTGAGTCCTGTCTGTAAAATGGGACTGGATCTTATCCTGTCTTGATGTTGGGTCTTTGTTAATAATACAACATAGAGTACGGTCTAGGCCTGCTCTGTTTTTAAAGAGTCTTCAGATAACATTTGTTTTGAATTGGCGCTATATAAATAAAGACTGATTGATTGATTGATTGATCCTTTCACTGCATGACCAACAGAGAAATCTAGTTGATGGAAACTAAACAAACACACTCCAACAGACGGAATGAGCAGGGTTTCTTTACATCAATTTTTTATTATTTATTATTGATTCATCAATCATAACATGTCGGTGCTGATGATGAGTAGGATTAATTATTCCCACTACAACACTTCAATATGTTGATAACAAACAGGAATTTGTATTCTTAATGTTACATGTTGGAATGAAAATAAAACATTCCATAAAGTCTGATCCCAAAATGTGACATGATTCATTAATTGACTAGATGATGAACTGCAAAATCTAAATGATGGAAACTAGATAAAAACACTTTAACAGTCTGAATATGTACACATATTACATTTTAATTGTATTACACATGAAATTAATAATACATTTTAGTAAAAATGTTGTTATATGGACCAGAATTTAAATTCAACCTGCAGTTATTTTTAAATTAATTTTTAAACATAGGTTGAATTTTTAAAAAATGGACTGCGCGATAGCTCGACAAAAGTGAAGCCAGAATATTTGGAGCTCCCCCTTCTGACTGGCTTCAGTATAGGTCATAGAGCCTGCCTCCTCCATGTCAACAGAGGGGACATGGGTCAAGCCATAAAATAAAAAATACACACCAAATAAATGTTTCTCAAACATGATTTCTGTTATTAAAGTTTTTTCTTATCACGCTCATTTATGTCACAGTGTTCATTTCTCTGAGAAGCTTACTTTTAATTAGTTATTTGAGGCTATAAAAAGAAATATAAATTAAGGAAGAAGGGAGGGGCAAATTACATTTCTTTTTTAGAGTAAACTTTTCTCAGAATTTCAAACTTTATTCTTTGAATTCTGAGATCAAAGGTAGAATTCTTGAACTCTACCTTTAATCTCACTGACAGAATTCTATTCCATGACTAACAGCTCTGTTGACCAATGAGGCTCCAGCAGCGCTGTGTGCACTTGATTATCAGAGTAGAAGAGGAACCATAACGCTAATAGAGAGGAAGCATAACAAACACTAACAGAAGAGTCATTGAACTTTACATAACCGTGATTGTCAGCTTCAAACCAAGCGGCAACCACCGGGCGCTAGAATTGAAGCCAATGCAGAAATGTGAAGTGTGTGAAAAACTGCAGTTCATCGAGTGTCCACTGGAGGCTGGCTCTGGGAATACCGGAAACTACACACTGAAAATTCAAAATAGACGATCTTTACAGCAGAAATAAACATGTTTACAGCCTGGTACAAAAAAAAGAGTGTAGTCTGATAGCTCATTTCTTGATTTGCACATACTGTTCAGGGGCTGAATTTTTTCATAACGCAGAAATTTCGAAGATATTAAGATTACGAGTTTTCCATCATGAGAGGCACAGCTGACTTGATTGACAGGCGGGAACACTGTAGCTGTTGGCTAGGAGGCTCAAAGCCTGCCTCTTTACCTCGACAGAAGTTAGGTTGAGTTCAACATTTCAAAATGGTTCCTGCCGACGATTGGCCTCAAAACAACGCTTCAGACTGGACTTACTTGAGGGAGCGATGACATTTTACTAGTATATTACAAATCCAAAGAGAACCTCGTGATTCATTTAATCATCCTCATCTCTAACTAACATCTCGTTCTCTATCTCTCCTATTCCACTTTCACACTGACTTTTGAAGGTAATAGCTTTAGTCCATCGACAGAGTTAATGAGGGGAAACACCCTCTGAGTGAAATAGTGAGAGAAGGTGTATAAGTGTACGTTGATATCTGGATCAGTAAAGGAAAGCACTCCTCTTTCCCAGTTCAGGTTTACTCTGATTCTTTTGGGTTTCTTGTGCACTTTAAGAAAAGAGGGTGGATTCGGTGATGATCTTACAGAGTAATCATTCTCACAGGACCCTATTCTCCAATATCCAGTTTTCTCAACTGCATTCCAATCGAAAGATTCTGTGATCACACCCACAGTCCAGACTTTACTGTGTCCAACTTCAACGTCCCAGCTGTGAGTCCCTGAGTCAAAGCCCTCAGAGCCCAGGACAGAGAAAAGACAATCAAACCTCTCTGGATTAGCAGGGAGTTGTTGTTCCCCCACTTGTCTAATAGTCATTAGATCATCAGACACAATCAGGTTTGGATTAGCAGTGTTTGGATCCAGAATCACAGGACTGTGGGAGACCACGTTCTTCATCTTGTTCCAGATGTTGAAGCTCAGGTTGCCCAGGTGTTTTGCCACATCTATCAGAGCTCCTGAGGGCAGCTTTGGATCCTCCAGCAGGGGGCGCTGCTGGGCTCTTTGCACTGCAGCCTTGTAGTTTTTCAGGAATGAGACTGGTCCAGCTCTCAGCTCCTGCTCTGTGGCTCTGATGGTGTCTGAAAGATCATCTAACTCTCTTCTCCGAGCCTCCATCTTCTCATGCATCCTCCGACTCTTCTGCTGCTCTTCCTCCCTCAGAGCACCCAGCCGGGCCTCCTCTTCATCCTCTAAAAACTTGTGGAGCTTCTTAAACTGCTCCTTAATCTGCCTCTCTGTGTGTTGGGCCTGGACCTTAATGTGTTTGGTTGCTTGATCAAACTTCACATTTATATTTCCAGAGTTATTTAACTTCTCTTTTAAGGGCTTCAGAGTGTCCTGGAGTGTTTTAATGTGTTGTTGTGCGGCTTCCTCCAGGGGCCTGATTTTATGGTTTGCATGTATTTCTGAATCCCTGCACACAAGACACAGTGGCTGCTGATGGTCCAGACAGAAGAGTTTGAGTTTCTCAGAGTGCAGACTGCAGATATCCTCCTCTGAAGCCATTTTGTCTTTGACTGAAAATACAGCAGAGAAAAGTCAGTCAGTCACAGCAACCCACTGTACATTAAAACTTTGACTAGGTGTCCTGTTTGAAGTAAAACAGACTAGAGCAATATAAAACCTTTGATACAAAATTCTTTGTAAGGGAGCGTCATCCCAGTTGGCCCAAGATTTTATATTTAAGGTGTGCTGGTCAGAGTTCATTTACGCAGTGTTGGACTCCTGGTGTTTAGCCCATCAGATAATGTCTCTGTAGTCATACTGTCCCTGATCGGATACTTGCTGCAGAGGATTACTTGATTTAGGGCCAATTCTTGCAATCGTTCTCCCAAATGTAGTTTTAGTGTTAGATAGCAACAAAACACATTGGGCCTCATTCACCAATATCTTTCGAAGATCTGTCTTAAATTTTCTCTTAAGAAAGTTTCTAGGAGATGTCTACGTCTGACTCATGAACGGTTCTTAAACAGCAGAATTGTTCCATCTGTGTTCTTAAATTGAGCTTGATAGTCCCAATTAACATAGAGATACACCCCTTAGATGCCCATATAAGGGCATGACACTGCAAGACCACACCAAGCAGCAAACCCCAGTCCGAAAATATGAAGCCCATGTGGAAGTGCTAAAGTCTGCAGTTCATTGAACATCCGCTTAAGGCTGGCTGCAGAAAGTCCGGAAACCACAAATACACCCATTTAAAAAAAAAGTGATCTCTGCAGCACTGATAAACATGTCTACAGCCTGGTTCAATAAACGGTTTGGGTATAATTAGCTAATTTCTCTATCGGCACACACTGTACATTTTCTTATAACTTGGTACTTTTTAAAGATATTTTGCTTATGAGTTTTGCCTAAATAAGGGCATGCCTGACTTGTTTAACAGGCGGGTTAAAAGGCTAAAGGCCCACTTTGTTACCTCCCACTGTAGCTGGACAGAAGTTTGATTGTTTTCAGCATTTCTAATATGGCACCCACCGACAATTGCTTCAAAACAGCGCTTCAGGGACAGATCAAGCGTGCCGGATACGGCCCTGGTGGTGAGGCTTTCAGCAGTGTGACTGCCCCCTGGTGGCTGGCTGCAGTATAGGTAAAAAAATCCGTCTCCCCCATTCATTTGAATGGGGGAGCAGTCAAACTTTAAAAAATAAATACACCTCGTACGAATGTTTCTCACATCCGTATGCTGTGGTTATATGTAGTTATTATTTGACTGTTTTGTGTCCAAGGCCTCTTTTTTCTGAAAAGTTTCTTTTTCGTTAGTTATTAGAGTTTAAAAAATAGATTTTTACTTCTGGGTTTCCTTTGATTCACAGCCGCCGTAGAACGAAACTTCAAAGGGCACACAGCGTCTTGTGACGTTACGCTGTAGGGCGGAGCTTATTACAAAGGCTTCACAGGCTCTGGCTGCACAATGGCGGCGCCCAGGAGAGGGATTTTTTGGCTTCAGAACTGTACAACGGGAAGAGGCGGAGCAATGCTGTCCATTTTTATTTACAGTCTATGGGACAGATGGGTGACGTCACGGATACTACGTCCATTTATTATACAGGCTATGTGCCAAACACAGAAATCACGCAGGCACGTGGGAGGAGGAGGAGAGACATCGGGAATGCGCAACTTAAATTATAAACCGGTCGTGCACTGGACTCAAAGTAAATGGTTGCTGATTTTTTTAAATTGTATTTTATCGCCTCAGTAGTGAATATAAACTAATATATTCGCTGATACCTCAAAAAACACCTTCATCAGAATTGCTGTGCTGTAGCCAGAAAAAGATGCACAGCAGATGAAGTGAAATAAAAAGTTTGATCTCAAATCTGAAGAGAAAATTTCCAGAGACAGCCTTTCCTCAGCTTTTTGTCTAATAATTGGTACGATCGGAGCAGGACTTTATTTTAAAAGCTGTAGCTGTAAAATAATTGACATTTGACAGATTAGTCATGTCAATTATTCATTAAATCTAAACTCACCTTCAGGGTTTGGAGAGTCAGCAGTTCGTAGTTGCAGAGTTGAAGTTTGTCACTTGTCTCTTCAGTTGCTCAACTCAGAGAAAGTTCTTGGTTTTGTGTGAAGGTCATTTGATCATCTGATTTTTGCTCTGGGTGTCTTTCTGACAGGAGAAAGAATGACGTCTCCTGGTTCGTCTCCGCTGATTTAAGTGAGGGATGGACTTTTATCAGATCTCTTCTGATAAGTGTTGCCTCACCTGTTATAAATGGGTGTTTCAGTTCAAAGTATTGATATAATTTGACACGTGGATGAAGTGTGTAACAAAGTACAGTAAAAATGGAGTCAGAAATCACAATCTTTCAAGATATTATTCCGTCACTAGGCAACTTGAGATTTTATATTGTAATGTCAGAGTTCATTTATGCAGTGTTGGACTCCTGGTGTTTAGCCCATCAGATAATGTCTCTAGTCACATTGTCCCTGGTTGGATATTTGCTGCAGAGAATTACTTCATTTAGGCACAATTCTTGCAATTGATGAACAATTATTCTTCCAAATCTAGTTGTAGTGTTAGGTAGCCACAAAACATATAAGCCCTCATTTATCAAATGTGCGCCATCCAAAAACCGGGTGTACAATCATTTCCACACAAAGATTGGCATTCATCAATCTAGACACGGGTTTACGAGATGCTCAAATCTCACGGCAAGTCGCAGTTTGTGTACTCAAGTTTTCATGTCAGCACGTTGCAGCAAAGTCAATCTGTCTGTGTCGGTGCATTACATCATATTAGTGCATTGCATTTTCAGACAGACAAACAGAGGGGAACAGATTAATATTTAGATAGTTAAATTAGATACAGTTCCTAAAATGTATGTTACATTTCAATCTACCTCTATCAATCACTATAAAAAAAGGGTTACCAACTCTCACGCCCCGGTGTATGACACGTGCTTTCACCGTCAGTCTCACGCTCTCACCCTGCCCCGACAAATCTCATGCCAGAACCAAAGACTGGATAATTAGTGGACATAGTCTCTGTGACGCCACCCATCTGTTTCTGAAGCGCTATTTTGAAGCCAATCGTTGGTAGGTGCCATGTTGGAAATGCTTAACTCAACCTAACTGCTGTTGAGCTAGTGTGAGGAAAAGAGGTGTGCTTTGAGCCTCCTAGTCAACAGCTACAGTGTTCCCGCCTGTCAATCAAGTCAGCTGTGCCTCTCATAATGGAAACTCATAATCTTGATATCTTCTGAGCTGTTGCATTATGAATAAATTCACCCCCCGTACAGTATGTGCCGATCGAGAAATGAGCTATTCAGACGACACTTGTTTTTTGTATCAGGCCCTAAACATGTTTATTTCTGCTGTAAAAATCTTCTTTTTGGAATGGGTGTGTATGTGGTTTCCAGTACTTCCAGAGCCAGCCTCAGGTGGACACCGAGAAACTGCAGTTTTTAACCCTTCCAAATCCCAAATTGGCTTCAATTTTCACTGCCGGAGGTTGCCGCTTTGCCAGAGCACTAAACCACAAAAACTCTGTGGTGTGCAATGTATATGTGTAGATCAGTCAGCTGCTCAACCATAGGATTTTGATCTGCCCTTCTTTTTCTCGGATTATCTTCTGACAGACACGATGAACAAGATAGACACTTAAAAACGAACATGGTGGTCAGTTATCGTTTTGAAATTTAAAGTGGCTTGATTGACACTCGACGTAAACTTGTGGAGAGTAACGTGAAAGAAAATAATCCACCTGAAAATATCCGGTAGCTCTTACAATTTGTCAGCTACCAGGTCAATCAATAGCATCACCATGAATTTTCATTAGTGTAACGACTGTAGTGAAAACGAAAAGGCTGCAAAGCCTTTATTTTAGCTAAGCTGTCATTGCTAACCCTTTCCTGACTGATCTGGATCCTTGACTGCTACAGGTTTTGGACTTTATTTTAACACCCGAAAAAGTGTTTATTGCTTTAAGTGTGTAATCAGTTATTTTTTATCTCTGATTTATATTGAACTACCTAGTCTTAGAAAGACCTCATAAAAAAAACATAATTTTACTAGAATGTAAGATTCTGTCAGGGATTTAATTATCAGTTTTGTGTTATCTATGTATCGATCATTTTTTGTTTTCCCTTTACATAGTTTGGTCTCCAGCACAAATATTCACACAAATATTCACCAGAATGCAGGGAATAGAGTTTTAGATGCTCAAAATTTCCTGGGGGGGATCCCAGACCCCCCTCTCTTTACCTCTGCCTCGATAAACCTTTAAGTTTGAGTTTCAGGGGTTTGAAAGAAAGTGCTCTTTCTATTTTATTTGATCCTGCCCTTCAAGCAGCCTAGCTGCATATATCACTGTCAATTCCTGAGTTAAATCTTATTAATGTGATCCAAATAAGTGCTTGTGCATACATGTAATTAGGTCCATGTAATAAAAATCTCACTCCAGACAGACACTCAAAGTTGGCAACCGTGCTATAAAATACATCACATTTGAAATTATGTTGTGCAGCGTGAGCTGTCAGCTGATTTCCTCATGTAACAAATGCCTGTTTTCTTTATGTGCTTACTTTGAAAATTAAAGAGGCTGCTTCAGTAAGTATCAACACTTCCATGTGCACAGCCACGTCTCTATAGAACATGTTGGTGATTAAACAGAAAAAGTGAAAACTGGCAATTCAAAGGAGGAAAATAGACTTTAGACTTTTCTATCTGACAGGAGAAAGAAGGACATTTCCTGGTTCGTCTCAGCTGATTTAAGTGAGGGCTGGACTTTTATCAGACCTCTTCTGATAAGTGTTGCTTCACCTGTACTCAATGGGTGTGTTTCAGTTCAAAGCACTGATATTATTTGATACGTAGATAAAGTTTGTAACAGGCTGTTGTTGAAACTAGTTGAAATATAACTAAGAACAGTAAAAATGGAGTCAGATATCACAATCTTCCAAGATATTATTCCTTCACTAGGCAACATGGGATTTTATATTTTAGTGTGCTGGTCAGAGTTCATTTACGCAGTGTTTGACTCCTGGTGTTTAGCCCATCAGATAGTGTCTCTGTAGTCACATTGTCCCTGGTTGGATACTTGCTGGTCCGTAGTTATCATGAACAAATGATCTTACAACAAATGATTTAAGCAGTGGACAAAATGAGATGTTATCGGAAGTGTTTCGAAATGAAATTAAGTATTTTACATTTTGGTTGGAGGAACCATGAAAAAGTTAGAACGCAATACTTTTGGTATGTTTTTAGATCATCTTTAGGGGTACTGAAACATTCTTTAACTTCAGAGCTAGCTGGACGTTCAAGGTAGTAAACAGTAGCCCGTGGTTGTTCCGTGTCTGTGTTAGTGGGCTTATGTTTGTGTGTGTCATGCCGACCTCATGGCTACAGGTACGCCAACAACGATTACAATTCAGCCTAGTTATTTCTTGATAATGGGACTATCTAGGTCAAGACGGAACTGTTGATGCTGCACTTTAGTAACTTCTGTCTGAGTTACAGTGATGGCAAATGTAGGGTCTGCACACTCCAACTAATTTCACCATCATGATTTTGCCAACATAGGGGTTGGTTGATACATGTGACAACCAACCCCAAAGAGAATGTGACGACCAACCCCAACTGTAATTTTTTGCTAGCATCAAGGCTAACAACCATCTAACAACTACTTAGCTAGCTAATAAAAATCTAAACTATAGCTTTCCCCTCCCACTTTGTAAGGGTTACACTTGTTTTGTTATAAACCCATCGTTTAAAAGCCTAGAAGAAAAATACTAAGGAGCTGAATATTTACAATTTGACATGAAAAACACAAAGAGTTCTCTAACCTCAAGTTCAGCTGTCTTACTCCAGAGAAGACTATGTAGGTGAGCTCAGATCCTAATTCTGGAAATGTCCATACCCCAATTTGAGAGACAGCGCCCTCTGGGGGCAAGATATAACGAGTATGCCAACCAACCCCATTCTCCCCCACCTTACCTGGATCTATGGCTACAGCTGCCACAGCAGCTTCAATGACTGATGGTATGCAGCAAAAAAACTCCATGTTATCTGGCAATGGCAAGCAATAAAAGTTGGGTATTTGGCAATGAAACAGCAAGTCGTATTTATCTCAGGTGGCAGCAGGAAATGTCATGCTGCCACTTTAAGAGCAATATCTTGAAGACCGTTTAACATAGGCCTATCTGCATCATTTTGAACTCAAAATGTCCTTGAGATGAGACTCTTGTTGTGTGACCAAAACTGTGAGTCATTATGGTGCTGTGGATTTCAGTTCTGACATCATGTTTTGCCATAAAATGCCAAACTGTTCTAGCTTGGCCATATATCAAAATATCTGCAGCAACAATCATGTGCCTATGAGGGGCCCCAGCCTGGACACATCCATCTTTGAACATCTTTTGAAAACCACAGCACCAACTCATGATTTGAATTTGGACTGTAGTAAAAGTGAGGTGTCAGACTTACAAATTCTTCCTTTAAGGCTAGATGTTCGTAACTTACCTTTCCTCTTGATTCAAATCCTCCTCTTCCTGCCCTCATGTGTAAACCGCCTGATTGTCTCCAGCTATGTCTGAAGCCTTTACAGGATGTCTCCTTGATCCTCTGCCTTCAGCGGACTGGAAGTACTTACAGACCTGCCATGTTAAGAACTGACTTTTAGCTTTTTTCTGCCCTGCCGTCCAGTGCCAGGTCATCTTAGGCTGTTTCCGAAATTGCCTACTATACTAGCAGTATGTACTGATTTGTCCAAAATTCAGTATGTAGTAAGTAGTATGTGAACAAGAGCAAAATCTGCAGTAAGCCAAAACTCCCCGGATGTCTACTGATTCGGGAAAATATCTCAGCATGCATCAGACCAGTCTACCTCGCATACTGTTTCCCACAATGCACAGCGCTCGTTACGCTTCTTCTTTTCTCTTATTTTTTGACAGGAGGAAATCCATTTTTGGGTGCTGTGAAAGTTATCAAATTACATATAAACCACTTCCTAACTTTTTAAATCATAAATGGATGCTAAAGAAGCATTTTATTTATCGGCTTCGCCGTTGTTTACTTCCGCTTTCCGAAACCAGAAATCCAGCGATGTCTGGCTCAGCATGCTGCAGAACAGATCGAACAGAACAGTCATACTATATACTAAATTCAAAAGCAGTATGTAGTAGGCAATACCTACTGCTAGTAGGTAGTATGTAGCAGGCCATTTCAGAAACAGCCTTAGACTTTAGAGCCAAGCATTCCAGCATTTTTCCCCTAGTGTTAGTAACATTTCATTTGATCATTGCTGTGTTTATTTGGATTTTGATTCTGCCTATTGTCCCTTTTGGATTTGTCTGCCAGATCTTGTTCTACACCTGTTTGAAAAGTGAAGACTGTTCTCTTCAACTAGAGACTGTATGTTTCAATATGCTTGTGAATCCTACTTCCAGTGGTTCTTTGGTTGTTACAGATATGAGGAAAAGGATGAACTTTGGGAAGGAAAAACCAGGACAAATGTTTCAGACCAGGTAAGAAGGACCCATATTTAGACTGTCTTCCAAAGCCCGCGGACAGATTTCTTTGCAAAAAGGCCTCCTTATGGTTTGCTGAGAAAATTCAAAGGATGTGACGTCCATGGATTTCCAGACTGCCTTGTTTCACTTCACATCCCTAGAAAACCCTAGCAAGTGGAGTCTACAAATGTCATTAATTTTACAGTTTGTTACAATACAAAATTTAACAAAGAGGGGCAGCTGTGGCTCAGTGGGTAGAGTGGGTTGCCTATCAATCAGAAGGTTGGAGGTTCGATCCCAGCTCCAGTAGTCACATGCCGAAGTGTCCTTGAGCAAGACACTGAACCCCAAATTGCTCCCAATGTTGATCAGCAGTGTGTGAATGTGTACGAATTAGATTAGTTAATACTGATGGTCACTTACTGTAGAAGCCTCTAACATCAGGAAGTTAGTGGGTTTGAATGGGTGAATGTGACAACTAGTGTGAAATATCACTTGAATGGTCAGACACACTAGAAAACGCTATATAAGTACAAATCCATTGCAGACAAATTTGTTTTAATGCAACAAATATATAAGCTAATGAAGCCAATGTGGCTCAATAGGAATGTAACCAACACTAACAAAAAGGGTTAAGGATCTGGTTTTGTTTGCTGACATTGGCTGGTTTCCAATCATGGAAACCTTGTTAGAAGGCTAACATAGAATAGTATTTTCTTTGGTTAATTTCTTTGGTCAGCTAAATCACCCAGACTCAGAGGACTGATCTGACATGTAAGTCCGCTAACATTAATTAACAAAAGCCAACTACATGCAGCATAGACAAGAAGCAGCTTGCTGGCTAACATTAGCTTGCATGACTGACAGACAAATTGTGTATCAGTGGATATTTTAGGATTCTGTTTGCAAAATTACGGCACCAGGTTAAATAATCCATGACAGAGTTAGTTGATGTGGCCAATGGCACAAGAAAAGATGTTAACATGACGATGTCAACAGCCTCAAACTGGTAATCTGACCATCAATGCCAAAGCCAGTCAACCTACAGTGGTCTGCGAGACAACCACCAGCAACTAGGTGGAGCAGAACTGATTTACATGGATGCAAAACTGACAATAAGCTACCGAGACTGAGAAGCATGTACAGCAGTAAAGACTAATTAATCCCTACTAAACATTTACAAGTCAAAAGTCATGGAAAAGTTGTAAATTTAGACAGATACCCCAAGTTGACAGAAGTAAAAATAAATGGATGATGGACTGGAGTAGTGAAAAAAGTCAGAATAGAAACAACAACAATCCAGTTGTTACTATCAATAGTGTTGGTGCTATCCATACTCCTGTTTATTTAAATAAAATAATCTCCTTTGTTGTCATCACATTATTATCATGATCTCTGAATATCAAAATGAATCCCAAATGAATCACATTTTCAATCGCACGGTTATATATCCATATTAACAATGTAAAAGAGTTTGAAACAGTGTGTTATTTATTTTATTTATTTATTATTTAAAAGGACCATGCATATTAATTAACATTTCTGTAAATATGCCAGTTAGCCAAAAGGCTAGTTTACATCCGTAGTCCCTTGCCAGATGTTAAAAAGGCTCCCTAAAAAGATCATGATTAAACAAAGATAAAATTGAGTAAAATAAAATCAAAGTAAGAAGGTAGAGGAAAAACCAAAACACAAACATACAAACAAACAAACAAAAAAAAAAGAGAAGAAAAGAAAAGTACAAATAGCACCATACTAATACTATGTTGATTTGGGAATTAAATGAATTAAATGAAATGTACTTAATGATCTTGACTTTTAGATTAATTATTAAAAGAAACTCTGCACTGCTAGTGTGGTCTGAAACCATGACTCAGAGGGAGGAGACAGCTTCAGAGTATTTATACTGTTGAACCATAGACTGTATAAAATATGGACGTAGTATCCATGACATTACCCGTCTGTTCCTGAGAGCTGTTTTGAAGCCAATCGACGGCTGCAGCCATATTGGAAATGTGGAGCTCAACCAGGCAGGGGGTGCATCTCAAAGCTCTAAACTGCAGTCTCCTCGCTCCTCGCTCCTCGGTCGAACCGGAAGTACTTACTGACGCGCCATTTTAACTTGCGTCCCAAAGCTCTTAACTCTGCTGGAGGAGCGAGGAGCGAGGAGACTGATCCGAGGAGGGATAATCGAGGAAACACGAGAGCAGACTTTGCGGAAGTCTTTTCTCTGACAGACACGCCCCCTTATCGAATATCACTCACCGATTGGACGCTGCAGCGGCGCGGACTTAACCGAAACTTAACATCAGCTGAGTTTAATAACAGAGAAAAGATGGACCTTAAAACAGTCTCTAAGGGTGCCCTGAAACAGATCATAAACATCCGTCGGTTTCTAAACAGTCTGTATGTGATGAGCTGAGATTGAAAAGTGTTTGATATGAATTTTAAAAACAAAATACTGGTCGCAAAATCATAAATTCAATATAACAGAGGATGGATTATGTTATATCTGATTGTTTTTGTCAGATTCACTGTCTAGTGAAATAGAGTAATAGAGTCTAACATCATTGATAGAATATATATCAATGATCAGTTATTCCTCCTGTTAGTTTCCCCATTTGTTCTCGTTTTCTTCATGAAGGGAAGTCTGACAGTAAAGTTTGTCTGTTAGTAAAAACACTTGTTATATTTCCAGTCAGGTTAATAAAGTTTCATATGAGGCTGATCATTAATGAGCACAGGGTTTGAAAAGAGTTGCATGGTTTCTATTTTCCCTTAAAGTAATAAATAGTTTAATAATGAGGCATTTTACCGGTGAATCGATCCGCGATGCTTTAGGACAGAATAAACAGAGAGCAGATTCTCTTCATGTGCAGGTGTGTGTTAACATGTAAACACAGAGACAGAGCTCTGTTATTGTTTATATTTATCAGAGTTATTACAGTGAACATGTGTGCAGACACAAACAGCTGTTAAAGCCGTCATCACAAACCGACGTCGCTTCACGTGACGCTCCGGAGGAGAGGACGTCTCATTTCTCTAAATACAAATCTCCTCTCTCCTCTCTCCTCTGGTTTCATTTCCTCGCATCTCTGGTGGGTGGGACTAAGACGCGAGGAAGAGACGCGAGGAAGAGACGCGAGGATGGACGTTTAGAGCTTTGAGATGCACCCCCTGGGTGTGACGTAGAGGGGCGGGCTTTGAGCCTCTTAGCCAACAGCTATGTGTTCCCGACCGGGAGTCAAGTCAGTCATGCCCTTATTTGGGCAAAAACTCGTAATCTTAATATCTTCTGAACCGTCACATTAGAAAAAAAAGTTTAGTGTGTGCTGATAGAGAAATTAGCTACGAAGAGCCAAGCCGTCTTTTGAACCTGGCTGTAAACATGTTTATTATTGCTGCAATTATCGTCTTCTTTGAATTGGTGTTGACGTGATTTCCGGTGTTTCTGCAGCCAGCCTCAAGCGGATGCTCGAGGAATTGCAGTTTATAACACTTCCGCATGGGCTTCATATTTTGAGACCGGAGGTTGCCGCTTGTGTCGAACACAGGGTTTATGCATATCTCTTAAAGCAAAGGACTGCAATGACCAATAAGTGGCAGTTTATTGTCCATCTTTACTTAAAGTCCATGTGTTCCAATGAGGCAGTATCAGTAAAACAATAGTAATGGTAAAAAGACAAAAAACCTCAGGAGGTTTAAAGAGAACCACATGACAGATTTTACATCTTCATCTCTAACTGCTTGGTTGCACATTCACACTGACCTTTGAAGGTAATAACTTTAGTCCATCCACAGTGTTAATGAATGGAAACAGTTTCATAGTGAAAATGTTTGTAAAGGCGTATATGTGTGTGTCATCATCAGGATCAGAGAAAGACAGAGTTCTTCTGTCACAGTCCAGGTTAACTCTGATCCTTTGGAGCTTCTTTTGCACTGCAATAACGGTGGGTGGATTCGGTGATGATCTTATTGAGTAGTGACCTGCGCCAAACCCTAATCTCCAGTGTCTGGTTTGATTATTTCCCTTCATTTTGAAAGATTCTGCAATCACACCCAGAGTCCATCCTGTACTGTCTCCCACATGGACATTCCAGCTGTGAGTCCCTGAGTCAAAACTCTCAGAGCCCAGGACAGAGACAAGACAATCAAACCTCTCTGGATTAAGAGGGAGCATCTGAATCTCACCTATACTCACACTGTTCAGCTTTACAGACACAATGAGGTTTGGATGAGCAGTGTTTGGATCCAGAATCACAGGACTGTAGGAGACCACGTCCTTGATCTTGTTCCAGATGTTGAAGCTCAGGTTGCCCAGGTGTTTGGCCACATCTATCAGAGCTCCTGAGTGCAGCTGTGGGTCCTCCAGCAGGGGGCGCTGCTGGGCTCTTTCCACTGCAGCCTTGTAGTTTTTCAGGAATGAGACATCTCCAGCTCTCAGCTCGTCCTCTGTGGCTCTGACTGAGTCTGAAAGAGCTGCTATCTCTCTGCTCAGAGCCTCCATCCTCTCCTTCATCCTCTGACTCTTCTGCTCCTCTTCCTCCCTCAGAGCAGACAGTCTGGCCTCCTCTTCTTTTTTCAGAAACTTGCGGAGCATCTTAAACTGCCTCTTAATCTGCTTCTCCGTGCATCTAGCCTGGTCCTGAATGTGTTCTGCAGTTTGATCAAACCTCACTTTAGCTTGTTTAAAAAATTTTAACTTTTCCTTCAATAGCTCCAGAGTTTCTTGAAGTTTCTTCTTGTGTTGTTCTGCCGCTTCATTGATGGGTCTGAATGTGTGGTCAGTATGTTGTTCTGAATCTCTGCAGATGACACACACCGGCTGTTGATGGTCCAGACAGAAGAGTTTGAGTCTCTCAGAGTGCAGACTGCAGATATCTCCTGAAGGAGTCTGATCTCTCTCCAACAAGTAGGCCTCACACAGATTCTTAAGGACTCGATTTATAGGTGGAAATGCCTTTGAAGAAACTGTCATACAAACTGGACATTCAAGTGTTTGTTTCCGTCTCCACCAGGTCTGCAGACAGCCTTTACAGAAGCTGTGGGTGCACGACAGAAGGACAGGTTCTCTGAAGATGTCATGACAGACCGGACAGCTGAGCTCTTCCGCAAATCTGGAAGCCATTCAGTCTCTGAGTAAAGCTGAAAACACAGCAGACTGTAAGTCAATCCAGTCAAAGCACTCCAACCTTCACTTTCAGTTGTACTCCTGTATTTTTCAAACTCACCTTCAGTGTTTGAGGAGCCTGTGGGCTGAGGCTGTAGTGTTGTAGTTCTCCACTGTTTTTCTCCTGTAGCTGATCTCACCGAGGGAAACTGTTTGGCTCAGAGTGAATCTCATCCTCTTATGTTGTAGTCTGTGTCTCTGTTTCTGGTTTGTCTCAGGTGAGTCAGGAAAGGTGTGGAGCTTTATGAAACCGCCTCTGGCTAGTGTTGTTAATCATCCACGAGAAAGGGGTGTGTCTCAATACAAATGACTCATTCATTGCTGGATATGTAGATTCATAGTACAGTTTGCATAAAATGCAGAAACATAAAAAGAAAACAATATTATATCATGCTAGATAACATTTTGCAAATTGAAAAAAAAACCATCAGAAAACCCAAAAACATCTATTAAAAATACTTCTTGTTTTGTGAAATGTTCTTTTGCGTTCCATGAAATGTCTTTTGGTTTTGTATTCCATAAAATATATTTTTGCTTTATTGTTTTGAGAAGGGAATGTTTATATTTTAAATAAAATATTTGGGTATTTTTATTTTTTATATATTTATATTTTCATGAATAAAAATTAACACATAGATTGATAATACACAGAGCGGGCAATACAGGACACTCAGAGGCTTATTCAAAGACTCCACCTAAATTATTGTCAAATATCACAAATCAAAAATACCAAACTGACACACACTCAAAACAAATTTTAATGAATAATAATGTGGATATAAATATGAGGTTAAAAAAAAAACCTGTGTATGAGTGTGTGGATGAGAAACATTTTTACAGCAAAAATGTTCCTAATGAAACGTCAAAATTAGGATAATGTTTTTGCGTTACATAAAATAATTTGTACTTCATTAAATTTTTCTTTTACAAAATCTTTTGTGATTTCACATTTCATGAAATGTTTTTGTTCCTGACTGTTTTTGAATTTCAAAAGTTGGTTTTCATTTTACAAATAAAGTTGTATTTTTCGATATCCCAGTCCATGAAGTGTTTTCTTTTTTAATTTAATACTTTTGTGTTTTGTGAAATGTTTTTGCGTTCCATTCCACATTATTGGGTTTGTTAGACGTTAATTCCTTTTACAAAAGGTTTTTGTAGCTTGTAAAAAAAAAATTGCACTCCAAATATTTTTGCATTTTTTGAAATTCATTGCCTTTCATGACAAAGCTTTACTTTGTGTGGAAATGTTTGCATTAAATGCAGTTATTTCGCTTTTTAATTTCGAGTGTTATGAAACCTTTCTGCAATACCCAAAAAACTTTTTTTGCATTTTATGAAATACTTTTTTTGTGTAATGGTTTTGTTTTTGGTGAAAGGATTTTTGTGAAAATGCGTTTCCTATTTTATGAAATATGTATGCGTCTGATGAAATGTTTGTGACATTCAGTGAAATGTTTTTTTTGTTACATTCATGATGTGTCTGTGCAGTTGACCTTCAGGGCCTCCGTATCTTTGCCTGTGTCTATTTTATTGGAAACTTAGGTTGGTTGGTTAGCTTGTCAATTCATCACAGAGACTATGTCCATGTTCTGCACAGTCTATAGCTTATATTCATATTTTTATTTCGAGAAGGTAGAGAATAAGCTGATCACTCAAAGAATGTGGACCTTTTTCACACACCAGAGTTAAGGAACGCTTTATTCAACAACAAAAAATAATAACACAACAGCACACCATTTTTAATTCCCCATTTCTCTGAATTGGTTCCTTTTTTTTTGTTTTAAAGGAAGCATATAAGCATTAAAATATCTGATACCTATGTCTATGACATCAATTCTTGAAGAGACTCTCATTGCCTCATTGCCTCCTGTTTCAGTTTTTTTAAAGGGTTATTCTTTGCTTAAGAGTCAAGACTGTCAGCTGTTGGTCTCTGATAGTTTCTTAGGAGGAGAATACCTCATGACTCAGATATACTGGTGTGGTAAGAGCATAAGAGACATTTAAAACAGGTTCATCCTGTTAAGAGAGGGAAAACAAAAACATATTCAAATATTTTAACAGGGTTTCATAGGGAGGAGCATTTATGGGATGTGGTTTAATACTTAGGACATACTTACAGTCTGTATTCTCTTTAGCCTATAGTTGTTAAACTGAACCAACAGTCTTTAGTGTGAAAGTAGATAGATAGATAGATAGATAGATAGATAGATAGATAGATAGATAGATAGATAGATAGATAGATAGATAGATAGATAGATAGATAGATAGATAGATAGATAGATAGATAGATAGATAGATAGATACTTTATTAATCCTTTGGGAAGGTTCCCTCAGGAAATTCAGAATACTAGGGAATACTAGGCTCCTCTTTTTTCATCTTCACTCTGTAAAACAGCCAGCATTAAAGAAGGTCCCTGCTCATCTTCAAACCACTCTCAGGAAGTCTTTTCCAAAGTAGACCCAGGCATGTTGGACCTTCCTGATGGCATCTTTTTGGATTTTGAGTTCATGAAGTGCGGCATCGGGCACAGAAGTCACTCCAGCTTCTTCTTTTCTCTTAAACTCAGTTCATTTTAGTACCAGTTGGTGCATGAGATCATGAAACACATATTGTCCACTCTCCTGTTTCCCATCTGGCACTGGGGGAGCTCTCCTGGTGTGTCTGTGGGGGTAAAATGTATGATCAAAATGCAGAAATTTGCATGAACACTATGTGTGCAGTGACAGATTCTGTGAGGTTTACTTCTGAGATCAGGAAGGGTTCAGGATGATCTCTGAAATGAACTCTGTGCTCATAAAATGACATCTTAGAGGGCAAATACTGGGCCTATACTAGACACTAGTATCCTAATAGGACAACAGATTCTCAGTGGATGCCTCCCTTTATAAAGGACTGAAAAGAAAGCTTCAGGCTCTTTACCTACAGTATGCAAAACTATTCAAAAACTGTTCAAGCATTCAAAACTCCTACTGGAGTAAAAGAACACAAACTCTATGTACTCCTGTAGTACCTCTAAATCCTGAGAAAGTTTCTCAGTCCATCCGGAGAAACTTTTGCAAGATCTCACAAATTAACCGGATGTTTTCATTTTGTTTTGGTGCCTGACTTCCTGTCCCGCTCGATCTGCTCTGTTGAGATTGATGTGTCGTGCTCCAGCATCCGGCAAAAATAGAAGTCTTGATTATCTGATCCGGAGGGCTCCGACCTACCGGATCAGAGACGCAGCCGGAATGCAACGGAGCGGATCCAGTGGAAGTTAACACATTGACTAGAATAGAAACGTATCAGATCTGGAGCAGTGACGGATCGGAGACGGACTGGACCAGATCTGGTGGACTTTGGACGTTACTCAATATGGCTAAAAAGAGGTGTTGGTGAAAACAATGCTATGCTGATGAGTTATTGACCTGGGAAGGCCAGATCTCTGAAAATGCTCCTGGTACCTGTGGCCTTAACTAGGAGTTAGTTAGTCTTGATCAACTCAAAATGTTCCCTTCATGAAAGGGTCACCATATTTATCCTAAAGCAAACAACCAAATCTGTTGATCATGACTTTGAGATGACTTTTTCCTGCCACGTTGAGCAGAGTATTGCTGCTCTGTACTCTTTACTGCTCGCTCAGGCGTCTGTCATATTTTTCTCTTAGTCTGTTTTGAATGTGAAAACATCCCTAAACGTGTTGTTGTGAAATCAACATAGATACAGTTACTGAACCCACCTCCACCTCTTCTTCTCACTACTCAGCCTTTAGCAGTTATTCAACTATAACTATAACTATCTCAGATGGTTAAATGGAAAATCTCTCTTTTAGAGAAACACAGGACAGAGTTTTCATAAAGGGAAAGTGACATTAGAGATTATGAACCCTTAGTTAACTTCTAGAAATAGGATGAATAGGGGAATTCTCTTATATGTCTTTCTACCTTCAGCAGACGCAGACCCCGAGCCATCTGTGTTTGCAGATTCCTGTTGTTGCTCAGTCTTCTCCTCTCTCTCCTCCCTCTCATGGCTCTGCTCTCCTCCCATCATCACAGTCACCAACAGAACAAATCACAACTGTGCAATAAAGCACAAGAAGAAACATGCAACAGATTAATACTGTAGCACCACATTCAGCTGGTTATCTAAGCTCTGAAACTTTTTAGAAACGTTTCTTCTTCATGCAGTTTGTTCTCCTTTTGTCAGTATATTTGAATGTTTTCAGCAGTGTAGAGTTCAATGACAGTGAAAGCCTGAGTCTCTATATTGATGCAAGATAAATGCAGATTATTAATGCAACAGAAAATCATTCTCTCTGCTGCCATACTGTTGGAAGGAAACTTTTTCACCTCCAACATCAGCGTATGTCTCAGTCCCAGAATCCTCATATTGGCTGGTCTGGTTTGGCGTCACTTAAACAACCAGAGCAGCTGATTTAAGAGGAGTCAAAGGGCAGACACTCCGAGCAATCTAATGGTTCCTGCCTCAATAATAAACTCAGGCAGAGATATCTCTGTGCAGCAGGTGACAAGATAAAACGCAGAGAGTGAGAGAGGACAAAGATGCACAGACCTTGACAGAGAGAAAGAGGATGAGAGAGATCAAACCACCCCTGGTTATCAGCCCGGACATCTCTAATTCCTTCCAGAATGATCCGTCTACGGCGCCAATCCAATCAAACACAACTCAATCAGCTCAGCTAATGCAGCCGAAGGGATCATCTTACTCTGCTTTACACTTTACACCACCGCAGTGCAGGCGGTGAAAGCTTTCCTGGTGGTCTGTAATGCATACTGGGAAATCAGGGGTTTTAGCTGGCTGCAGTATTCACAGGACCCAGAAGAAATGAATCCACAGCATTACATTTATCTGATAGATCTCCAGAAGAAAACTATCCACTGATGCTCTGATAATCCATTTATTATTTTTGGGATATTTCAGCAAGAAGTTCACATTTCTAGATTTTATCATTCGTGTAAGTTTGTCACTTAAGTCTTTTGTTTTGAAATACTGTTTTGGGGGAAAAAAGATTTTCAAAATAAAGTCAAGGCTCAATGATCGTTACCCAAAGGCTGGAATTTGGTGTGAGGAATAAAAATATTGATATGATATGGTGCATCTCTACCTGCAGGCCTGCAAAACTAAAGCCCAAGTATTGTCAATTAGAAGGCTGCACTCTTGATTTTGTGACGCCGGCAGCTTGGACCAAGAGCACTGCCATAGTCAAGATAAACATCTCGCTAAGCATAACTTTTGACATCCCCTGACTCTCTAAAAACATGATGTTACAAACAGGGGTGGTGTCTGTTTTCTCAAAGAGTTTTTCATCACTATGATGTTTGTTTTAATAAACTATTGTTCCTTTGACTCAAGTGCTGCACATGCTCCTCCGAACAACAGATTTGAATACAAACCCAAACCCTGATCTTCTCCTGGACCAAACAAAGTATTTCTGATGCCATAATCGAATCAAACTTTGACAACTTTGTTCTGTTTTGTGAAGCCACTACTGTTGGGTCAGTTCAAATCAATCAATCTTTATTTATATTGCGCCAAATCACAACAAATGTTATCTGAAGACTCTTTACAAACAGAGTGAATCTAGACCGTACCCTACGTTATATTATTAACAAAGACCCAACATCAAGACAGGATAAGATCCAGTCCCATCTTACAGACAGGACTCCGTCTGATCTCATCTTAATCCACCATGAGCAGAGCACTTTGCAGCATTTAGCAAGTTACAGTGGCAAGGACAAACTTCCTTTAACAGGCAGAAACCTCCAGCAGGACCAGACTCATGTTAGACACACCCGCTGAGACCATGCTGGAGAGAGGGATAGAGGGAGATGAAGAGAGAGATAGTGGTGAGACTGATAGTAGTAGTTGTAGCACCTGGAGTCTGGCACGTCCACAGCAGCAGGCTGTCTACGGCAGAGATCCAGAGGAACCTACGGGACAAGGGAGCTCAGGGACTCCAGAAAGGTCTTTGGATAGTAACCAAGTGGCAACCTCCAGTCTAAAAATATTAGTCCAATGCAGAAGTGCTAAAAACTGCAGTTCATCGTGGATCCGCTTGAGGCTGGCTGCAGAAACACCGGAAACCACATACACACCAATTCAAAAAAGCCGATCTTTACAGCAGAAATAAACATGTTTACAGCCTGGTACAAAAAACAAGTGTAGTCTGGATAGCTCATTTCTCGAACGACACACACTGAACAGGAGGGGAATTTTTTTCTAACGCGGCAATTTTGAAGATATTTAGATTATGAGTCTTCCAATGAGAGGCACAGCTGACTTGATTGACAGGCGAGAACACTGTAGCTGTTGGCTAGGAGGCTCAAAGCCTGCCTCTTTACGTCACAATCGCTCGACAGCAGCAATATGGCTGCTGCCGACGATTGGCCTCAAAGCAGTGCTTCAGAAACAGATGGGTGACGTCACGGATACTACGTCCATATTTTATACAGTCTATGACAGTAACTTTAATGGGACAGGAAGAGTTAAAGTCATAAGGAAAGAGAGGCCGGGGGGGAGATCCCAATGTGTAAGTTCCCCCGGCAGTCTAAGCCTATAGCAGCATCACTAGGAGCTGGTCTAAACCTTAACCAGCTCCAGCTATAAGATTTATAATACAGAAAAGTTTAAAGTCGACTCCTAAAAGTAGAGAGGGTGTCTGCCTCCCGGACCCTGACTGGTAGATGATTCCAAAGGAGAGGGGCCTGATAACTGAAGGTTCAACCTGCGATATTATTTAGAGACTAGATATGAGGAGCAGGCCTGCATGTTGGGAGCGTAGTGTTCTAGAGGGGGGATAGAGCATTATGAGCTCTTTAAGATACGAAGGTTTGCTCGGTTAGGTTTCGGAAAAGATCATTTGACTGATTTAAATAACACATGAGTTGTGTTTCGGTTTCACGTGGACATGAACTCACCTGTCCAGGTGAAAGGGAGTGTATTTAAGGAGTGCTGTCAGCACACATCTGTCTTTCTTCAGAACAACTATGTTTTTTACTTTCTAAAATGATGTGGTATGTTAATCCCTTTATTGTGTTTCTATTCAAGCTATTATAATGACATCTACTGAGCTGTGTTTGCACAGCCTGCAGTCCAAGACACACGAGCCATCAGTTTATGGGCTGCATGTGGACGTTCCTGTCACCCACTCTGGAATAAACAGGAACAAAATGCTGCTGAATATTTTCACACACTCATGTCTGATTTTATTCACAGCACAGTAACAAACAGAGATTACAACCAGCACGTCAAAACATTAGTAGAAGTAATGATCGGCAGTAAAACAGGCAGCAGGCCTTTCAATAGGAGAAATTAACTGCCTCACAAATGTGTTACGGCTGTGGGTTTCTGGCTGAACTGCAAAGCAATAACTTGTGATAATATTCACATAAAAGTTGATTAGGGTCTAACCTTTACTCCACACCTAAATATAACATCTGAGGGGGAGCGTCTGCTGGACGGGCATAAGAATGTAACCACAGCAGGAGCAAATATAAAAACAGAGTATTATAGGATCTATAGAGGAAACATTTTGGATTATGTATTTCATTTTACTTCAAAATATGACACATTTATCAACTCCAGCTGTTAAAATCCAAGGCCAGCAGGATAACAAGTGAATTAAAGCTGCACATGCTTCATTCATGAACTTAAAGAGCATCTTGATCAGCATTCAGCGCAGTCGCCTCTCTTCCCCTCCCCAGCTGTTACACAGAGAGAAAGACGAGCTAAATTTAGCTCCCTCCTCTCTTTCTCTCAGATATTCTTTTGTTTTGACTTGCGCTCCCTCTTATCTCCGGTGCTGCCCTCTTTGGCTGAGGACTCTCAACGCCACACAAAAACCTACATGTGACCCGCAGTGTGCAGCTGCAGGGTCCTCCAGTATCACTTCTCTTCTTTCCCTTTTTTTTTTTGCTTTTCTTACTCAGCAGCCACTCAAAGGGTTTGTAGACAGGCTGCGTGCATTCAGAGGATGCTGAGGTGTGTTTTTCTTGCTTTTCTTTCCTTCAATAAATGAAACGCTTTCAGCATGAATAGGGTTCACCCTCTAGGAAATAATTAAGATAAATAATCTCTCACTAGCAGCTTAATTAAAGTCTTTCTGCATTATTGATTGAATTAAAGTACGGGTGTGTTTGCACCCACTCTATTCTCCCTCCACTTTAAGAAGTGGGCATCACAGTATCAGGTCTGCATGCTGATTAAAGCTCCTATATGACGTTTTAGCTGACTGAAATTAATACTGATGCCTCAATCTGGCCGATATAGCAAGCAAGACCCTTCATAACCAGATTAACAGGTTATCTATATGGGCCTACAGCTATTTGATATGCCTGTAAACTCTGTGGCGGAGTAGGTGCCAAATGATAAGATTAATCACATGCTGATAAAACAGCTCTTTAAATTTTTTCCATGCCAAAGATTCACCATGAGTTGCACGATACACATTATAAGTAAAAATAGATGAGACTTTTTTGGCAGAAAATATCAGCAAATACAGAAATGGCCTCACTTTGTTAGTGACTCCCCAAAAACTACACAACTCCTAAAGTTCCTTTAAGTAGCTTTAAATTTGGCAACAGAGACACTTGAGTTGTCTAAAGACACACATTTTTGATTTATGTTTATTTCCACACCACTTTAATGGTTTAGTGTTTTAGCTGTATTGACCTTGTTTATGCAGTATTTATGTTTCTGTGTAAGAATATTAAGATAAACTTAAAATTGATTATTAAAAAATTAGTTTTTAAAGGTGCAAACACAGAAAACCTGCAATAAATATCATGGCACGCATCTAAAGAAATAGAAATCTTTCGTTCCTTGAGATTTATTTTGGATTTGTACAGATGTAACAGTAACCTGTTGGCTTTATCTCCATCACACACCGTTTTAATTCAACTCTTGTGTTTATGAGTAAAAATAGATGATATGTTTACAACACTGACAGCTCCGCCTACTGACAGGAAGTGTGTGCTTCTCTGTGTATGTGTGTGTGTGTAAGCTGTTAGCTGCTGTCGGGAACAGTCATTAATTTTATCCCACCTAGTCGACCCCTCGTCTCCTGCGAGAGTCGTCCGTCTCTGTCGGCCGCCGGTTCCGATTAGTTTGCGGTGTTTCCAGGCAGAGTATCCCGTCCGACGTGTCTGCTGAGCTGCTGACTCCAGAGATCGTTTATATTGGAGAAGAGGGATCACTCCGAGTGTTAAATCAGAAGGGACATAGAAGGCAGTGTGGTAGAACAGGGGGGAAAATTCACAATTCAAGAAGAATATTGATGCTTTAAATAGATATTCATTTTACAACAATTAATGACTGGATTAATTCATTAAAGTTCCCTTTGAGTCAAAGAGGATTCTTACGTTGTTCTATTTCCTTTTTAAACATACAATGCACCTGAAAAGGGTCACCTACAATCATGTTTGTGGCTTAAATATTACCAAACAAAAAAACCTTGTTGGTACTTTTTGATATTTGGGAGATTTCCATTTCCTGTAAAAGAAACAATCACAATCTACACTGTAGGCCTTTTAATAAAATGAGATACAATGAAAAAAAACCTGTTAATTTAGTTGAATAGGCCACTTACAGGGTTTAAAAATATTTGCGATTAATGCATTCTTAGATTCATTATTTAACAGTAAACACATTCATGGGTATAAACTGTTAGTTGCTTATAACCATAGACACTCAAAAGTTAATCGAGTGTACTGTCTTAGTTTAATGTATTGCTTTATACTGGTTTTAAACCATAACATTATACAAATGAACCGACCTGATCGTTGTGCAGGAATCAGCATCTCAGAATAATAGTACACAAACTATGGCAATACATTGAATTGTTGGATAAGAATATTTGACAGGAAGAAGGAGACATAGAAGACATCGGCAACTTTGTCATCCCAAAGGAAATTTAATTTGCACCAAAGTGGTAAACTGACCGACCAACACACTGACAATGCCATGCACACAGCCATAGAGCTGAAAGAGGGATGAAATAAAATGCAACTTCATAAACACTGATGCAGGGTGTAGGATCCACTGCCTGTAGTAATGAGACTTTGTGCCAGTTAACCAAGAACAGCTCTTTTATAAGAGCAAGTACTAGGGAAAAAAACAATACCACAAAAACAGAAGGGAGTAAACCCTCTTCTTTTACTCAACGATCTTTGTTTGTTTCCTCCACTCTGGTTCGTCACCGCCCCCCTCCCACCCCAACCTGCTGCAGTGACGTCACACAGGTGGAGAGCTAATGGAAGTGTCAACAAACTAGACGTCACGAGGTTTGGAGGACGTGATTGGCCCAAAGCGCCCTTCCCGGGGCTGCACGAGGAAAGAGGAGGAGGACAGCCGCGCGTCCAGTTGCTATGCAGGTTATTGAAGAGGGGAGACAGCTGTGACATTTCTCTTTCCTTTTTTTTTTTTTTTTTTTTTTTTCAGTTTCTTCCTTTTCCCTGGCCCATGCACGCGCTCGCAGGCACGCGCACACACTCACTTTGAGCATCTGGGCCAAAAACATCAGGAGCTTTGAAGCAGCTGATGTGAGGAAGCAGCATGAAAATATGATGGAGGCAATCTGAGGTTATGAAACCAGGGAGGATTATAAATAGAATAAATAGAAGAGAATAAACCTCTTAAACTACATATTTACAGCATATAAATATAAAATTTGTGACATATATATTAAAAATCATCATCAGACATTAGACTAAGCAGGTTTCACACTCTCCACACACATGTACAAACAAATACATTTTTCATCAGTCACCCATTGTTTGAATTTTAAATAAATCATGATACAACCATATTTTATCCTGTTATTTTGCACGGTTTCTACACCTGTTAAATGTTTTTAAGTGTGAAACAGAACTCTTATTTGTTGGCCGTTGTTTAACATGAATGCACTTCTTGTCATTGACTCACTTTAAGTGTTTTGTTTCTGTTTGCTAATCTTTGCTCAGCACTGCTGTCCTTGTCTGAACTTTAAAGACTCATACGCCCCTCGTGGATAAGGCTCCACATATGACTCAGTTTTACCCGAAGGCATGTTTTTTTTTTTACAGATTTCACAAAGGCCTTAATTTGTACTTTATACTCGCTCACCATCGTAGAATTTCATATTGCTGTGTATATATATTTAGTAATGAATAAAATGAAAAGACCTTGGAGAGAAGGGCTACCCTTTAAAAAACAGTATAAAATAATGAACTCAAACCTTCAAAAGAATGTAATAACAAATATGTAGAATAAAATCAAACAGGGTGTTATAATACGTACATGTGGGATATGTAGAATCAAATAAAAAATTATACATTATAACATGATTGATGGCATTCATTAACACAGAAGCCCAAAGTGTACGTGTATCCATTTTATCCACTAAGTTTTTGCGTGTGGGCAAATCTGCTGCAGTTGTTTTTTTGTTTTTCAAGATCAGAGCTGAAGTCTCTTTCACACATGCTGTCCTCAAAATTGTTAGACAACTTTCATTTCCTAAAAAATGTCTATAAATTCTCAGGTGTGCAGTTTTTATGAAGCCCCTCATAAGCTGAGAAACGTCAAGATGTCGAGCGAAGCATGGTCTTTAATGCTATGATGTAATTAGACATACTAACCATTATCCCATTTATTCTGGTATTGCACTTTAAACATTTTTAGATATTGGGTCTTTAAAAGCATTAGGAGTACATTTTTGAGCAAGGAATAATAGTCTTCCTTCTTGTATCAAGCATTTGTTTGTATTAGAAGAAGGACATCATAATTCAATGGGGACACGCGTTTGAGAAATGTAAAGCTAGAACCAACCTAAAATACAGCAGTGGTTCAGTTTTGGGAGTAAAACTATGAAACAGCCTCAGTGATGAGTTGAAATTGTGCAGTTCTTTTTCGAGTTTCAAAAAAGCCTCAAATTGTAGACGAATTAAAGATTACAGCATAAAATAACTATGAAGTAAGTTATGCAGTGTAGAGAAAATCTACTTTTGTTGTTTTCTTTTTTGCACTGTTGGTGTTCTGGGCTAAATCATGGATTGTAGGATAGGCAGAAATAAGGTTTTGGTTTCTGCCTATTCTTTTTTTTGGTCATTGATTGTGTGAATATTATTATGTGAAATGGATCAGTATAAACATGCAACATGGTTTTATTTTATGAGTTGAATGGTCACACTAACTGTTTACTTTTGTTCCTCTATAATATATGTAAATAAATAACATACATCCATTCATTGAAAACAGTATCAACATGGAAGTGAAAGTGTTCACACTGGTGTGCAGAGAAGAGTATACAGCAGCATGCTCAGAGAGATAGCACAGCGTCATCACCTCGGCCCACTCACTCATGGTAAATCTCCTCCACTCTGACCTGCTGAGTGTTCTCACGTTGGCTCACCCTGAGGTCTTGCAGAAGTTTTACTGAAGGGTTCTCAGGAAAAATTCTGGATGAAGTTGGTTGAAAATGTTATACTACATGTTTGTGTTCACACATGCAGACCACCCTGAAAATTTCAGGAAGTATTCAGGACCTTTGTGTCTCTATTAATCTCATAAAGCAGTTTAACCTTGATAATGAGTTGATTGAGTTACTTTCTCGAGATCTTGACTTAATTGTCTTGTTATTTCTGGATAACAATTGGTTGTTCTATTATAAAGGATTCACTTATTTCATTATCTTGAGATAACAAAGCCTGTTTCCTTGTGATAAAGCGATAATTTTCAAGACAATAAGCTGGACCAAATCACGTCATGCCCACACTAATAAGGGCAATACAGGGGTGGGACAAAATATGAATACAACAATACAGTATTCATAACTCATGTGATACAGTTACTGTATCGCTTGCACCACTTCATTTTAAAATAATGCGGTGCTCTAAACACATTTCCCTTCACTCGCCGTGTCACTGCTTCCTGACTCCTCCCCTGTGGTCACACTCATGACATCAATCCTGCACTTTACATCTGAGTCATTTATATCCTTCAGTCAATCAGATATTGTGATGTATGATTGCATGATTGCCTCACAGTTTATCAGTCATTGCAGAATCTCTTCATTGATATATTATCAGAGGCCATGCACTCTATCATATCATGAGTTACCCTTCAAATCTCATCACTACTAATGAGGTAGGATGAGACTTCTTCAGTGTTTGTGGGGTGCTTGTGCAGCTCTTAGGATATGATCACATTACATTACAGTGGTGCACTTATTTTCACAGGACGACAATCAGTGTTATCTCAAGATAAAATAATAAGGCAAAGGATAGGAACCATTGATTATGTTATTACAGGAAAACAGTAAATACAATGTGTGAATGCGTGTTCGCTTCAGGCTATAGATTACAGTAAGATATGAATTATTATTATTATTATTAATATTATTATATTTTTATTTTATTTTTTATTGTAGGTCTTATTCTTATTCTTATTCTTATGCCTTGTACAATGAGAGCACAGTTTACTAAAGTCAAATTCCTTGTGTGTTCAAGCATACTTGGCCAATAAAGCTGATTCTGATTCTGATTCTGATTCTGAAAGAGTAACATAAGCATAATAAGATGTAATTCCAGGTACTATAGGGTTCAAATGATTAGACAAAATGTGTCAGTGCAAGAAAAGTATTACAGTATATATTATTATTTGTGGGAAACATTTCACTGCAGCTTTAACTTAAAAAAAAAAAGACATCAAATATTTTCTTGGAGACAGCAACTCAAAGCCTAGAGAAATTATTTTCCCCTCTTATTTAACATTTATCAAAAGAAAAAAGCTTGTTAAATGATTGTTGAATAATTTAACAAACATAAAAAGGTTGTGTTTCTTCTAAATGCACGTATTTATCTTGACTTAACAATTTAGTAAAAACCTAAACTGAACAGAAAATACAATTTTATTTCAATTTCGATTAAAAAATAGTTTCTCCAGAGGCTTTGAGACGTGGTGTAAATCAATTGATCTGTTTGCAGTTTCTAATATTATCATGTGAGAGTGTTTTGTGACTTATTGTAGGTTTCAGCTTTCAAGTATAAAGAGCTATTTAACAACTGCAATACGTTTTAATATATAGGATGGATTTATTAAAACCAAAGTCAATACATGATGAACAAAGATATTTGCTCATCATAGAAGTTATGAAGACCTTGCTTATCATATTTTACACTAGAAGACATTCATTAAAATTAAATATAAGACGTTTTGTTGCTCTTATTCTGGCAGATGGTAATGCATTTATAAAAGGACTGTTTTAGCCCTTATTCTGTATCCATGATATTTCAATAATAAACAGATAAATTAGACAGAACGTGTATTATTTAGCCTGTTGCTCTCAAAATACTTTAAAAAACTGAGACATTGATGCCACTATTAAAAGAGTCAGATGCTTACTGGTACAATATATTTTGTGATGGGGAAACTGTGCTTCTTTACTCCTCAGTGGTCATATTGTTTTTATACAGCGTGCTACGTCCTACGTCACCACGTTGACCCCGAAGCGGAAGTGGACACGTGGGGTTGAATTGAACCACCACGCATGTTGTGCTGCTGCGAAACTAATTCAGGTGAGTTTATGCCTCTTCACTTTACATTTGAAATGTTTAAAACAAACACAGTTTCGTATTGAGTTAAAGCTTTGTTTTGATGGATCGTGAGGTTAATCTGACTCGTTTAATCTCTCTGACGACAAACTTCTGAAAACTAGCTAGCTAGCCAGTTAGCCTGGGTAGTCCGGCTACACTGTCACAGTTTACTCAAGTCAGATTATTTCATGGATAAAGTTGCTGTATGATGAGATTGTGTGATCAGATGTGATCGTTTTTAAAGTCTTGGTATTGTTTCAGAATCAGAAGTGAACCCTCCTCACCATCATCATGGCTGTGAGAGCATCGTTTGAGAAAAACAACGAGATCGGCTGCTTCGCCAAACTCACCAACACGTACTGTTTAGTGGCCATCGGCGGCTCAGAGAACTTCTACAGGTGAGCTTTTACCTTCACACACACACTTATAGAGTGTATGCAGCTTTATATGTGTGGTACAGACTGGTTTTGTGTAGCATGGAGGCTAACGTAGCCTCATGGCCTGTCTGATGTCATTAAAGTGCAATCTAAGCCTTTATGTAACAAGGGGAGTGTCAGGACACAGGACATTGTTGATGAATAAGTACACACACACACCTATCCAATGGACATAATAATAACAATGTGTGCCTCCGTGTGAAATCCTGGTAAGAGTTATTGGTCCACTGCTTTTTTTCAGACAAACGTATCTGTACTATCATTCAAACTAAATGATGTGACAAACCAATACACAGTAAACAGCTTTATATTCCTATCTTTTAATCACAACAAAGTTTACGCATTCCTCCTTCAACACTGATCCCTCAACAGTGTAATAATGTGTGAGATTTCACTTTGTCTGATGCTGTTGCAGACGCAGGAGAGTCATAAAATGTGTAGACAAACTGTGGGAGATTCACACTAAGATTGCCGATCTGATGTTGTACATCACCAAAGCAGCAACCTCTGGCCGCAAGAATTGAAGCTAATGTGGAAGTGTTAAAAACTGCAGTCTCTCGAGTGTCCGCTTGAGGCTGGCTCAAGAAGTACCGGAAACCACATACACACAAATTCAAAAAAGCCGATCTTTACAGCAGAAATAAACATGTTTACAGCCTGATACTAAAGACAAGTGTAGTCTGGATAGCTCATTCTTGATCGGCACACACTGTACGGGGGGTACATTTTTTCATAACGGGGAAATTTCGAAGGTATTAAGATTACCAGTTTTCCATTATGAGAGGCACAGCTGACTTGATTGACAAGTTGGTTGGCTTCAAAACAGTGCTTCAGAAACAGATGGGTAATGTCATGGGTACTGTGTCCATCTATTTATACAGGCTATGACATCACCACTGCCACGCCCCTCTTACACATCAGTCAGTACCTCAGGCGAATCAGGGCTAAGACACTGTATAATGGACTTTCCTTTAGCTTGTCTGCTGTCTGTAAAGTCTTTTTACATTATTTGGGGGCTTTCTATGCCATCATTGAGGAGACAGGACGGTGGATAGAAAGTACGGAAACAGGGAAGAGGAAGTGAGGAATGACATGAGGCAAGAAGCAGAGGTTGGGAGTTAAACCCAGGCTGTCATGAGGACGGAACATCGGTTCAAGGGAAGTTTGATTAAACTAGTAAGTTAAAGCCTGATTTATACTTCAGCGTCAAATCAACGTCGTAGGTCTCTGTAGCCTGACATGCACATCCTCCAAAACGTAACTACTCTTGGAAACAACGCAGATCGCAAGCCCTGTGATTGGTCCACTGGGCACAGTCATATTTCCAGCATTTCCAGCACTTCTGGAATCACCGTACATCGACCGTAGATTTATTCTCCTCCGACATCTCCTCTCTATTCTTCCCTGTAATCATTGCTGTATGATAAACAGCAACACGCCTCAGCTCTAAATTAACACAATACACTCAGAATCAGTGTAAAAAAGCAGAAAACGTAGCGCTTTGTGGTGCTCACAACCATATCCACCACTACAGCGTAGGGTTAATGCCGAAATATAAACAAGCACCCCATCTGTCTTTATAGTCTGAAACTGTACTGCATTTGTTGAATTAGGGAAATGAACATCAGCAGTATGCATCAATGTTAATATGCCAGATTCACCGCGAAGGCTGTATTTCAAACATTGTCCTACTGCAGGTACTTAAAGACATATGTAAATTACAGAACACATCACAGGACAGCACTCAGAGGAACTCCCAAACATTTGTACACATTTATAACATCACAGACAGACGGATGTGCAGAAGGTTGTTAAAGTGTAAAGTGTAAGATGAGCCACTAAAAGAACATGCATCAGAGGAAGACACAGGTATCAGATATGAGAACATGACTGATGGGGTTTAGCCGGTGATTGAGGTTGGGTCCAGATTAAGCCCAAACACAAGTGAACCATGTCAGCATTTAACAGAACTGTCAGATACTGCATTCTCTATGTATTGTCTGTTAAAGGATATATATGTAATATAAACCGTGTGGTCACTAAGAAACATAGCAAAAATTTAATCCCTGGCTTCCCATGCAGAGTAAGAAATGCTGGCTCATGATTTCATTTCCTCACGGCTTGATTACTGCAATTCTCTTTATCAGCCTCAATAAATCTTCTCTTGACCGACTACGGTTAATACCAAACGCTGCTGCAAGACTGTTAACCAGGTCCAGTTAAAAAACCTACATCACCCCCATTCTATTCTCCTCAAATTGACTTCCAACCAAATTCAGAATACAGTTCAAGATCCTCTTATTAACATATAAAGCTCTCTATCATCAAGCACCCTCATATACCTCGGACCTGCTCCATCCTTACATCCCCAGTAGACCCCTCAGATCCTCAGATCAGGGTCTGCTTGCTGTGCCTTGTTTTAGATTAAAAACTAAAGGTGACTGACCGTGCCTTTTGAGCATGTGAGGCCAACTCTGTGAAACAATCTTCCAGCCCAAGTGCGCCGTGCGGATTCCACTGAAATGTTCAAAAAGCAGCTATAGTCTCATTTGTTTGTTATGGCTTGTTATCACTTTGTATTATGGTTGTTCTTTTGTCTCCCATCATTATTTTTTTATTGATTCCACATTTAATTGTCTTGTCCTTTACTGATGCTGTGAAGCACTTTGTGACTATGCCCTGTGAAAGCTGCTATCCTCAATAAAGTTTACTTACTTGCTTACTTAAATCCAACGTTGAACTTTTAAATCTTGGTATAGAGTATTATACAATGTTCTATTATCATCTGCACAAAGCAATGCTGCTAAACCAACGTCACTTAAAAATCTGTTGAATGGAAATCTCCATCATACTCCCTCGTACATGTACAGGTCAAACATGATTTATAATAAATTCAACAATGATTCAGTTTCCCTTTGAACTCAGCATCGCTCATGCTCCCTCTTTTTTAAATGCTGTGCTCATTTAGTCTTCATATCTAGTCCTTTGTCTTTGGCTGAGTGCTGCATGGACAGCTGGCTCAGAGAGAACAGCCCGTCCAGTTGAAGTGTGTTGGGTTCCCGTGCAGAGCTGAGATAATGAACAGGCTGCTGTTTTTGTCTGCAGTGTGTTTGAAGGAGAACTGTCTGAAACCATCCCAGTGGTTCACGCTTCCATCGCGGGCTGTCGCATCATCGGGAGGATGTGTGTGGGTGAGTTATACCTCCAAACCAGCTTGCACACATGCACACACTGTGACTCCCCAGGTGTGTGTCCTCTTTCAGTCAGCCTCTGATCATCTTTATAACACCTCAGCAACACCTTTTAATCACACCTGAGTTTGATTTCTTTCCTAGTTTTTAAGATCTTTGTCAACATTTTTACCTTCTTCTCAACACAACAGGCCAAGAAAGTGTTTCTGATCAGTCTCTCTGTGTTTCTCGTGACTCTTCAGCTCAGTTCTACTCAGTTAAACCAGATTTTTAGCGCACATTTCATACAAACTTAAACCCAGTGTGCTTTACAGAGAATTTAAAAAAGTGTCAAATCACAGGAGTGGTTATAGACTGTACTTTTGTGTTTGTGCTGCTTTTAGGGAACCGTCACGGCCTCATGGTGCCCAACAACACGACAGACCAGGAGCTGCAGCACATCAGAAACTGTCTGCCCGAGGCCGTGAAGATCCAGAGAGTGGAGGAGAGGCTGTCTGCGCTCGGTAATGTCATTGCCTGCAACGACTACGTAGCGCTGGTCCACCCCGACCTCGACAGGGTGAGGCTGAAGCACACGCACACACACACAGTTAACAGATATGCTTCAGGGATGAAGCTGCTGTAATGAATCTTAATTGTAACTCCTCCTGAAGGTTTTTATTGTCCTTAAACTCGTAGGTTGGTGAATTCCATTTCCCCGCCAGTGTTTGAGTAAAATGTATCAAAGCAAGTCATTGCTCATGTTCATGTCCTCTCAGTTCTGATTTCACTAAATGTCCCCGTTTTCCCCTGAATTCTTGCGTCATTTAACCCCCGCCCTCTTCCTCCCTACCTCTGGTTCAGGAAACGGAGGAGATCCTCGCAGACACTCTGAAGGTGGAGGTTTTCCGTCAGACAATAGCAGAGCAGGTCCTGGTCGGCTCTTACTGCACGTTCAGTAACCAGGGAGGCCTTGTCCATCCCAAGACGTCCATAGAGGACCAGGACGAGCTGTCCTCTCTGCTGCAGGTCCCACTCGTGGTGAGTGCTGGCTGTGATCTCAGAGACAACACAGTTTACCCAACATTTTAGTTATTATTTGATATAAATGAAACCGTAGAAAAAGAAGAAACCCTAATAGGTTATCTGACGTATGAGCTTTCTTAAATCAGTGTATTTCAGGGCGGTACACAGCTCAAATTGTTCGTGTTAGATTTTTCCGTTAACAATGAAACTCAATTTCTTTTAAAATTCCTTTGTTCATTTCCACACAAAGCTCTTCTATCAGTCCAGATGAATCTTCTTCCTGTGTGTGGGGGCTGAGTGTCTCAGAGCAGAATCACACGCCAGATATACAACTGCAAACACAAAACACACCCCGCTCCTACTTTTACACCGCTGGTTCATCATATTTAACAGCTTTACAAACAGGCCTGTGGGAATCAGTTTGCATTACGTCATCAGCTATTTCTGTTGATGTTCAAAGGTATGTTTAATCTGACGGTCACTTCTTTAAATGAAGCTCAGTCTTGTGCTGTCTTTGACTCAAACAACACGACACTGCTTTGAGAGTTTAGCTGCTAAATGGAAACACTACTGAAAACACAAACCCCCCTAACAGTTCATACATGTCCACACAGAAGCAACAAGCACCGGGATGAAGTGCCGTCCATAACAGTAACGGCCAAATCTCTGATCTGTCACAGACCTGATGTGATGGGTTTCTATTCTAGTCAATGTGTTGACTTCCACTGATTATCAACTTCCCCTCTTTACTGAGTGTTTGCTTTAAGCATCCAGTCAACATGACCTGTGATGGCAGCAGTGTTGTGCTTGTTTACAGCCATGTCATGTCATGCAATTCTACAATAGTACCGTCCTCTCACATTAGTTATTAATTCAAACAGAGTTGCAGTCAGTTTACGCTGTGGTCTGGTGAGGGCTGGTCCAGGAAGACCAGAAGCTGGCAGGATTTTATTTTGCATTAAGAAAAGAAGAGTTGCATCATGGTGTCATTAATGTGTTCCAGCCAAACGGCAACCTCCGTTCTCAAACGATGAAGCCCATGCGGAAATGTTATAAACTGCAATACATCGAGAATCCGCTTGAGGCTGGCTGCAGAAACACCAGAAACCACATAGACATGAATGAGAAAGAGACGACCTTTGCAGCATTAATAAACATGTTTACAGCCTGGTTCAAAAAACGGCTTGGCTCTACGAAGCTAATTTCTCTATCGGCACACACTGTACGGGGGGGGTTTCTAACATGACGGTTCAGAAGATATTAAGATTTTGAGTTTTTGCCCAAATAAGGACATGACGGACATGACTCCCAGTCTGGAACACATAGCTGTTGGCTAAGAGGCTCACACTACATCACACTCTGCCTGGTTGAGTTCCGCACTTCCAATATGGCTGCCGCCGTCGATTGGCTTCTAAACAGCGCTCAGGAACAGATGGGTGACGTCACAGATACTACGTCCATATTTTATACAGTCTATGGTTCCAGCTCATATGCCGGATGTAGTACATCCTCCGGTGTGACTATTGCACATGTTGAGCCCTAGTTTACATGTCTTCCCCAAGCAGCAACCTATGGTCTTAAAATATGAAGCTCAAGCGGAAGAGTTATAAATTGCAGTTCATCGAGCGTCCACATGAGGCTGGCTGCAGAAACACCTGAAACCACATACACACCCATTCAAAGAAGACTATCTTTACAGCAGAAATAAACATGTTTACAGTCTGGTACAAAAAATAGTTAAGGGCTGGATAGCTCATTTCTCTCTCGGCATACACTGTACTGGGTGTGAATTATTTTATAGCTTGGTATTTTTGAAGATATTAAACTTACCAGATTTACCTAAATAAGGGCACAGCTGACTTGATTGACAGGAGGGCACCCTGTAGCTGTTAGCGAAAAGGCTAAAATCCCACATCTTCACCTCACACTAGCTCAACAGAAGTTAGGTTGAGTTCAGCATTTCCAATATGGCACCCACCGACAATTGGCTAAAAAACAGCGCTCAGGAACAGATGGGTGACGTCACGGATACTGCGTCCATTTTTTTATGAAGTCTATGTTTGCCACACTTTGCCTGTGCTCAATCATACAGCTGAAAAGTGCAAAGACTTTGCAAACAGACTAATTGTAAGCGGCCTCTGTATCGTATTGACTGATGGTTTGAGTCTCAGACCTTCAGGTGCAGCAGGAGTTATTTTAAGATGTTTCAGTCGAAAGGTTGAAAGAGGAACAAATCATTTATAATAAATGAGATGATTTAGTGCGCATTAGTGACGCTGCTTTTCTGTTCAGGCCGGCACAGTGAACAGGGGCAGTGAGGTCATCGCGGCAGGGATGGTGGTCAACGACTGGTGTGCGTTCTGCGGCCTGGACACCACCAGCACAGAGCTGTCCGTCATCGAGAGCATCTTCAGACTGAGCGACGCAGCACAGCCCTCCGCCATCGCCACCAGCATGAGGGACTCGCTGATTGACAGGTGGGCCAAACACACAGACGCACACACACGCACACACACGCACACACACGCACACACACACACACACACACACACACACACACACACACACACACACACACACACACACACACGTTACAGTATTCCATCCTTTTTATTCCTCCAGTGTGATTAATTTTACATCTTCTCATCATTCCTCATTTTTGCACCTGATACACGATGATGACGTGATAACTTGACACATCCAACCTGAGAGTTTCATCAAATGAAGAGTAAAAATCAAGATCCTTTTTGACCAACATCTGACTGTGTTTCACACACACGCTGCACTCACACTCGCTCAGGAACGATTGTAACACCCAACCTTCACAGCACTGGTGGGATACACTGACTCATTTACACTGGCTCATCACACACACTCAGACGCTGTTTAGAATTACCATGTTTGATGCTTTCCTTCATATTCACAGCCTTTAAAGGTGTCTCTGTGGTCCTGTTAAACTCGCACACACACATGAACACACACACACACACACACACACACACACACACACACACACACACACACACACACACACACACACACACACACACACAGAGGCTACCATCTGTTCATTTCATAACTACTCACCACTTGCAGCCAACTTTCACTTAATTTTTGAATCACTCATTGATGTTATGTCAGTTTGATGTTCAGACGAACTTCAGGTAGAATGTTTGAGCTCCACCAACAACTTCAACTCGTGCTCCTCTTATTTGGCTTTAATGTTAGATTATACATTAAAGCACATTTTGAAAACTATAATCTCCTGGCTTCACTTTTTGGTGGCTTGTGAAGTTCTTTTGGTTTATTTGTTTGCAGCATTAAGCTCTTTGAATGCATCGGGTTTAAGGACAGTCTACGCATATAAACCGTACATGGCACCAGATGTTTTTTAATGTAGTCAATGTGTTAACTTCCACCGGATCTGCTCTGTTGCGTTCCGGCTGTGTCTCTGATCCGGCAAACCTCGATCACATGACTCCAACTGTCCGGCGGTCCTGCTCCATGCTGCGTTCAGAAAACGCAGCCTATGGGTGTTGACGGATGAGAGAGTATAGAGCTGGACCGCAGCGGATCAGAGACGGACCAAATCTGGTGGAAGTTCATCGTATAATCAGTTCCCCTCCTGTCTGTAACACCTGCAGCGTCACGTCTCCATTCAATCAGTGTTGGTTGATTCTGTGTGTTCAGCTCCGTTTGCATGCCCTCCTTCAGTGACTCAAACTAAACCTTTTAAAGGAAAAGTTCATCCCCCAGGTTTCTCCACCCTGGATGTTCAGTTTGAACTTCATCCTGAGGTAGAAAAGCAGTGAGCCATTAAATGTGACTTCCAGCTCTTTAACCCTTTTCCTCTGTTTCCATCAGCATGGCGTAAGCTGTCTTCAGTTTCCTGCCGTCAAAGAGCTCTGCTGCCGATCGCCCGGTCTCAAACATGAAGTCAACAAGCTGCTGGACCTCGTTTTCTCAACTTAAAAAACACCTCCTTTCACACAGTAAATCTCAATTTTACTCACAAGCCTCAGCTCCCACCTGCAGCCACAGCGCTCCGATCATTTTGTACCTTTTTAGATTTTCCAAATCCTTTCCTCTGGTTACCTCAATCAGGTCTCTGCAGTCAGACAGTCATCAGTTTATGGTGAGAAATCCTGGCAGCCATTCATCCATCGACTCAAATCTTAATTTGACTGGGTCTAGAGGAGAGAATACCTTAACGTTTCTCAAATGAGAGACTAATAACTGTTAACAAAAGAAGAAACTAGTGCAGGAGGGTGAAAGAAAGCTGTCTGACAAGATAAGTTTTATATTTCAGCCTTTGATGCTCTAGTGAACGAATGAAACAGGTAGATTTAACATCTCTCCCACTGCGGAGGAGAAACTAAGCTTTGCTTTGCTAAAATGATTAGAAAACTGAATTTTTACACGTGCCTGTATCATTAAAAAGTCATTTTTTTGGTTGGAGTGTGTGTGTGTAACCCTGATGGGAAACTATCACATGCTTTAGCAGAATCACCTCCTGATGATTCAGAAACTCTTTTTGTCACTTGTAGTCGGTCAGGAATAAGGATCTTTTGTTGCCTGTAGCTGTAAGAGATTCCTGTCGACAGAAACTCAAACTGTAAAGTCCCAAACTTCTGACATTAAAGGTGTACTCCTGTGTTTTTAAACCTGGGAACTATTTTTTTCAATGTTTTCTTACAAACTACTCGTAGGTTTTAAAAGTTTAGGATTGCTCCGGTAGATTCCTTCAGCTAGGAGCTGTGATACAGGCCGTCAAGGCTGCAACATAATCCTTGCAGGGAATGCACCCAGAGCATCAGAGTGCGTCCACTAAAGGTTCTCGTCTTTGTCACTAACGGGCTCAAACTGTTACTTAAAGTGTTTGACAACATTGCCAAAATGATCTTTTTCATTGAACTGTTGCAACACAACAGATAAACATCAGCTTCTGACCTCAGTGCACGGCACATTATTTGATCAATCTTGGCCGAAACTGAAGTTGAGCTGCGGTGCATCCCTCCTTTTTAAATGTAATCACTGTAGTCTCCATATGTGTAGAGAATAGGGCCCAAATTAATAAATGCAGGAGTTCCCCTTATGAGTCAGGATGTTATCAAAGTGACAGAGAAACTCTTGATTGAATATTGTCGGCTGTAGTGAACTGAAAGTGTACACCATGCAGTATGATTTATGCTCGTGTTATTACACCAACACTGTGTGAAGAAGTAAACAGATCAAAGCAGAGGTTAGTGGATGAAATTTTTCTTAACAATCAAAATGTCTCATCTGTATTGTAAAATAAAATAAATCACCCTCTTTTTATCTGCTCGCTGTGTTTCCATGATTGTCTTAAAAACGGCATCTGATTGTTCAAATTGTGGAGTGTCTTTGATACATAATATATTACACTTGATATCTTTGCAATTTCTAAGTAACATTTAATGCCTCATAAACTTTTACTTCTGAGAAAACAAATGTGCTTTTTACTGCGAAACATCTGACAGCCATGATACATTTACAGAGAAAGGGGGATTCACTTGTAGCATCAAGTATTCACATCATAAGCCCACACTCTGCTCTGTCTTAAGGTACTATCCACGAAGCAAATTGTGCTGAAGCATAATATGCTTTATGCATTTTTGAGTGTTTTTCTCTCATGGTTTAGGGGGCACAAAGCTTCACAATCCTTCTGTAAAAGAGGGCCCCAAGGATTTACAATAAAAACAAGAACTAAATACAACACAATTTTATACCAGCTAAAGCAGATTGAACCCGATGTTTACAGCCGTTGTTTGCTTCGTGAGGATGTATTTGTAGCTTGTCCTGTTTCAATGGTCTCCATTGTTAGCTGCTTCACCAAAGAGACATTGTCCTTCTAACTTCTCACATGGCTTCAGATGATCAGCTGCTGAGGGGCCTGAAACGTCTGATAAAATAATATATATTTCAATAAAAATCCAATTTCATAGAAATATATCTTGTTCATAATCTGCGTACACTTCAAAAGTCAAAAAAGCACAAATAAAATTCAGTATTTACATCATTTATTTTCCCCTCTAAATCCTAAACTGGTTAACTCTTTACTCAGTACCCCAAAGGTCCAGAACTGACGCCAAACACTATCCTTCATTAAACCTAACTTTGAAATATTCTGTGCAAAGTCTCTATTTTTCAATATTGCCCTTTCGTACAGTTTATTTTCTAGTTATTGTTCGGCCTTCAGGCAGCACTGCATAAAAAACAGATGTGACTCTGCAGTGGAAATCACTGCATGGGCTCAAAATCAATTACAAAAACAATATCTTTGACCACTAATGCAGGTTAAAACTGTACCATGCAAAGAGGAAACCATATACAAACAACCCAGAAACTCCAGTAAATTCTCTGAGCCTATTTATAGATGGACTGAGGTGAAGTGGAAAACTGTTCTGTGGTCCAGCAAATAGTAATCTGACATTCTTCTTGGAAATCATAGTAGCTACTCTAAAGAGGAGAGGGCTTGTCAGCTCACAGTTCAAAGCCAGCATTCCGGATGGTATGGGGATCATAAGAGTCCATGGCATGGGTAACTCACACATCAGTGAAGGCTCCATTAATGATGAACTTTATACAGGTTTAGGAGAAACATATGCTGCCATCCAGACAATGACTTTTTCAAGGAGACTGTACATATTTCAGCAAGGCGTTGCCAAACCACATTCTGCATGTATTACCACAGCATGGCTCTGTAGTACTAGAGTCCAGGTCTAAACTGGACAACATTTCACTTTCAAAACTCTAGGAACCGGTCTCCTCGGTTCCTTAACTTTGCTAAAAGAAGAGGAGATGAACTAAAGAGGGAAACAGGCTCTTATCCAAACTGTTTTGCTGGCATCAAATTAAAAATGAGCATGTTTGATATGTTGTCTTTGCACTACTATCCCTTAAATATAGGCTTAAATGATCTGCAAACCATCAACATCTGTTTTTATAAACATTTATACAGCATCCTCACTGTTTTAGAATTAGGTTGTATATTTATTAGGTCAAGGCTGTCAATACGTCCATCACTCACACAGTTTTAATTCCAAACTTTCCCTGTGTGATACAGTCTGGTGGTCTGAGCTGTCATGCACTAGCAAATACTGAGACACGAGCCTGAATCAAACTAAAATATAGACTGAGAACACGAAAAACAGCACAACTTCCTAAACACCCAGGCTTCATCGCTGAAGAACAGATACAAGAGAAGAAAGACGTTTTAAAGGCAACTTTTTTTTATTTATTGGCAAATGCTTTGAATAAGGTTGTAGCAATGCATCTATGTACACCCCTCCAAACAGTGACCATGTCAGAAAGCCTAAAGAAAAACACACTTTGTAATACAGCTCGATTATATGATCGTTTATACGCACACATTTTTTTGTTTGTTTCAAACATACACGTACACATTTTCAGTTTTTGGTTTGGGAAACATCTAAAAAGACTTGTAAATGAAAACAATACAATTATATCTAATGTGTAAAATCAATAAACATTTATATAAAAAAAAAAGTCAAAACATGCAAGGTTTGTAGTGCATCACAACCTTTTTTGTCTATAAAGTCTTATCAAACAAAGGCAGACAGACGAACGGACAGAGAGAGAGAGAGAGAGAGAGAGAGAGAGAGAGAGAGAGAGAGAGAGAGAGAGAGAGCAGCAGAGCTCTAGAGAAGAGGAGCAGATAAAAAAAGAAGAAGAGATAATTGTTATATAGATACAGTAATCCTAAAAAAATTCTATGCCAACTCTTTTTATATTTGTATTAATTTATGTGCAAAAGAAGCTCATTCATTTCAAACATTAAATACATTTTATTTCGTCTAATGCTCGACTCTACGCTACCATGACACACTCAGCGTTCTTACAAGCTGTCTTCAGAGGAGAAAATGATATTAAAGCAGGGCCCGGTTCACCTCACCTCGGCTGGAAAGCTTGTCTGGGATCTGATTACTTCCTGGCTTCCACTTCTGCCAAGCACAGGCTGTGTCAGCTCTGCTCCATGTACAAAATGGGATAATTTTATTGGCATTTCGCTGCGTTATCCAGGCCAGCCAAAGTGAAACCACACAGTTTGTCAAAACATCCAGTCCTGTAATCAAACTAATTGCTTGTGACCCCTTGTTTGTTTCTGTGGAGACTGTATCCCTTCCTATGCTGCTAATCCAAACCAGCAGTGTTAGTTTGAAGCTAGATTATTGCTTGCATCTTTTTATTTTCATATCGCACATTCGTGAAACCCTCCTCTGAGGAACAATCTGAAGCGTGAAAAGCAAGCAAGAATTTAACTTTACGCCTGTTGGAGCAGAGTGCATCCCTTGTGTTTCCACTACTGTATAAACCTAAATCTCCTCCCCCTTTATTGGTCAGTTGTGACATTAAGTGTTTGTGTTTATATGTGTGAGAACTTTGTGCAGGTCAGGAAGACAGGTGAGTAGTGATATTAAAGGTGTGCTGTGCTTACAGAGCAGAAAGACATCAGTCTGTTAACATGCCTGACAGTGTGTAGCAGTGTGTGGCTTAAGACGCTAATGCTAAATTCCCTTCTGTGATTGACAGTTAGTAAATTACAGTAGTTTACAGCGGGGACCTTGAAGTGTACGACGGGGAAATATTGCACATGAGAAATTACTGTAAATGTTTCAAATCTACGAGTATTACAGTCATTGTTATCCTGATTGTCAGCGACTCTGCAGCCAGTGGTGAGCTGGCAGGTTGAGCGTCAGGCTGACGGTAAATGTATGATTAAAACAAACCCAGCACTCGCTTTACAACACAAACTAAACTACAGCTAATATCTCAAACAGAAGACAATAATTAAAAATACTAAAATGTGAGTTAAAAAAGTTAAAAAGTAAAACAACAACTTTAAGAATCTAACGTCTAACTTGTACTACCGCTGAAGGAGAATATGGGCTGACAGCTTCTGAACCCTGCTGTGTTTAGTAAGGGCTTCAACGTCTAAATCTGAACTTCCAATTACACCCAACTCTTGCAAGCGACTGCCTGGTTTCATGTTTACTGTGTCATGTCTTAATACACAAATATGTCAAATTTTTGAGTTTGACTCCCAGAATCCAAACTCATTGGTTGATTTATTCCCACCTTTTCAAAATAAGAGCCCTCAGCCTGTGTGGGTTAAAAGAGAAAATAAAGGTAGAAACTCTCAGAGGTCACAGGTATAATGAACTCTGAGGGCAGGAGAGACACTCGTGTCCTCTGGTTTCTGTAGCTAGTGTTGCATTTACTGACCAATATGAAGAGGGTGCTTTACTACGACAGAGAGAGGGGGACAAAGGGGGTGTCTGTCACATGTACACTGACTGACTGAAGGGAGGTGCTGCTACGTGGGCCTGCAATGCAACAAAGTGGAGAGGATTATGGAGTTGGTGGTTTCTGGTCGGGTTCTGGCACCACATACCCCTTTTTCCCCTCACGCCCCCTCCCCCTTTCTACCCTCTCCCCATCCTCCCTGCACCTGAAGATGTCCCGCTCTCCCTTCCCCTCTTCCTCCCTAGCAGCCGAAGGTCTCCTGAGAGGCGTAGACCATGTAGAGGAAGCCGTCCTCGTCTCTCTCCTGCTCGTAGATCTCAGAGATGGGGGTGGACACGGACACCATGCTGTGTTGGTTCACCAGCAGAAAGAAGGCCTGAGTGGGGTTCAGTTGCAAACGACGCCTGGGTGGTGGAACAGAGGGAGAGAAACAAAAACATCAGATTAAAGTTTTTTAAAGGCTTTTTCATCACCAGTCAGTCAGTTGCTCAAATATACCCCACACCCATCCATTAAAAGTACTTTTAAAATCTCATTTTCTATCATATTTGTCTATCAAAGCTGTTTGTCTGACATACAGTATCTCTTTCCCCTGCTGTCATCTGGAGCTCTGCAGGTGCTCCTCCAATTACGTTGGTTTTGAATCCTAAAAAATCCTGTAGTGACACCAGAAGACAGAAGCTTGTGGAGTGGGGACAACTGGCATGTTCCTCTCAGTCAGGGATTTTAAACTGTTGTTTCAGTGATTGAGTGCTTTACTGCTTGTTGTTCAATTATGTATTTCTTTGTACAGCAGTTTTCCTGTATTTCATGAGTTTTTGGGGTCACTTGTAGATTGCTGCTCACCCTAACGGTCACCTTGGAGTCTAACCGGGTTGCTGCATATTTTTAAGACCCAAACTAAGAAAATGTTTAATCATTTTTGCACGGAGGAACAAACAGCAGGTAACGGGTGTGAGACATTTGACCATATATCCAAAACACTCTTTTCTAGACTTTATTTTCAAATCCTATGCACCAACTTCATAAGACAGTTTGATGTGGGAACGCCGTCTTTATATTCAAATATTTAATTCAAGACTTTTAAAGTTTTTAAGGATCTGCAGAAACCCAGAGTGACAGGGGAGTAGAACTGAAAGGTCAAAGCTGCAGACGACGCACAAGAGGCAGAAACTTTTAGAGCATTTATTTATTTATTTAGCTAGTCTGCTAAAAGATAGTTAAAGTTAGTCACTTTGTTACAGTGTTTTGGGACTGCAGCACAAATCTAAAAACGTGGATTAAACTGAAAAGAAGCCAGTTGTCCCATTTCAGATTTTGGAACAAGGTTCGGTGTTAGTCAGTTTGCTTCGTGATCTAAACTGCTGCCTGTGGATTATTAATTTATCAATGTGTTGTTTCAGTTCTTTTTTAAACGCTATATTTAAATTATACTGTATGTTTTCATTAAATATAATAAAGAGCTTTCAAAGAACTTAAAGAGTGATTTTCATGTGACAGGACGGGTGTTCAGCTTTAGTTTTCTACATTTATGTAAAAAACGTGATGTTATGTGTTGTATGTTTGTTTCAGGTAAATGTTAAAACTTGTCCTGCTGTCAGCTCACTTTCTCATGTTTCACCTCCTCTCAGTCTCCTCTTTCCCCTCTCAGCTCTTTTCTTTCTGTCTCTCCAACATTTCTTTGCTCTGCAGAGAGATCTGAGACGAGCCGACTGATTTTTAATGCATTGCGACAGAATGATTCTCCTGCAAATTGACTTTACATCATGAAATAACTGCCTTAATATTTCTGCCTCAGCATGTAGGGTTGATAATTATGAACAGCCCTTTCAAAGCCTGCAGATATATTATGATATTTCTCCCTGCAGGACGGTCCAGTCTTGATGTACTGTCTCATAATTCTGCAGCCGGCTCTATTATGAGCCTCTGTTTCTCACCCCGCTTTGACACAGCATTGATTGTAAACAAACTGGTGAACCACAGACTCAGCAAGCTGCCAAACACACACACACACACACACACACACACACACACACACACACACACACACACACACACACACACACACACACACACACACACACACACACACACACACACACACACACACACACACACACACTTCATGCTACACTCTTACTTTGTAAAACACTACCAGCACACACGCAAGCTAGCAGACCGCTCCAAATATACACACACATGCCAAACATACACTTAAATGACCTCATTCTCACTAGTATCCAATTCAGCAACCCACAACAACCTGTGTGTTGTGTGTAGATGTAAACAACTTGTATGTTGTGTGTAGATGTAAACAACCTGAGGGGTATACTACGAAGCGAGTTCAACATATCCCAGGTATCTTCTCCTGGACCAGCTTCACTGAACCTAACAAAGGAGATCGCGCTAAACTATCACACAAAGCTGGTTATCAACATGATGAGTCAATCCAGAATTACAGAATGCGTTCATATGAACGGGGCTGAGAATGCAACATATGACCAATCACCATTTCCTTTCATTAGTGCAGATAGATCTGACTATAATAACTCTGTTTATCCCCTGACAGTGATCTCTCTCTCTGATTTAATCTTGTGTCCTGTGTGTGACAGTTTTAGACGTAACATTTCAGCAGCAGCCCTGAGCGTTGTGGAGAAATAAAAATCAGAACATGATTCAAACAAAGTGATAAGCATGCGCAGTTTTATATTTAATACAGTAGTTCTACAACAACTTAATCTGACTAGCTTATTTTAGACTCTGTTTAAGTACGATGTCAGGAAAGAAAAATGTATAACTTTCATCAGTATTTTATATATAAAATCATATAGGTAGTAGGGCTGTCAACAAATATTCTAAATTCGAATATATATTCGAATACAAAAAAAAAACGGAGATTCGATTATGAAAATTAATATTCGACTGTGGAAAAAAACCACATGAGCGGCTGCTTTGCGAGTGGGCGCACTGCATGACGGTCTACGGTCTTAAAAGTGTTACGGTATAGGCCATTAGGTCATTTACTTGTTTTGTAATGTGTAGGTATGTACATATACAATAAAAATACATATACAAATAGTTATGTCTCCTTGTATTAGTTTGTCCACCTGTTATTGATATAATGCGCAAATATAGATATTTGAATAGTTCGAACCAATGAGGTTTTTTTAGAGCGAATATTCGAAAGTCATTTTGGAGCAATTTTGACAGCCCTAATAGGTAGACAAAGTGTCCTGACGATCTCTACCCCCTCCCCTTGCGATCAAGTCACAGAGCTCCGTGATCGAGCTAGCTGATTGGTCAGTGGGCGGAGTTTTCTCCAAACTGATCTCTGCTCTGGAACATAACCTGCCCGGAGCAGGTTAGGAGTTCAGCATGAGTAACTATGGTGATCTACCCAGGTAAGACGGGAACCACCTTCGTAGTACTGAAAATAGACTCTAAACTAGAGTTAACCCTGAAGTTGCCTCTATAACCGCAAATCCGGCTTCATAGTATACCCCTCTGTATGTTGTGTGCACATGTAAACAACCTGTTTTTTGTGTTCGGTGTTGGTGTTTACCTGATGATCTTGACCAGCTCACTCATGTTGACGTGGTCGGGTACCAGGAACTTGGTCTTGTCCAAAACGGGCAGCTGCTTCTCTCCCTTGTATCTCTCAATGATCACCTGAAACAGTCAGAAAACACAGCACAGTGTTATCTGTGAGTCTGGTTCACATACTGTAGCCTTTCCTGAGGTTGTGTCTTACATTTCTTATAATTGTTTTCATGTGTAGTTTTATAAAAACAGTGTAACAGACTTCCCATAAAGGTATTAATGAAGTAGCTGATGAAATATGTACCGCTGGAGGCTTTGAGTTCCTGTCTCGTTGACACTATGATTAAACAAATAAGATACAACATCTGAATCAATTAAATTTACAGCTAGTAGACGGGTTTATAAATGTTTGACAGAGCTATGTCTGCTGTTTCCCAATGTTTCCAGTCTTAATGCTATGCTAAGTTAACTAGAAGTAACTTCTATTTACTTTATATACTACATGACAGTAATGTAATAATCCTCTCAGTCAGATCTCCAGCAGCGAATTCACTAAAATGTCAAACCTGAAGTTGTGTTTGGTCTCAGGATTTATACCTTTTGTGCACCTGTGTCAGGTGTTGATATTGGGTTAAAGGTGCAGTTGGTAGGAAGGGGGTAAAAAACTGTACTTATTTTGTGCTTGGTTTGGAAAAAAGTCATAATACCAATCGGTAGTCTTCAGTAATTGATTTAATTAGAGATTATGGCGGAATCGCTGTGTTTTCCAATGTCTTTGTATCAAGCAATGTTATTATTCCCCTTGTTCCCGTTATCACGGACCAATCAGAGCTACTCTCCAATGAGAAGTAGACACGTTTGTTGCAACAATGGTAAAACACATGAACACAACAATGTTTTGTGGGCGGGGCTTATGGGAGCAGAGAGGTGAGGGAGAGGAAATCTGGTGGGAGGTGTAGTGTTGACATTCAAAAACTCTCTTCAAACTGATGTTTATAACACGACTACCAACAGCAGCTTTAATGTTTAAAGGGAGGGGATCACAGGGTGACTCTCAATGCCATACTATACAATGCCTGATAATGATAGTATAACGATACAGCGATTCTGCACTAGCTGATGAATTGCAAGCTGTATCACAGGTTGGGACAATAGTATATGCCATATTGATATTTTGTCCCACCCCTATAAAGTTTCATGGACTGTAGGGATGTACATTTTATGTATTTTCCGTGATCGATCTTTGGAAATGTTAACGATCAATTATCGATTAATATATAAAAAAAAACCATTATTATTCTTACGTCAAAAAAAAGGCCAAATACGTTGTTTTCCCCCTAAATTATATTTACTACAGCAACAAAATGCATCTAACTGACGGGATTGAATACGGGTACATGTTTGACACGCAGAATATCAACGATCAGGCTCATTAAAATATTCTCCGCGGACATAATCTTATAAAGTGAAGGCTGAGACTACTAACAGAAAATTACTTCAGACTCCTAGTGTCCAGTTTTCTGCCTTCTTGTTCTTATTGAGAATAATAAACATGTGTATTTGATCAGATGTCAGCCGGGAGCGCAACCGGGTCACAATCAGTCCAGCTGCAGAAAAGCTCAGACGGCTCTGATGGTCTGCAAACGTAGCGTACCTGAATTTCCCACCTGTCTGTTGCCTTCGTATCCAAAGGTGGGACATGTCCTGTTTAAAGCTGTCACTCTTCGTGCCCGTGTCGTTGTTGGCAGCAGTTTTGTATTGATCCTCTTTAAAAAAGCGCACGTGCAGACCTGACGCGCAGCCGCAGCCGCCAGCTGAGCGTCTCCGCTGTGCACAACACCTTTAACAACTGAATCACATCCAAACATGCTTTAAACTTAAAACACCTCCCTGATAGCTGACTGTAATATGAGACCACATGGTGTTTGTTCCACGTGACGGAAAATTGATAACAAAAATGCGTGTTTCGAGTAATTTCTTAACAATCAATTAATCGATAATCGATTAATTGTGGTCATCCCTAATGGACTGGTTCTCTGATGTAGCCCACAAGGATCCAGTTTTACAGAGTTTGCTTGAGTTATAATTAAAGGATCATATCTGACATCAAGCTCAGGGTGGGGAGCTCAAACGTTGTTCTAATGTCGTAGTGTACGTGTTCCAGTTTGTCGTCCTACAGATTTAGGGTTCCTAATAATCGTTATCAGTTCACCTTCAAATCAGTGTTTCCCACACAGAGATGGAACCTGAGTGGGGCTGCCCATGTATATTTTCAGCTGCCCTAGAATAATTGCAGACCGGTTTCATTTTTTCTTTCCATTTTTTTTATCCGATTAAGATTGTCATCCGTTATCAATGATTTAGACAATCTCACATCACTGTCAGCCCCTCGCCTCTGATCACCTGCAGCAGGGCATGTGTCAGGTGCTGCAGGTGATCAGAGAGAGAGGTCTTTCAGTACGTAACACTTTACGGGAGGAAAGCTGCAGGTGCGAGATGTGTGTGTGTGTGTGTGTGTGTGTGTGTGTGTGTGTGTGTGTGTGTGTGTGTGTGTGTGTGTATGTGTGTGTGTGTGTGTGTGTGTGTGTGTGTGTGTGTGTGTGTGTGGAGGATGAGCAAATTAAGTGGCTCATGAACATTCACAAAGAAGTTGGAGAGCAAAGCACATTTAATTTAACAACTGAACTAATTAAGTGCCCACATTAAGTGACATATGGTATTTTTTCTTGTTTCTGGAAACACTGGAGCAAATGTCTTTTTATGTTTAGCTATGATGAACATGTAAACTGTAGTTATTGCTGACCCTGTATTGTATTTGTTATTATCTATTTCCATTTTTTATACATTTTTGTGATGATATGAACCTGTGAGTCTGAAATAAAGTGTATAATAAAGTGTATAATGATAGGCCTTAGAGCCTAGAGATAGGTAGGGTAATGTATTCCATGTTCTTTGACTGGATTTCCACTGTCACTGACTTTTCACTCGCTTACTAATAGACATTTATAGTCAAAAATGAGACAGTACAAATGCATCCTATCTGAGCTTCCCACCCTGAGAGTGTTTCTCAGGAAAATGGCTGCTGTGTGAATATGATGAATTTCTTGACCTCTGTGTAGCTGTCTACTCTCAAAACATTCCATACTTCCATACTTTTCAATACCCTGTGCCTTAAATGATACCATCTCTGTTGTTTTTACCTTTGATTGTACCAAAAAGTACCAAAACTAATTAGAAATACATCTATGCTCATATTTTCCACCATAAATAGACGAGAGCGAAAGAGAGAGAGAGAGAGAGAGAGAGAGAGAGAGAGGGTGGTCGATTGACGTATAGATAAAGTTGAGAGAATGAGTGTTGATCGTGAAAACAAAGCAGAACGTATTAACTTATACTTCACATCTCTGTACTAATGTGAAGAATGGAGTCAGACTTGTTTGCAGCTGTAGTCGTGCTTTATCCTGCATGCTACGCGTGTGTCTCTGCTCCGCCCTCCATCACAGCTTACTCTCCTCACTCTCAGGTTGGCAGACACCGTTGTTTGTTCGGTACTTTTAGCATCTCATTAAGATTCACATGATACGTTTATGTCCTTAGCAGACTGACGTACATCTACACATTTACAACGAATCCCAACCTGTGGACTCAAGGAGCTTCACTGCATAATGACTGATACTTTACATGTCCCCAATAAGAAAATAAGCACACTCTCTGCAGGTACTCACACGACTACACACTTCCTCTGGATTATTAATGATAACCTCTTTACTTTAAACTTTATTACTTGAAACAATATTCAGTGGTATCTAGGGATGTGAAAAATTAATAGTTTATAGATTAATTGATTGTTAAGAACCTACTCGTACCCATTTTTTTGTTTCGATTTTCTTTCACGTGGAACAAACATCACGTGGTCTCATATTTCGTTCAGCTATCAGGGAGGCGTTTTGGGGTTTTTTTAAGTTATATTTTTGGGGCTTTTACACCTTCTTTTTATAGAGGAGAGGACAGTGGATAGTGTATAAACTGGGGGAATGACATGCAGGAAAGAGGCCGCCGGCTGGATTCGAACCCGGGCCAACCACTACATGGGCGCGCAACTTAACCATTAGGCTAAGTCCACGCCCAGGGAGGTGATTAAAGTTTAAAGCATGTTTGGATGTGAATCAGCTGACTAAAGGTGTTGTGCACAGCGGAGACGCTCAGCTGGGGGCTGCAGCTGAGTGACAGGTCTCCACGAGTGCTTTTTTTCTCCGTTGCCAGACTGATAATGACCCGGTTGCACTCCCGGCTTACACCTGAACGCGTTCACATGCTTATTTTTCTCAATAAGAACGAGTAGACAGAAAACTGGACATTATGAGTAGTGCTGGGCGATAATTGGATAACGATAATTCGTTAACGATAATTGGATAACAATTAAAAATCGCTATATAATTTTTCTCAATATAAATATAAAACATTTTCGATAAATAATCGATATAAATAAACATGTAATTACACCCCCCGGCCACTTAAAATGGAGGGGGGGGCGCTAATGAGCCTTAAACGCTAGTTGCCACCCAAAGTTTGACAGAAGAATAAGATGGCATTGAACAGCCAATCATGTCGCGGGGTGAGAGATGTGCGTGGCTGAATGTAAACACAGCTGAGCCGACGGACAGCGGCACGGAAGGAAATTTCAAAACCTAGCAGCTCAAAACAGAGTCGTTAGTCTGACACTGTGTCGACTCTGCGTTAACTATTAACTTAATACACTTCATTAAATATACTTTCAGGTAGTGCTGGGCGATAATTCGATAACGATAATTATCGAGATATGATTTTTCTCTATATAAATATAAAACATTTTCGATCAAAAATTTGATATAAATAAACATGTAATTACTACCCCCGGCCAATTAAAATGGAGGGGGCGCTAATGAGCCTTACTAACAAACCGTGTGGTTTCTTCAACTTTCACTCAGGAGTAAAAATCTGCATTCAAACTTAAATGAAACAATGATTTGATATTTATCGTAACAATTATCGATATCGACGCTGAGATTATGAGCCTGCTCCCCACGTTGATATTCAGACTGTTTGAACACCTCAAAACGATCCATAGCTATTCAATACTGTCAGTTATATACATTGTGTTGTGAACGAAAATTGGATTCACGGTAAAAACACATTTGGCATTGTTTTTTTACATAGAAAACGTTTAAGATTTTTTTCAATGATCAATCGATAATTGATCGTTAACATTTCCAAAGATCGATCACGGAAAATACTTGAAATTTACATCCCTAGTGTTATCACAACAGGTATCAATATTGTTTGATTATTATTAGTATTGTATTGAAATCTAAAAAGTATAGTAAACTAGAGTTGTCAGAACTCTAATGTACCATTTAATTGCACCACACAGTCCACAGTTCAAGTCAGTGAGCACAGATTCACTAAATTCAACAATGAGACAGGAGCATATTCAAAGGTGCGTGCCCGGACACACAGATATCATTCACTCAGGCAGCATGGATCAGCAGTGTCTGCACTGCAGTGTCTTAAAGAGCAGTGAAGTGTGCTGTGATAAAATCAGGTTTTAAAAGCAGCTTACAGGGATCTTGTTGGGGTGCTGATCACGGATCTGCTGGACCTCTTTGCACCGGTCAGCTGTGGACGACAAGAGACACAATTCATTAACAGCAAACCAACAAAGACGACAACTTAAAAAAAAAGACATTCAGCTCCTGCTAAACTAGTATAAATCTCTGATTCCTGCACTGAACTAACAGACAGTCTGCTTTCAGTCTACATGAGAGATGTATTCATACTCAGAGAACTGACACTTTCGAGTTATGATCTATTTTGGGAGAGAGAACAAACAAGCCTTGATGCATTTTTTAGGACCTCTGTTTGAGACATTTGTAAAATGGTGTCTCCATATGGATTCTTAAATCCAGCTTTACTCAAACTTATTTTATAACTGCAGATAAAATAGACATTAAGAGCAACAGAGAAAGCAGGTCTGAACAGTTAATAACAGAAACACTTTTTGTCATAAAGAAGACAACAAGAAATGGAAACTTTGTGAGCTCAGAGTCAGACAGTTTTCCTCCTTTTTTTATTTTTGTCACAGAGAGAAACAAAAAGAAAGCGGAACACATGTTTCCCCCCAGAGAAAGAAGAGAAGAGAGAAGAGAGAGAAACCCTCCCCTGTAAATTAAATGTCTTTTTTGCCTAACTAGCTATGAAAATGACACGCTGTGTTAAAGAATTTACTGTTCACGTTTTAGAATGTTTTCCATGTTACTTATCCTTCCTCTTCCTCTTGTTCTTCATCATCCCTCCTGTTTACAATCACATGCATGAGTTCGGATTGTCTTTTCTTTCCCATGACTCAAAAGTTCCACAAACTGTTTTTGGTAACATCGAATGACGAAGAGTCGACAGAACGAGCTACATTCTGAGAAATGTGACTTTTTTCCCCTTGTTGAAAAACTCAAATCCATTTTCAGATAATCAAAATTGTTGTAAATAATCAAAATGCAACTTATTGTTAAAGCTTAAGTATTCATTTTTCAAGTGTTCTGAAGTGAGGAAACAACACCAGTGACCTGAAGGTGTCAGGTGAGGAGAAAGATGTATCTGCAGCCCTTATTAGTGTCTTTCCAGGGATCAAAGTTCAAGTTATTGCTGTAAACATCTTAGAAACACCATGTACCTTTAAGTGTAATGAAATAACCCTTTCACAACCCCGGTGATCTGGCTCTCCTCGCCCTTGTTTTTCAGGCAGTATCACTGGCTGGCTTTTATTCTTTTATATCTTTATACTTTTTATTTCTGATCTTTTATATTTTGTTGTTTTTAGTCTTCCATGATTGTTTCATCTTAACCTTTTCTTATCTTCCGTTCTATCATTTCTTCTTGCTGTCACCTCCGTGCAGGTTCCTTGTTTTTTATCCTTTTTATTCTTTTTCGTCGTCTTCCTCACATTTCTCTTTTGTTGTCTTTTAGTTTCTTTCCTATTTGTAAAGCACTTTGTAACCCTGTTTTTAAAAGTGCAAAATAAATAAGGATTATTATAATTTTTATAAGAACAACATAAAAATGAGTCAATAATTTCACAGTGATAAAAAATAATCCATAAAAAATAAACACTCAGGTTCCCAATAATGATTCATCCTGTTGCCTGGAGTTGAATTCAAACTTAACTTTTCTTTCCGTTGTTCTCTGATGCAACATGTTTTGTAAAGTATGTAAGAAACAACTATTTTTAATTCTTTGTTTGGACTTCAATGATATAATCTGTAACTTTACATATGATTTGAGTGTAAATATTACCTCCATACCTGGAGAATTCCCCTCTCTAGCTTCTGGATGTTTTTACAACCCCTCTATCTGGTTTTACACCCTGTCCTCTCTACAGGGTGTGTTCAGAAATCCTAAGCAACACGGGCTGGGTTCAAAGGTCAGATGGCTTTGAGGTGCAACGGTGAAGTGTGAGTGCTTTCTTTGTTTTGGTCTTGAGATGTTTTTCTTCCTTGGTGAAGGTGGGAAACCATGCATTTTGGTAAGACCAGATCTGAATGTATCCCAGCACAGTAACTGCTGTATTTAGGTCTTATTTTAAGTGTACCTAGTATCCCTGTCTCTGCAATCAAACACTCAATGTCTCACCCATTGCTGGAGTGTTTTCAAAATACCATTTTCAGGACCGGCTTTTCAATTTCTGCCATCACAAAAGGGAAGATCATATTTAGGAGCAAGATCTGAGTCCAAACCACGACCTTTGTTCCTCATGCTGTGCTCTAGTTACAAACACTTAATACAGTATGTGTGGATTCACTCTTAGCAGCCTGAAAACACTTCCTTCAACATAACTACTGATTTAGCTAATCCAACTAGTAATCTAATCCATCTGTTTACTCTGGGGAAGGTTTTCATTCTTGTAAAATACTGGAGCAATGTGTGTCAGTGTGGCACAGAGCTCACCAGCAGACACACAGCAATAAAGCACATATAAAAACACTCAGATTAGCAGGTCAGTCCAAGGCCAGTTTGTCTCTATGTTACATTACAGCTGTCTCTCGGTAAGGGTTACTTTATGATGATGTTATAAAGCAACTTAAAGACACGGTAAAGGTTTTTTCCCCCTCTGTGACACTGTTGTTTATCTCCATATTTCCCTGTGTGACCACATTATGTAATAGACTGGGTCTGGGCTCCTCCCTACCCAGCACAGGGGCCGTCTTTTGGCATCATATTACAACATAAATCACTGAACACGTGTACGGGGATAATGTGTCAGCACATGTTGTTTTTCCTTCGAGCAAACACGAAATGTTTATTGCTTAAGTCGTCCAGCTAGCTTACATTGGAGCTAGCTAGCTGTGTAAAACGCTGGTAATGACAGGCCTTGCTAGCAAGGCTTACAAAGCTAATGTGACAGTGACCCAGATGGCCTTTAAACTTTAGCCGGCACAGAGATCATACATCCTCCAGAGCTAAAGGTACAAACTGTACAAACAAGCTGGATTGTGGTTACATTTAGCATGGTGTTATTTTTACTCTTGATTAGCAATAAAATGCTACCAAAAATAAAAAATTAGCTTAACTTGATGACTGTAAGCTAGCTCTCGGGATTGATATATGTGTGTATCATCTTCATAGAATGTAACCTGCTCTGAAACAAAGAGTATTTTCATGTTATTACAAGTAAGAGCACTTGTCAACAAACTGGATGAGCTAGGTAGCTAGCAGGCCGGTGTTCTGTCGAGATGTGCTGCCCTGTTGAAAAATGCTACAATAGCGAAATTCCATAGCAGAGGCTTTAGATCCACGTTATTTATATATAATCAATTACATAAGAGTAACTGTGTATGTTAGATTGATTTAAATTTCAAGAGTTTCTGTCTCGATAGACTCAATGCTCCCAGTACAGGATCACTATATATCACACTGTTACTCACTCAATTTGCATCATTAAACCATGGGGAGCATGTTCTGTTAATTTATTTCAAGATCCAAATTCAAGATTTCGTAATTATCTTCTATTAAATAATGCTCCCAGTGACAGGGGCCCAGGATTGTGGCTCTGCGCTTGCGCAAAGCCATTTAGCAACTCATCTTGCTAGGTAGCACTAATCGACAGAACACCAGCTAACTGCCTAGCTTCTCCGCACAGTCGTTAACGTTAGACAACACAGACTTGGTGATTTCTTACCAAATGTCCTCCTTTGTTTGAAGGGTTTTTCGGACGGCATCGCTGTTAGTGTTATTACTCAGTTATTAACCTTATTAATACGCAGCACAACTGCTTACAGCGCAGCTCGGTCACAAAGAGAGTGTTTCTGGTCCCTCCTCCGGTCTCAGTCTGAAGCCAAAACAGCTCCGGACAAACAAAGCGAGTCAACCGAGGAGCTGACGTCACCCGTTGAATTTAAAGGGGCCGTTCACTGATTACCTGAAGGACTTTCTGTACTATACTTTCATTAACACTTTAACTTTATCTACTCAATGTATTCATTCAAAGCTTTTAGGTTCATACACTAACATTCAGGTTGTATGAATTGAAGCAGTTAAGCATAGGGTCATGTTGTATTAACAGGAAATGATGCAAGTTTTATGGATACAGCCGTCATACCAAGCTGTGTCATGATTACACATACATAACAAACACAAAACAGGAGAGCTCAGAACAAAAACAACTGTACAAGAAATGGGAAAAGAAAGATGGAGCTATTCATTTGACTTCAGAGGGTCTCATCAAATATGTGTTTGTAATATTCTGAAACCTTTGCCTTTCTGTAATGTTTGTAAGAGCAGAGAAGTTAAGCATTGACGCTTAACTTTAATTTATACATAGCTTATTTTGTCTTCTGTACATACTTTTAGCATTATTTTAATTGTATTTGTATTTATAGCTTATTAATTCCTTATTCTATTAATATTATCTGATATTCTTACTTATTGTGTATAGGAGCCACTTTAATGACTGAATTTCCCACCCCCCCCCCCCCCGGGATAAATAAAGTATTTCTGATTCTGATTCTAAGTGGAGTTCTCAGCTTATGAAACAAGCTGAAATGAATACTGCTGTCTTTATATGATCTACTTAAGCAAATAAGACCATCAGGAAGAAGAGGTGTTATTTTATAGGGCTGTTTTTATGTACTTGTAACCCCTGCTGTAGGGTATAGGTGTCAAATAAGGTGATTAACAGCATGCTGAGATTTATTTTGAGTTGCACAGGAGACCTTAACGATAAAGGATTATGTTTTTTTGTCTTGTATTCAATAATATTTACACATGTAGTACACAAGTATAGCAAAGAGATCATTATTGTGCTCTGTCCACAGGGGGTGCCAAAATCAACCAAACTAGAAAGTTCTTCACAGGAGGAGGTTCAGACCAACCAAGGCAAAGAAGGCCATCAGTGACATGACTTGGTTTTCTTATGTAGTTAATATAATTGCTTTATTGTTGTTTGTAAAGTCTAAAATCACTGGCAGGGGTGGGTGTCAGACAGATTGATTAACTCCAAACATTCAAATGAACATTTTTTTGTCAGAAAACTCAACCAGGGGTGATGCAAGAGATTTCGAGCCTCCAAGAAATCCACTTCACTGTTGCAAATGTTCTAGTTTTTTTTTATTTATTTATGTAATAAAATGAATATTTTATTTATTAAATACAATTTTAATAAAGAGTCAGTCAGTCCCTTACAATTGTCCTCACTCCTCTATATTAAGGCCCTGAACACAACTAACACATACTGTACATCACAAAATAGCAAGGAGATGATCCAAATCAGTGATCAAATGTTAATTAATAATAAATATATGATATAATAAATATGATTATTATATAAATTATTTATAATTTAAATCCTAAGCATCATCCTACAGGTGTTGAAGGACCTCAGTCTCCTCAGGACGTAGAGGAGGCTCAGGCCCTTCCTGTAGACTGCTTCAGAGTTCTTGTCCCCGTCCAGTTTGTTATCTGAGGTATGGGTAAGAGGTCCCATGAGATTTGAAGTTACATTGAAAGGACAAAGAAGGGTAATTAACTATTTATAAAAAACAATTTCTCAATAAATAAATAAATATCAGCACAGTTTAGAGATTTGTCACGTTCACATTTTCAAAGTTTGAAAACAAACTGTCATTCCTTTCTGTGAAGCTCACATTACACATATGTTCTAGCATTATGAAACTTGTTTTCCATTTTTTGACATGATAAAGAGCATGATCAGCTGCTCATTGCCTGTCGTGCACCTGTGTGGAAGCATCTACATTGGTTATGTCTGTCTACTCCTTTATTTAGGATTTAACTAATTTTTCACACACTTGGATTTATTAATGACATCCAAGTACTGAAGACCATCTTCGCAAACAGTGGTGCATGAATATGTGACATTATGAACTGTGTTCCACTTTAACTGTTAAACTGTGTGAATTAAATTGCAGTTTCTGGGTTTCGACCTGAGGATGGCATTTACTACGCACATTTTAACACAATTTGAGGATTTGAATTTGAATACTTCATACTCGAGATCAAGACCCAAAAAACAGCACTACTTAATACTCATATAAATAAGTCTTGAACTAAAAAAATGGTGTGGGGGTTTAGTTACTCTTTAAGCGGATTGAGTTTTAAGTTTATTTTGCATCGACTACACTGAAGCTTATGCACGTAGCCTGACCTGCACCTTCTCAAAAAGGTAACTACGCGTCAGAATGACATACGCAAGCCCTGTGATTGGTCCGCTGGCTAGCCTTTGAAGTAACTTTTGAAGCTGCAGTTAATGAGATTTCAATAAAAACAACAAATCTGCAATGATTGTGTAATATGAAATGGGTTGTTCGACAGAGAAAGATTCACCTGTAAAAGTTTTACAAGAAACAGGCTTAAATTCATCAGAGAGCTACAGACATGACCTCCAGTAAACCCTGGTGAGTGTTTTTACTGCTATTTACAAAACTTTCATATCAGGGGTTACTTCTAGCTTGTTACACTGCTCCCTTTTGCTGATAAATCAATTTAGCTTTAAATGAGTTGTTGATCACCATAGCATTACAAATATATATCTATTCAGTCCTTTGTTGTGCAAGTTTACATCAATGCTGTGTTATCTCTCCTCAAACTGTTATGACTGTTTTAGAAATACAAAGTAAAGATGACACACCACATCATTGTACTTTTTTTATTTCAGAACTTGTTAAAAATAACCATAAGATGCATCATTCGGCGAGAGCAGAGAAGTGTTTGTAGTGTTGTTTCTCTGCTCCAAAGAAATACTGTACTTCTACATCTTTTGCCAAAAAATCCATAAATAACAAACCCAAGTATTTCACAACTGAGATAGATTCAGGAAACACAATCAACGTTATGAATGAGTTGTGGCCTCTCTCTTTTGTACACTCTGCACTTCATAAGCACTCGTCCAGTTTCCTACATGTTGTGTTTTAATGGGTTTGAAGAAAAAATTCACATGAAATTATACAGAGACCTCACATCAGAACGCATTAACAGAGGAGACTGAGCTGGAATGCTTAAACACAGGGGAAAGACTTTTGGCTGCAGAGTGATTGCCTGTCGTGGAGTTGATCCACTTTGAAGTCCTGTTGTTGTTTCCAGGTACAGCGGGTGCGTAAGAAGCTTCAGGAAAACAAGTTCTTTTGATGTAACAAGATCTGATCCCAGAGATTGGCTGTTTTGATATGCGAGACAGACAAAGAAAATAAAAAGTGAAGCAGCAGGTTCGTCTTCAGTCTGTGGGGTTCTGGATGACGATCAAGAAATAGTCCTTATCTGAGGAAAGAGAGACAAAACGGTTTGACATATTAAATCAGCAAATAGTGAGATACAATTTCAGCATCATGCTACAAACTAAGAGGAAATTTTTGATTTGAAGTTCAGTATTGCCTCACAAAACACTTACATGTAAAGTGTAGAAACGGGAATATGTAGTGATATCTGGCGGTCAGGCATTTTGTTTATGCATCAAATCTATCAGATTCTAGATTGAAATGCTCTCCTGCTCATCTTCTCTGTCGGTCAGGTGACAGCGGCATTCGAGGACAAGAAGCTGCTATGATGTATGATAAGTTTGATCCATTTGTCAAGTTTTTACCATCAGAAACGTCTTTAAATACTCAAACACATTTTTTTGTTTCAATTTTGTATCACGTTGAACAAACATAATGTGGTCTCATATTTTGTTCAGCTATCAGGGAGGTGTTTTAAGTTTAAAGCATGTTTCGATGTGAATCAGCTGACTGAAGGTGTTGCGCACAGCGGAGATGCTCAGCTGGGGGCTGCAGCTGAGTGACAGGTCTCCAAGAGATCTTCACTTTTATGACTTTATGTCCGTGGAGATTATGAGCCTGCTCCACACGTTGATATTCAGCATGCTTAACATTTTGAACACCTCAATACGATCCGTGGTTTATTCAATACTGTAAGTTATATACATTGTGTCATGAAGGAAAATTTGATTCAGGGGAAAAATACGCATTCGGCATGGACATGGAAAACGTTTACGTTTTTTTTTTAATGATTAATCATTAAAATAAATAATTGATCGTTAACATTTCCAAAGATCTATCACATCACTAACTGAAAGACTTTTACTTTTACTGTGGCACCCCCTGCTCTTTAAGAAACACACAAACAAATGCAGAGCGCCTACAGAACCAAGCTGCTGTACGCTGTTTTAAAAACAGAATCAGTTTTTGTTCTCAAACCATTCGTTTATATTTGTTAAAGCTGATCTGAAACGCACATGAACATTCAAAATATTGTGAACTTGTTGTTTCTTGTGAAAGCTCTTTCAGAAGCTGCTTCAATTTAAGGGAAGAAGGACAAACCCTCTGGTTCCTCTGTCTCTCTGTTAGAGTGACTTTCTACTGTAAAGTGAAGCCGACATCAGGACTCAGCAGGCTGAGTCACGTTGGTATCTTAGGAGGTTATGGTCTTGTTAGGATGAATGTCCCTCTTTGTACTTCCTGACTAACCTCAGACAGAGAGGGTTTAATATTGAACAGACGGTTACTTTGTGAGATTCTCTTGACTTGATAAAATCAGAACGCCTCGGTGAGTTAAACTTCAGATTCATTCTGGCACAGGAGCCAAGATGAGGATTTCTTCCCACATCTGCTTCATTAAACCGGCTTTAAGAAGGGTTTTCTTTGCAACATGTTAAGCTGCTTTCAACGCATATATTGACCATCAACATGTATGCCAATGATGCAACAAGTCACCCGTCAATGGTAGGGTTGGTGGATCGATTTCTTCCACAAGATGATAACTTGTCTTTGAGCAAGACAGAAATCTGATTTGCTTCTAACGTGTGAGCCGGGACAGGAATTTAAATCACATTGGATGAAGAAAAAGCTCTACTAAAGCAATTAAAATGTCTTATCTGGACATTCCACATAAAAGCCTTCTGGGACATGCTTCTAAAATGTTTCAGTTTCATTTGAATAAGAGAGCAAAGAGAGATCACGATGTAAAGGTGGTCTACAGCGGCTCTCAAGGATAAATCCCCATTAAACCCTGAGTGTGATAATAATCCCACATCTCATTTCAGTCCCTCCCTCTTCACCTGGTGCGATCATGATCTCGTTCTTCTTTGAGCGCACTCGCAGGAAGGTGAGGTCGTTCTGGGGGTCGATGTCTCTCACCGTGCTCCTGGCCTTCATCACCAGCTGGTGGATCAGCCCTGCGTACTGCACCGTGCTGGCGTTGTCCAGAGTCGTTTTGACCGGGATTCCTGAGGGAAGAGAGGAGAACACGATCTTAATTTAAATCAAGGTCAAGATGGGAACAAGCTCAACTCAGGTGTGTTTTTTTCATGAGTCAAATGATTCTGATCTCTGCTGAGTCTAACTCTATTGGGTACATGCTTTATGTATGTGCACAGTTAGAACAGATTCAAAGAAAACCTTAAAAACTGTCTGAAGAGAAGAAAAGAGTTAGATTAACAGCTAAAATCATCCGAACTGTTAACATTTCAACATTTTTCCTCTCCTCTGGTCACTTACACACATATGGACATAATCAGAAACAACAGCAACTCTGTTTAAACTTGTGATCTGCTACAATGCATGAAATGTTTCAACTTAAATTGAAGGATAACTGAGCTACAGGAGGCAGAAACACGTCATCTTGCAGACTATAGAACCATTAAAGTGCCACCACGTTAAAAAATGTCACTTTCCGTTTGCAATCTTCATACATGACATTTTGTTTATGCGCCAAATCTATCAGAGTTTGAGATGATAATGAGTTAATTGACAGGATTGCTGTCCTTAAAATGCATGTGTCCTGTCCACCTCTGAAAGCCCTTACAATGGACATGTGAGTATCCAAACAGGACCACAATTGATGAAAGTGGCCTGGAGGAACACGACAACAAGCTCAAGGTGTTGACTTGGACTCCAAGTCCCCCAGATGTTGATCCAATCAAACATCTGTGGGATGAGGTGGACAACCAAGTCTGATCCATGGCGGTCCCTCCTCACCTTGTGTTGGTGTTAGCACACCTTCAGAGGTCAAGTGGAGTGAGTCCATGTCTCATCAGGCAGGTCAGGGCTGTTTTAGCCTTGACCTGTAGAGAGGGGGGGTTATAAATAATTAATGTTATAAGTCTTATATAATTGAAACTCTTTAAAGCTGATGTAAAGTGGGAAGTCTCTGACGACTGATCAGACAAAAAATACATTTCTGTGAATTAATGATGGACATTTTTTACTTGTTATAACCTTTTATGGTCTGATGATTAAGTTTAAAGTTATCATATAAAATTAGAAAATGTAAAAAATATACTGGAATTGATTTGAATATGTAAAGAGACTTTGAGAAAAACTTTAGGTGGCAGAAACATCTCTATATGAGGCTGAGGTTAATATTTTCTGAGGTCGGCATTAGTCTAATACTGGCATTGTGAGGCGTGTTGTGATGGCTGATGAGTGAGTAAGGGGCCAAATAACAAGTAGAAACAAATGAAAACATACTCTTGTTGTTTTGATTGTCTCACCTTCTGAATTGACCACAATGATCCCCTGGACTCCTTTCTGGCCCTGGATTCTCTTCAGGGTTTCCTCTACTTCAGCCTGGGAAACGGGAGCATCAGTTAGCATGATCAATATTTGTTAAACTACTGAAGTCACTGATGGTACAAACATATATCTTACAGTGATTCAAGAACAGCAACGCTCACACAGAACACTTAACTAGCTGATAAAGGTGTAAGAACAGCCTGTAAGAGGATAACTGGAGAGCTCTATCATGCTAAAATGACAACGCCCGACTAGCTTTACGAAGCCAGACACAGTTAGCGATTCATCAAAATCCCTCTTTAACATATTTATGAACCACATCAACGACAGAAATATGATCATATTAACAATAATCACAGGCGAGGTGTCACATCTTACCATTTTCAATCAAATTTGAAGAAATATGTGAAGAGACAAGTCTCAGACACAGCAGAACAACAGCTAACAGGACTGTTTGTTGCTAAGCGAAGACAACTGACGTCCACTTCCGGGTCAGCTGACGCAGTGATGCGTTCATGTTCCAGTACAAAAGTCGAACACATGGCTTGGTAATTTCGTTAGTTAGGGAGAGAGTTGTCTTCATATCTGAAAATACAGAGGTTTAAAACCATAGACTGTATAAATCATAGACTGTAAAAAATAGGTATAAACGCGAAAACAGCTTTGCTTTTACTTTTCACAGGGAGCGACACAAACCAGAAGTTCCTTACAGAAGCTTTAAGTGACTACCTTCTGAGGGTTTTTTTTTTTTTCCATCTCTTGTTTAAACACTATAATAGGCATATTTCAACTAATTAGACAGAATATAAGTGCTTTTCTAGTTTTTATGATCACGCAAAACACTTGAACAATACTTTTGACATTCACCCATTCACACCAGTTAGAGTTTGGGACATAATTTTAACTGTATCGATACTGTAGGTAATACAAACAGGTGAGTGTTCCTCATTTTGTTCTTTAAGTTATTTCTTTCAATCAATCAGTCAGACTATATTTGTGAAGCACTTTTCATAAAATGATGATGTAACACAAAGTGCTGTACATAAAAATAATAATAGGAGTATTTTTATACCAAAAAAGAAAGAAAGGGGATAATATTAGGATAATAAAACAATGAAAGATTAAACCAGTAAAAGAAACTGAGTTTAAAAATAAATAAATAGATACAAATTAAAAAATTAACTGAATAAATAATATATATGTCTATAACAATTTAAAATAAGACGGTACATGACTTACAAATTGACAAAAATTTGAACTAGATAATAGATAAATAAATAAATAAATAAATAAATAAATAAATAAATAAATAAAGTAAAGTAACATGGAATAAGATTATTATAAGAATAAGACTCAGTTAAAAGAGAGACTAAAAAGGTTGGTCTTGAGTTTGCTTTACAAAATGTTGATACTCTGTGCAGCCCTCAGATCTTCAGGTAGACTGTCCCACAGAGCTGGGTCATAATGATAAAAAGCTGCCTCATGTGAGTCTTTGTTCTTACTTTTGGTACAATTAAAAGTCCACAACCTGAAAACCTGAGGGCTCTCACAGGCTCATATGATAAAAGCAAATCTGATAAATAAGAAGGAGAAAGACCATAAAGAGATTTAAAAACCAATTAAATAATCTTAAGATTTATTCTAAAAGATACTGGGAGCCATTGTTGCCATAGTGATTGAGATCCCCACTTCTCAGAACATTCATTGCAAACTGTATTTTCTGTTAATATGTAGGCTTGTTAGAGGTCTTACTACATTTGCACGACTGTGAGGCCAATCAGTTAACTTGAATTAAATCTGAAAACATAAATCTTTGATAACATCTCCACATCAGACCTGTTCTCACCCAGGTCGTTATTGCAAATGAGAATTGGTTCTCAATTAACTCACCTGGTTAAATAAAGGTTAAATAAATAAATAAAAAAATAAAGACTTTCTTCACTTTCTTTTCTTGTTTCGTCATTATAAAAATAATCATTATGTTCTCACCAGCATATTATTCACAAGAATTAAGAAAACAAACAGAGCTTTTTCAGATACAACTGAAAGTGATATTACAAGTTGTTTATGTTACTTTGCCAAGATTTTACAGAGCCAACAAAGGCCTGTTAGAGGTTTATTTCTCACAAATTAGCCTTTTCAATTTCTCAAATGCTCTCAGTTTATTCGCATTTGTGATTGTTTTAACCTGCAACTTTAACAATATGTTCTTGCTGGTTCGAATTTTGCAGGCAAATTTCAGATTCTATGAGAGATAGAGTGATCATTATTTTCAACCATCTCTTCCTGAGGAGTATAAGTCACTCACTATACATGCAGTCCATAATGTAATTGTAAACAGGGTGGGCGCTGCCAGCAGCTACTTAAAGTCGGACATGAAAGGGCAGGACCGAGCAGGAAGCTCAAACATTTTGCCTTCAAAATAAAAGAGGAAAATGTAGTATGACTAAAATATGGTGAATTTACTCTTCTCTTATAAAACATCTGGCCAATTTGCCTCACATCAAACTACAACATTCAGAAACTGCTTTTTTTTAGGTCTCTGTATTGCCATTGAATCAGCTACATTTACTTGTGATCATTCCTCACTCAGTCCTGACTTGTGATTTTCTCAAAAGTCACATTTGCCTATAATTCCTCTATTACTTTCATACTTTCAAAAATATTTCACTGTATTGTGGAAAACAATTAACAGATCTGTTGGAAATAGTACTGAGACCCTAAAGTGACATGGGCAGAAAAACATTATTTGATATGTTACTGTGTGTACCAGAAACTAACCCATGCTCACCAAGCGGCAACCTCCGGTCTAAAAATATGAGTCCAATGCGGAAGTGTTAAAAGCTGCAGTTCATCAAGAATCCGCTTGAGGCTGGCTCCGGAAGTACCGTAAGTCACATACACATGAATGGGAAAAAGATGATCTTTATAGCAGAAATAAACATATTTACAGCCTGGTACAAAAGACGAGTGTAGTCTGGATAGCTCATTTCTCAATGTGCTCTCACTGTGAGAGGGTAAATATTTTTTTTCCAACGCGGCAATTTCGAAGAATTTGAGATAACGAGTCTTCCAATGAGAGGCACAGCTGCCTGTAGGAGTGCTGCAGCTGTTGGCTAGGAGGCTCAAACTCCGCCTCTTTACGTCACAGAACGCCATTGCCGCCGCCGATTGGTCTCAAAACAGCTCTTCAGAAACAGATGGGTGACGTCACGAATACTATGTCCATATTTTATACAGTCTATGGTGCTCACGCAAAAAATGCACTGAGATCACAAGATATTGTTGCATGCTCATGTGAAAGTTTTCCGTGCTCACCTGAAAGTTTCCCATTTGCACAAGTTACCAAGTGTGCACAAGTTACCAAGTGCGCACTGGAGATCAACCAAGGGTTAGTTTCTGGTGCGCACAGGAACATATCAAATACATTTTTTCTTCCCATGTCACTTTAAGGGCTACGTAATATGCATATCTTTCGCAGCATATTTTAATTTTTGATTTATTTCTTTACATTATTTTTATTTTGTTTAATATCTAAAATTTCACAGAGTTTTGCACACTATCTTTTCATTCATCCCTGTGCTTACCCTAACATTTATATAATTAATTATTTATTTTCTTGGATTATGCAACCAAATTCAAGTTCATGTTTATCAAAACTCCCATAAGCATTTTAATCCAATTATGAAAGAAAAAAAAAATTAAATTCTAATGCCTTTCTGACCAACAAGCAGACAAGATCATCGGCAACATGAATGACTATTGCTCTATGATCATTTTTTAAAGTTTTTAAAACGACCTTTCAGACTTTCTTTTTGAAAATCTCAACCAGAAGTTTGTAATCACTGCTGCTGCTGAGAGTTTGGACTGTTGCATCCTTACGGTACGGAACTTCATTCACATTTCACAACTGAAAGCTTCAGAGGAATGGACGATAAAGAAGACTTTCTCGGTAAGAAATGATCATGAAAAACTTTGAATATTGAGATCAGAATTATTCTGCTGTTTTGTTTTTTTGTGTTTATGTGGGAGGAGAAGTATTTGACCTCCCCCTCCCCGTAACATTACACCCCTCTGCTATACTGTGTTGTGTAGAGGGATCATTAGACTACAGGAGAAGATTCAACTGGGGTAGAGATTCCAGCACGTCCTCCCTGGTTCACGTTTATTTACCTGTTAACTTTAGAAGATGTTCAGCCTGTTTGAGGAAGTTTCTCACTTCCTCACATGCTTAAAGACGGTATTTGAACTGTAGTAAATGTGGTCTGACACTTCTGTTATCTTCTGGGTTTAGACATGTGGTAGAGTGTTATTTTGTATTAGTTATCTCTGCTCATATCTATAGGAGCAGCTCCACTTACTTTGTGTGAAGTAGGTTTTTAAAGTCAGTTTCTCTGTGCAGACCTGTCTGCTGACACTACATTGGGTCAGATAGAAATTTCACTAAGAATTCAGATGCCTCACAAACAGTTATGTAATTTATGATCCATGTGCCATAACTCTGATATGTGATATTTTCCATAACCTGTTATAGGATTATTGATTATTTTGCACCTGATGCTGAAGTAGCAACATTAAAGCACCTGTAAGGAACTTTTGGTGCTGATTTTGTCGCCTTCTGTGCACAAGATGGTACATCATATGTCTTTGCTGACTTTGTATCATATGTGTAAGTTGTGCTTTTCTGACTGAATATCTCATCCTACTCTCTGTGAATGGTCAAACATGTCACTCATGTCAGAAAAGGCTATTATGTATTCTATCTTTTGTATGTACCTAACAGATGCAAGGTGTGACTGGGAGCAGACACATCTGACTCTGATCTGATGGTAAATTGATAAATGACCTAAGACTCAGGCCGTAATAATTTAACTATACTAAGTACACAAATATGATTGAAGTTAAACTTTATACTGAGACCTGTCACATGGTAGTCCAGAACAAAAAGCTGATGAATTCCTGCCATGCTTTAGTTTTTTCAGAAACAAAGTCTCAGTTGTGGACTTCCGTCAGACAAAAAGTTAAAACATTTTGTGTAATTTAGGAAGCCTGATCACATTTTAGCACACGATTTTCTAATGTGTTCTTCAAAGTGTGCATAAAGTACATAAATGAAAACACGACCAACACATCTTAACTTTTTTAACAACTTTCAAAATATGGAGCATTTTTGTTGGGATAGGAGATGATAAAATCTGTGTTCAGCTCTTGAGTGACCCAGCACTTGGTACTTTGGTCTGAAATGGTTTGGTTGCTTCATCGTAGATGTTCCTTATTTTATTTAAAAATAAAAATAAAAATGTCTTATTTACTTTTGTGCATTGCCTTTACACTGCTTGGCAGTACCTGCACCCAAATTGACTTGAAGCACTTTGTTACTCTTACTGATCTTGTTTCCTCTTGTCTAGATCTTTGCTTGTGTTGTTCTTGTTCTCGTATGTACGTCGCTTTGGATAAAAGCGTCTGCTAAATGACATTGTAACATTGTAACATTTTTCTGACAAACTATTAAATCTCTATTAAGTATTAAATCTATATTAAGCCTTAGTAACACGTTAGAAACAAAAAGCTACAATCCAAAGATTGTGTTTGTGCTCCAAAATAATTTACAGCTCTCCCAAAATAAAGAAAACAGTTAGCAGGTAAACCATATTGAACTTTTTCCATCTTAGTTCTGCCTGTAAAAAAAAAGGCCTCGGCCAGCAAGTACAGATTATAAGACAAATCATTTTCCATCCATCCATCCATCCATCCATACATACATCCATCCATCCAACCATGCATCGTCCACTTGTCTGGTGTCCCGTCATGGTAGTAGCAGGCTAAGGGAGTTCCCCTAAGTGTCCCCCTCCCTAGCAACATTTTACAGCTCCTCCACAGGGATCCTTAAGCCTGATTCATCCTCTTACGCTGTAGGTGTGCGTAGCCCCCGTACCTACGCAGAGGCCTACGCACGTAGCCGACGCGCACCTGCTACAGAGTGTAACTAAGCGTTGAATCAATGCGGACCGCAAACCCTGATTGGTCCGATGGGCGGCATTGTATTTCCCGCATTTGCGCCGAGATCCCAGCACATCGGCCATGTTTTTTGTCCCCTTTGACGAGTCCTGTATTCTTCCCTGTAATCATTGCTGTATGATAAAAACATAGCAGGTCGAGAAACAGGCGACCCGACTATCAGAAAAACCACACTCCCCTCAAGCGTTTAGGCGGAGTATTGCTGCGCGACATGGACACATTGACGTTCAAGTATGTAGTGCTCACTTCCGCGTCACTTCCTGCTGCGTAGGGGTGACACAGAAGTATAAACCAGCCTTAAGGTGTTCCCAGGCCAGATGGGATATAATATCCCTCCAGTCTGCTCTGGGCCCACCTCACAGTCTCTTCACAGTTGTTAGTGCCAGGACCCCAAAGGGAGACACCCCGGGACCAAATCAGCCCAATAGCAGCTCTACTCCCTCCGTTCTGCACCCTGTCCTGATAGGAACGGGACCAGAAACCTCTTGGAGGAACCTGATTTTGGCTGCTTCTATCTGCTCTTTCATTTGTTTGGTCACCCTAAACTTATGACCGTAGTTAAGGGTTTGAACCTAGAGCGACCTGTAAATCAAAAGCTTTGCCTTCAGGCTCAGCTCTCTTTTCCCCACCATGGTGCAGCGCCCACATTACTGCTGATGTTGCACATCATGATCCATGTTATCCCCACTTGTGAACAAGAACCCAAGATACTAGAACTCTATCACTTGGGGCAAAGACTCAATATCCACACAGGAGGAGCATTCAACTGTTTAGAGCAAAAAAACATGGCCATCCCTCATTGCACTCCGCTGTAAACTGTTCCAATACCTGCTGAAGTTCCCAACCTGAAGGAGCCAACAAAACCACATCATCTGCATAATGAAGAGGTGAAACTCTGAGGCCCCCAAATGGAAACCCTCCTTCCTCTGGCTGCACTCAAATCTGATCAATGATCACAAACAGAGCTGACAAGGGGACACCCCGACAGTGTGTTTATTCATTTGCTTCCTTTTCTCACTGGACTGAACTGCAACTGTCAGGTTTTTACCGTGAGCATCTTAGCTGACTTGAGTTAGATGTATTTTTCCTCACTCTGTCTGGTGTCTCTCCTCTCTTATTATCACTCATTTTGGGGCGTCATGGGTGGTTACATACTCCACAAACAAAATGCAAATACTGCATCAAGACTCTTTTAGCTGACTAATCGATCAGATGAAGACATCACTGTCAAAAACTGAAACTCTTTCATGCATGTTGTCCTTACTCGAGCTGACAAACTGTGTAACACCTCATGGATTTATCTGGACCTGTTGGACATGTGTTGTGTGAAGTAGTTTGGACTAGTTCAGTCTGCATGCCTCAGTACACTCACTCTTCACAGAAGAAGTGAAGGAGTTCTGCAGTATTTTCGATGCATTGTCCAGTGAAAGCCTCTGTAATCAGGCCGGCTTTGTTTTCCTCTTTTTATAACTCACATTCCTCCTCCCTGTCCCTCTCTCTCTCTCTTTATATTTTTCTCTCTCTAAATGAGTCTCTATCTCCCTCCCTCCCTCCCTCCCTCCCACAGGCTGTTCTCACACTCTGTCTGTTAACGCTGATCTTTTGGGGGGAAACACCTTCTCGCTGATATTTTTAGCCCTCAGCTGGAGTTATTGTGTGCAGCGTGGCATAAACACACGGACTCTGTCGTATTTTTATCCGCCTGGCAGCAGGAAAACACACGACTAATGAAAACCACCCTGGGGAATAGCCGTTGTTGGGGTGAAAGTATTTGTATGTGGTAAACCATGACGCACTCGCTAAATGGCTGCATGGTGCCTCGGAAGTGCCTCAATCAGGTGCCATTGTGTATTATTTATGTAATGTTACATCAATGTGTAAAAACATGACATTCTTTGTATTGTGTGTTGTTCATTTGCTGCTGCCAAGCTGCAGTCAGGGAGGTCAGAGCCTGAGTTATTACTTAAGACTGGTATTATGGTTACTCACAATAACATAATGACTCTAAAACAATGATGTTTACCTTTAATACATTCTTAACAAGTTGCATCTGTCAGATATTTTAATACATAACTGAAGTTGTCATCATTGGATGTAAAACAGTCTAGATAAGGGACCGTCATTTCTTTAAAATGATTACAATCTTAAACTTTGGACATTTTTTTTATCAGAATGGACAAATCGAACATCTATTTCATGCTATGGTTGCAGCTAACGGCTATTTTGATAGTTGACAGTTCGTCAATCAATGAATCAATCTTTATTTATAAAGCGCCAAATAACAACAAATATTATCTGAAGATTCTTTCCAAACAGAGCAGATCTAGACCGTACTATATGTTCTATTATTAACAAAGACCCAACATCAAGACAGGATAAGATCCAGTCCCATCTTACAGACAGGACTCAGTCTGATCTCATCTTAATCCACCATGAGCATTGCACCTCGCAGTATTTAGCAAGTTACAGTGGCAAGGACAAACTTCCTTTAACAGGCAGAAACCTCCAGCAGGACCAGATTCATGTTAGACACACATCTGCTGAGACCGTGTTGTAGAGAGAGAGAGAGAGAGAGAGATGATAGTGGTGAGACGGATAGTAGTGAGACGGATAGTAGTAGTTGTAGCAGCTGGAGTCAGGCACGTCCACAGCAGAAGGCCGTCTATGACAGAGATCCAGAGGAAACTACGAGCCAAGGGTCTCGTAGGGTCTATGGTTAGTCACTATAATTGGACAGGAAGAGTTCAAGTAAGAGACAGGCAGAGAGAGGAGACAGAGGGCAAGACGGGATCCCAGTGTGTCAGTTTTGCTGGCAGTCTAAGCCGAGAGCAGCATAACTAAGAGCTGGTCCATGCCTGAGCCAGCTCTAACTTTCAGTTTTATCAAAAAGCAAAGTTTTAAACTCTTAAAAGTAGAGAGGGTGTCTGCCTCCCGGAACCTGACTGGTAGATGATTCCAAAGGAGAGGGGCCTGATAACTGAAGGCTCAACCTCCCATACTATTTTTAGAGACTTTAGGTACGACGAAATTCTACCACAGCCAACCACATTGGCTTCAATTCCCGCGGCCAGAGGTTGCCACTTGTTTGTTACAGACAGACAGTTATTGGTTCAGATCCTTGGGCAGGCCTCTATGTGGAGTTTGTATGTTCTCTCCATGCAGAGCTCTCTCTCTCCAGCCTCTTGTTCAGTGAATGTAACAGACTTTAAAATATCTGTATGTGAATGTCAGAGGATGTCTCTTCATGTCAGCCCTTTGATAAACTGGGGACCTGTCCTGTGTGAACCCCATAGCTCACCTAATGATAGCTGGGATTAGCTCCTACCCCTGGTCACTTTAGAAGCTGTAGATAAAGAATAGAACAATGACCGAATAATAAAGAAATCAGCCTAATAATGTGTAATGGACAACCTCAGTACAAATAAAACAAAGTGTGAATCCTCTGGTTTCTTCAGTCCTCTGTCATTATCAGGATTCTCCTCAAAGTAGCAGAGGTATCAAATTCCCTCCAGATCCAGCTCCGCCCTGTGTCGGCTGTTCATCAGAGAAAAAGGATGTGCAGCGCTCTATGAGGCACTTTGTGTTAGCAAGTTGAAATATTGGTTACAGAGGGAAGTGATGCTTTTATTGTGTCATGGCTGAATGAGCCATTTAGCCTTTTCTGTGTCTGAACGTTTCCTGGGAGACAGTTCTGGGACGGCAAAGAAAGAGGACAGATCAGGGGTGCACTGTTTGAGAAATGTGGACTTATAGATGTTACAAAAAACAGCTCAGCTGATAAATTATCACACCAGTCATCTATTTTTTAAATAAAGGGTTAATTTCTTTGTTTTTACTGATTTCTCAGGGCAGGGACCCAAATTATTCATCTTTATAAAAACATTAGTGAACATTGTTAAAGTCATTCAGACCTTGATTACACTGTCTTTGAACAAGCACAAATACAGTTGTACAATTGACATAAAATATGAAAAATAAATAATTACAGAAATGAATAAAGCTATAATTTAGCTCTCTGTTTGTTTTTTTAATATAGAATGTTTTTTGTTGTTATTTACAAAAGCAGAACACTTTACCAGCTTGCCATCATTAAGGCTGGGGTTGGTAATCAGATTTAGATAAACTTTTTGTTATACTGGTTAAAATAATCTTTATGTCCCGATGGCAATCAATACATAATGTGTTCTTAAAAAAGAGTGAAAAAAAGCTGCTATCTACAGCCATGAGTTGACATAGTGCAAAACACAAACGATGTGCTGAGGACCAATTTTGAATCCGTCACGATCATATGGTCCTGAATCAGCGGCGCCCATGCATGTGAGCGGGGGCGTCGTTTTGGTGGAGCTCGGAGGGGAGGGGGGAGGAGCTAGACAGTCCAGAGGAAATGCTACATTCAAATTCATGCTAGTTTTCCGTGGCTACCAACCCTAGCTTTAAGTGGGTGTAATGTAACCATGGACTGTATATTAAAGTGGACGTTGTCAGTTTGGATCAGGTTGAAGTCAAGAGATTTAAAGCACCCCCTGCTGATGGGCTGCAGTGCAGTTCATAAACCCTGCTTCCTCCATTCTATCTAATGGGACATGGGTCAAACTTTAAAATCTTTATACAGGTTAAATAAATGTTTCTCAGTCATGATAGTTTGTTTTAACAATGCTGATTTTTTATGTTTAGTTTGAATGAGTTGTTTAATTTTAAAAAGAGCAGACATGACATCATGATTGACAGAAAACAAACACTAACACAAGAGTCATTGAACTTTCCATAATCATGAGTGTCTTCATCAAACCCACACAAGAATCTGTGACACTGTGGACTGGACCCAGCTGAATCGTCATTGATGTTTTATCAGTTTGTAAGTTGAATGCATGTTTTTAAGATGCAGATGTGACGTCAGCCAGGTCGCTTGTGTGCATACCTTGGCTGCACCACACGAATGTTAACACCCGTGGAGGTGATCTTTTGGCTTCAACGCTCACATTGGCGGAAATGAAGTGACACTTTCCTTTCTATATACAGTCAATGACTATAACAGAAATATATCATCTACCTGCCATCAGTGAATCCCAAATACTCTACTGATATGCAGTTGTCTGACAGCATAGATACTTAGCTAATGTATCAGTTTGGGGTCATAGCCCTGATTTGAGTAATACTGATACACCAAAACTTACAGCATCAGGACTTTCAGCACGAAGTTCAACCTTGTTCTAAATATATCTAGAAAATGGTAATTAATGTTACACACACAGGTGGGAATTATAGCCAATCATCACATTTGAGAAGCTGGAACAAGCTGATATTTGTGGGTTTGCTCTGAAAACTTGTGTTTTGTTAAAGTAGTTGCAGATTTGTTGAACAGTTTCTCAACTTAATGTTGAACTCCTTTATATGAGAGAACATATCAGTGCATGCTCAGTACATAAACCACTTATAGCACAGAATCAGTCCTCCTGTCAGGCTGCTCTTGACTGAGGGAGGCGGGATCATTTTTTGTGTTTAAGCTTTAAAATCACAAAGATGAGTACAGAAAGGGCGTGGGTGGAAAATTGTTTGCATAGTATTGTATAATTATCAGTTTTTCCCAACCTGTGCAGACAAAGGCAGGGGTGAGGTCTCCACTGGCATCTTACTTTATAATCCTGGATCACAGGACAGCATGTTGTTCCTCTTTTCCCTCTCAGAGAGGGTTGGGGTCCAGTAGCTCCGCAGGCTGCTCTCACATCTATGCCCACTAACTGTCATTATTTCCCCACTCTGAAGACCAGCCTGAGACCACACTAACGTTTTTACCACAGTGTCAACAGGCAGAGGAGGAATGAGACAGACTACTTTCTGTGGAGTGATTGATATGACGTATGAGCGGGTTGTTCCTGGTGTTGCTTTTTCTGTCTAGAATTAAAGGTGCATTGTGTAGAAGTTGGCAGCAATTAAGCATAACATATTTGGTGGAAATGGGATTTAATATTTATAACTATGTTGGAATGTGTGTATAATCACCTTTATAGAACTAAAGGTCTCTTTTTATGAACGTAGGAGAAGTACGTCTATTTAGATATGGCGTGGGTCTCCTGACGGAGGCTGCAATCACGAACCGTCATCATGTTTCTACAGCAGCTCAGAACAGACAAAACGGACAAAGCAGAGCTAAACATGTTTTGTTATTCTGTGCCGAGCTGCTGGTCCAGAAATTCACTTTGAAAGACAGGCGGAGAAGAAAAGAGAACGTTTGTTGTTGTTGTTTTACAAAAACTTATCAATATCAATACAAAGTGATTTGTATTGATTTTGATACGTTTTTGTAACAATGTTTATTTGTTTTAAATTGTATTGTTATTGGAGATAACTGCTTGAATATATTCCGTTCCATTCTATTCTAGCGTTTTTACCACAGTGTCAACAGGCAGAGAGGGAATGCGACGGACAGAGTTTCAGGTGACGGGCAGAAGGAGGCTTTAGGAAGAGAAATGAAAAGAGTTCATAAGGAATGCGCAGGCCTTGGGGTGCTACACCCAGGACAGAGGGCTGTACTCAGTAAAATAATTTGGCCGCATTCATTTGATATGAAGAGAAGACAAACATTGAAGTCTCTACCTCATGGCTCCACTCCTCTGTTAAGCCTTCTGAGGCCTGATCTGTGTACAGAAGTCACATCACTCTATGAAGTGAAAGCCTTAGAGAAACACAGATGTGCACATACAGGGTGTGGGTGGGTGTCAATGTTCTTTACAGTGGAGTTATTGCAGTTTATCGAGCTTACATGGATAACAGGAATGGGCCTTTATGAATTGTCAGAGAACAACCTAAAGAAATGAGGGAGAATGAATGTTTTAGTGAACAGATCTGGAATCTGTCGACACTGGGCAACAGGATGAGTCAGAGTGGATGTTTTTTTGTCGATGCCGACACATAGACTCTGCAGTCTATGAGCTGTGTGTTTCTGCTCCTCATGCTACATCTGTCAGAGACCAGAGACCAGTTTCCTGACAGCCTCTTCCAAAGAATGCATCCTCCCTTCCTGCAGCTCTGACAGACACCCTGTCTAACACAGCTCAGCCAGCCGAAGAAGATTAGTATATCTAGCAGTAATGATTGTCTGGCAGCTATTGAGCAACCTCTCCACCTCTGCAAACAGACATTTGGATTAAAGTGCAGAAAACATTGAGATCAGATGTTGTCCACTTATGCGTCTCATGTTGCAGATCAGATATTTAATCAGTGAGCTGCGTATTAAATAAGAAGCTTTGGCCCTGATATTCTTAATTTCTTATCTAAATAACTGGCTGGACTAAAAGTCTCAAAACATTGGCCGTCAGCCACGGAGGTTGTAGTATCCCCAGACCAAGCAAATGGGTTCCAAGATCAAGATTGCTCTTGTGTAAATATTGGGCACCTGAAGATAAACAGTTGTAGACCCTGATTAGACTTCAAATGCACAAAAACCATGCTGAAATATGATCATGGATCTTTAACACCCTGGTTTGTGTGCATGTCTAAACTAATGTGTAAATTAAGTTAGTAATGGGATCAATATGGACTTTGGACTTGTTTCATTTAACAGACTGGAAGAGTGTTTACCTCAGGCAGTTCTTGTACACTGGTCGGTTATATCAATCTTTAAGAACCAGTCTTCATTAATCACCTTAGTGAAAGACTTTTTCACTGACAGGAAAGAAAGACATACTTTTGTTTATCTTTGAAAACTCGTGTAAACTCTGTACAGTCAGAGCAAAGGAATTCAAATTTCCTCTCGAAGAAAAAAATCTTTTCATGTATTTTTTTTCTCTCTCTCTTCTTCTGTTTACGTCTTTCATTTGCCTTTCACTTTCTCAGTTTGTTTGCTGTAAAACACTTGGAAAAACTGTGTTGCGTGTAAAGTGGTACATGTCTAAAGTTGATTTGTGCACATGAAGGACATTTTCTATATGGAGAGTATCACTGTGAGATAATTTCCTGTCCCCTGGGGGACAAAGCCTTTGCCATCACTGCCCCAACTCTCTGGAACTCCCTCCCTCCACACATCTGACTCTCTTCACTCATTTAAAAACCACCTCAAGACCTTCCTGTTAAAAAAAGCCTACAACACATGACCTCTACTCCCTCCCCACCTGTCTTTGTTTTGTTTTATTTATTTTTTACTGTTATTTTTTACACTTTCTTTAAAGCGTCTTTGAGTACCCAGAAAAGCGCTATATAAGTCCTATCAGTTATTATTATTATTATTATTATTATTATTATTATTATTATTATTATTATTATTATTATTATTATTATTAAGATAACATTTTAAATCGGGATTTTCAGATAAGATGGGCACCTGTTGCTTCATCTCTTTTCAGATGACTTTCTGATGGACTGATTTCTGATATACATTATTATTTTATTTTGCTTTTGTATTTTTTGTATATATATTTCATAGTATTTTACTTTTCTATTATTGTAATTTTTAATGTATTAATTTAATTATTTCTATATGTTAATTAATATTTTATGCATTATGTATTATGTACTATGTATTATTTATTATTATTATTATAATTATTATTATTATTATTATTATTATTATTATTATTATTATTATTGTTATTATTATTATTATTATTATTATTATTTATTTATTTATTTTCTCTTTCAGTCTGGTCTGTGGTATTATGCTGTGTTGGCCGAGTCTACCAAAAAAAAAGCTAAAAATTATTAGCACATTCAGGGAATCTTGACAGTATTAAAAAAATGTTATGATCATCAAATTGATCAATATTTTCATTCAAATCTAATAAATCAGAGGAAGGGGTTCCTCATTTGTGAAACTAAGACATGCATGTTATCTATCAGCATGTAGTGTTTTGATTTCCAGGTTACACATTTAACAACCTCTCCCTCATCTCATCTTTTCAGGGTCATTCGATCCAAACATACCAGAGGAGGGACCTTCAGCGCCCCCCCCTGGCTGGCTGGATGATGTGCATGGATACCAGGGGCACCAAGGAGGAGGTGAGTCTGTACAGTAGTTATCTTCTTCTGTATTATTTTTTTTTACACATTTCACCACCTTTATGTCCTGTTTCGTGTCTTTGTTCATATGTATGTCCAAAGGTGATAACCCGTTATATCCACCTCCACCTGCCTACAACCCCCAGCCTGAACAAGACAGGAATACCTCAGTGCCTAATGTCAGGTAGCACATCATCACTTTGTATCTGAAATACTATGTTGATGAGTCAGAGCTTTATTTGGATTCAAAGACTTTGAAATAAGAGGGGTCAAATTCTGTTTGTGTTGTTTCGCTCCTTCAGGGTCCCCACAGTGTCAGAGGACGTAGCCAGAGAGGCCTTGCTCAAATATGTGGAGTCAAAATGGAAGTACAGCTCCAAACCTGCCAGGAACCTCGCCTTTAAAGAGCTCAAACCTGTCACTGTGTACAGGGTGAGAGGGCGTGAGCTTGTTATCTATTCCAGATCAACACGGCAGAATGCAAAGTTTTAGGATTACGCTTTAAAATGGTGTGTTAAACTCATAGACTGTAAAAAAATATGGACGTAGGATCCGTGACGTCACCCATCTGTTTCTGAAGAGCTGTTTTGAGACCAATCGGCTGCGGCAGCCATATTGCTTCTGTCAAGCCAGTGTGACGTAAAGAGGCGGGCTTTGAGCCTCCTAGCCAACAGCTGCAGTGTTCCTGCAGGCAGCTGTGCCTCTCATTGGAAGACTAGTAATCTCAATATCTTCTAAATTACCGAATCAGAAAAAAATTCACCCCCCTCACAGTGAGAGGACATCGAGAAATTAGCTATTCAGACTACACTCATCTTTTGTACCAGGCTGTAAACATGTTTATTAATGCTGCAAAGATCGTCTTTTCCCCATTCATATGTATGTGACTTCCGGTACTTCCGGAGCCAGCCTCAAGCGGATCCTCGATGAACTGCAGCTTTTAACACTTCCGCATTGGACTCATATTTTTAGACCGGAGGTTGCCGCTTGGTTAAACTAGAACTCAGATGTAAGATCTGTAGAATCTGTAGAAGAAGTGATTCCTTCCTTAAACATTGTCCACCAGCCCTCAGACGTTTGATCAGGTGGGTGTGTTCTCAGTCACAGCAGCTGAGTGATATCTTAGAGCCTGCATTGTTTGGACTCATGCTTTCAAGGTCTGTGATGCAGCTCTTTGTATTGCACCAAATACCCAATAGATACACACAAAATAGGTCTTTGTGTTATTGATTATCAACCATTAACAATGTTAAAGCTCCTGTGAGGACCTTTTAGCTGTTGATGAAACAGACTGAAATAAAAAAATTATGCCTCTTTATGACTGATGAAGGTGAATGAGACCATCAGCAGGTTCTAAATACTAATATTTGACATCTGTAACCGCTGTCCAGGGTGTAAACGTCAGACATGATTTACAGAAAGCTAAAAAAAAATGCCCTTTAATACATTTTCACAATTTGTGTTCAACATCTGTCTGTTAGGAGAGAGCAGGAGGAACATTTTGTTAGAAAACATGAGTTTGGCATGTACAGAACAAGTGACCAGAGGTATCACTTCGTCTAAAGGTGACCCAAAATCAACACAAACTTGAAAGTTTCTCTCCAGAGCTTTAACTTTTTACCCTTTGACAATGTTTCATCATTTGGGTAGAACCATCACATTTCATTTTCAGCTAAACCAAGACCTAAAGAGCTGCTGTTACTCTGTAAACATATTCACTGTGGATCCATCCAGTGTTTTCTGTCTTCCTCTTGCAGTATCGACTGGAGACCTACACGGAGACCAGAACCAGCTCCTGGCAGCATGAACCCTACAACGGTAAAACAAAACTATGGGCTGAAAAATAACAACTAAAGTTTCATGACGAACAAGATGAAATATAGCCAAACAACATCAACCTTATTTCACCTGCTATGAAAGAATGGAAGTAGGCTTCATCAGAGTTATATTAAAATGAAGGTAATTGGAAAGAGAGTCGGTTTTATGGATGTCTGGAGGGAGATAGTTCTAGAGGTGGGGGGCGGAGTGCCTGAAGGCAAATGGAAGAAGAAGACCTGAGAGTGCGGCTCTCAATTTCAGACCAAGTTTAACAAAATAAAGCACTGAAGAGATTACCTACTTCAGCCCAAAAGTTCAACTTAATAGTGGCATTGTTATGTTTCTGAAGATAAACTTATTATCCTTTGTTCCTCACCTGCTCTTGTGAATATTGTATTCTAATATCTTCTAGTAAGGCACAAAGGCCACTCAAGAGTAAATACTTAAGAATAAACCAGGGATGGATCAGGGGAACCCCTCACAATCTGATTGGCCAACTCCAAAATCGTATACTTTGTCTGAGGCAGGACTTTGACTAACCCCGCGTCACAGTGTGGCTTTTAGACCGGACAAAAACAGAAGACACACGGACGGGTATACTACTTAACAAAGTGATTTATTCACAAGGAAAAATAATCAAAACTTAAAAACATGTGAAGAATCTGTGGTCTGCATAGTAGGATGAGGATGAGTAGAAGTGTGATGTTAGACAAATAAACTCAAGAGGAGGTCGAAGGAGGTCTGAGGAGATCTCCTGAGACTGGCTGCTGCTTAAGCTTTATACGCAAGGTACAACGTAAATTAGTCTACTCACAGGTCTGTAGAACAAGCACCAGTCAAGTGTTCCAAGCAGAGTTAGCTGAACAGAGGGGACGTCACACCCAGTCAAAGTAGTCTGGCTCCACCCCTGGAATAAACTGACAAGATATTAGTGGTCAAAGGTCACAGTGATCTGAAGTCTGTCCGTTCACATTATCAAAATACACCAGTACAGTTTGGACAACCACGACCGACCACTGAAACATCTCTCTTTGCATACCCGTTTAATCAGAGGAAGAGTCTACAGACAACTTGCACATATCTTATAACTAATGTCTGATGGGTAATGAAGTCTGTAGAGATGCTCGGAATTCAAAAATGTATTAGTGAGAAACACTAAAGTTTTCATTTAAAGTTGGCAGGTTGTCTGAGGTTTACACTTGTGAAGTTGTAACTCTAGTTTTTCTTGGAACAGGACAGCCGGTGGACGGTGCACAGTACGGTATGAGCCCTCCACCCTGGGAAATTCCTGTGTTGTTGCCTGAGAGATTTACTGACAGGGTGGAGAAGATCCACGTGCCGCACTCTTCCCTCATCAAGGTACAGATGTTTGTTTTTTTAAACACACAAGCTCTTTGTTGCCCTAAGTTGTGTGTTGTGTAACATTTTATTGTGCCTGTGCGTGTGTGTGTGTGTGTGTGTGTGGTGTGTGTGTGTGTGTGTGTGTGTGTGTGTGTGTTTTCATGTGTGTTTGTTTAGGTATGTCACATGTGCCATGGCTGTGGAAGAACTCGCTGTGGTAGTTGCTTTGGGAGAGGCCAGGTGAGATGTTGGTTTTTAAAGTATTAACTACACATGTGAGTGCAGTGATTGCTTCAAGCTTGGGTTGTAGCTCAACTAGACAATTTAACTGAACTACTGTCCTTATCCCAGTGTGCGAGCACCGAGTGAGAGTCCATTTATTGACAATAGTATGTCCCCCTCCGCTGCAGTAGGTGGACCTGGACAACTTTACAACTCTGTAGCTTTCATACATACTCTACCCTCTTGCAGTTGCCATGTTTACTTCCTCTTCTTCTTCTGTTGATGTTTTGTTTACTACCCGGTTTCCTTCTACATGTTTATGTTGTTTGACTTACTGGTCAAAGCCCAGCATTCAAACTGTGGAGCATGTGCAGAACGCCTCGGTCAGTTTGGGTCTGATTGAGGTGCAAACATGGAAGAGAAAGACAATCCCAAACTGCATTATCTCAGTATGTGAGTCGAATTTAAAGGAATTCGACAATCAGACTAACATATCTAGATGTATTTTAAAAAGTAAATTTTTAGTCAGACTAATAACTAATCAATCAAACTGTTCAGCTTTAAACCTGGTTAAAAATGTTTCCAGATTTGTATGTGGTTCTGCAGTGAATCATTGATGTGCAGTCATCTGCAGTAGATCATTTTGGAGGGAATGTTGCATATTTGAGCATTTTTTGATATTTTTTCAGTGTAGTTCCTCTTAACAGGAGGTAAAACGTAAACCGTACACTAAAGCCCAGTTTATAGGCCTACTTCTGCATCAAATCTACGCCGTAGCCAACGCCTCAGTCTGCATAACCCTTTTCCTACTCAGAAGCCTACGCCTGTAGCCTGACATGCGCCTTCTCAAAAATGTAACTATGCTACAAAAGCACGTGGACCGCAAGCCCTGTGATTGGTCTGCTGGATGGCATTGTATGTCCTGCTTTTATAGCACTTCCAGAATTGCTGTACTTATAGTAGATTTTTTATTTAATATGATACACTCTTAGTCGCTTTGAAAAGCAAGAAGAAAATGTAGCAGGACCGGAAACAGGTGACCCGACTATCATAGAGACCACACTGCCCTCAAGCGTCTTAAGCCTTTCAGCGTAGTACTGCAGAGTTAACGCGGACACTTCCATGCACAAGTATGTAGTGCTAACAACAGCGTCATCCACTACGATGTAGGGTTAACGCAGAAGTATAAACCAGGATTTAGTGTATCTTTCCTCACCTCGTTCAGTATCATTAACGCCTCTGTGAGGAGTTTTTGACTGGTATTTATTTTTTTTAGAAAATTCTGTTTATTCATTTTTCTTCATTCTTATTCGGACAAACAGTTTACAAAATACCATAGAATACAAAAACAAAACAAAAACAAAAACAAAGAACAAAACCATGCCATGACAAGGAGAGTTGCACCCGCAATCTTCAATGAAACATACCCATACATATCTTCCCCTTACACCTTACTCACACATCTACAGGTTGCTGACATTTGATTTGACTGGTCTTTCAACAGGCCTGAATAACAGGGACGCCTCTTCATGACCTACAAAAGCAAACAAGATCCTCAGCAACAAGTTGAAACACAACTCACACACGTTCAGGACAAAAGCAACAAAGATGTGTGCGGTTCCACTTTGTCCAGATATGGTGCCAAAACAGACAAACAGATAGTTCCTCTCAGGAGCTCTCCGTAATACAAATGGAGTATGCTTGCTAGAAAAAAAAATCATGATCTTAAACCACTGTGGAAAAGATCACACCTTCATTAACGCAGTACTCTTTTGAACCCGTAACTCAGACCCTCGTCTCACTTTGCAGAAGCGTTGCACCTTCTGCCATGGTCATGGTCACGCCAGGAACAGGCGCTGCACCTCCTGTCATGGCAGAGGGCGCAAGAGGTGGGAGTCCAGCCTGCCTGTTTTGTCTTTTGACCTCTCTTTCTCTGAATTTCCTTCTTCATCTTGCAGAGCCGTTGCATGAGCTGCCATGGCAGGGGTTTCAGAAATAGGCCGGGGAATCGCCAACGCCCGGGGAGAACACATTGTACTTTCTGTCATGGGAGAGGCATAAAGAGGTGAGAGGAGACCTGCAAACTGACTGAAAGAGTGTCGGTTGTTAGACTATTTAGCAATAATTTGTTTTCTTTGACCCTTAATATACCCAAAATGTTCCCATTGAGGCACCAAATTCTTTTTACAAAAAGAAGAAAACAGACAGAAACATGTCAACATGACGTCAGTCAGTAGATTATCAGCGTTTAGACGTAAACCAAGTGCTGGTTATGTGATCCTTAATCCTAGTTTTAAAATACACAAAGCTAATAAATCCTCCATTTTAAGGTGACCCTGTAACTCAGACCAAAGACAGAGTGAGTGGTTTGTTCCACTTTGGTATTAAAGAGGGTTCAGTGTTAAACCACCTCCTCATTAGAGCCTTCTTACCTGCAGCAATCAGAGTGAAAACACATTAATTCATCAGTACACCTTACAACAGAACTCCCTTTGTGTTTCAACTGTGTAAACTCCACAAACACTGACACATTCAGCTGAAGGTCTCCAGTTTACAGGGTCACTTTTAAAACCGAAACACCTGGAGAGACATATTCGAGGTGGGCTCAGAGAAGACTACTGTTACAAGCTGTTCAATCAAGTGAATCACAGTTTTTGTTTTTTTTAAGTAAACACACATACAAAACAGATAGAACAAATGAAAGAAAGAGAAATCAAGTGAATCACAGATGTGTGTGATGTTATTGTGAACGGCGGGCGGAATAAAAACACTGCGGTTAATCTACCAATCAGACAGGTTCAGCATTGCAGGCCCTGCCGCCCGAAAGTCTCGGGACCTTTGAAAAGTACTACCCCCAAGCAGGGGCTTTTCAGGAGGGAGATTAACTACCCCTGAACCAAATTTAGACCCTGGTTCCTCCGGTCGAAAAGCACATAGTTCAGGGGAAAGTGCCTAGTTCCAGGGTAAAGCTCCTGCAGGTGGAAAAACACCTTAAGATGAAAGTACAACATGATGCTCCAAAGACTTGGTTGAGATGTGGTGACTAAGATGAGCTTGTGGCTTACATCATTTTCATGCTCATTAACATTCGGGATAACCCCTGTGTGCATTGAAGCTTATGTATCCCTAATGTTTCTTCTCTGTTCTCAAGTTTAACTTTCCTCAAACCAATGTATTATCAGACTTCTTTTTGCTATAACAGCTCGGCTTGTCTCTTCATGTATTTGAAACATTAGATCTCCTCTTGCATGTTCTTTTGCGGTATTAATAAAAACAGACTGGAGGGATTTTAATCTCTGTCACTCCTCCAGGTGTATTCACTGTCAAGGTCATGGCTTCAAGACCTGCACGGTGTGTCATGGCAGTCAAAACCTCCTGCACTTCATCCAGCTCACTGTGACATGGTAAGTAGACGCACCGTACCAACAATTGCACACACACAGCTCTCCAATCCCTCTCATGCATACTGTCTCTGTGTTTGTGTGTGTGTGTGTGTGTGTTTGTAGGAAGAACAATGTAGAGAATTTCATTCCAGACCGCCAGCCGGACTTCCCTGACGAGAAGTTTGTGAAGGTGAAGGGAGATCCTTTCTTCGTCGATGAAAATGTTCTGGTAAGAAGAGACAATGCTTTAATTTACAGTCACAAAAGTTACGCTTAAACAAAGCCAGAGGGAAAGAAAAGCTCCTTTGCGTTTTGGTGTGGATGGATTTATTTTATAAAATATAAGATCGACTTCACATTAATCAGTAACCCGAAAACTTCACAAGAAGTTTTGCTCAGACTTCCTTTTCTTTGATTAAAGACACGACTTAAATGCTGCTCATGGTGAATATGAGCTTGTCAGCATAGGCGTGGACTCTGGCTTTTGTTAATGAGACTTTGTGTCCTCCTCTTTGTCCTTACAGGTGTATCCTATCCAGGGTTTCCCTGATGAGGAGATCTGTGCTGTTTCTAGATCGATGATTAATCAACATCTCAACCAATACAGCTCCTCCAGCCGCGTCCTGCAGCAGGTACGAACAAATAATCAGTCATTTAAAAAAAACAAAAAGAACATTTATGAATGGCTGAGATCGAAAGACTGTTTTATGAACTATGTAAGGGGCGCTAACCACCAGTATCCACAGTAATTATCACATGGAGAATTCTTTTATATGTGACTGATTTTTTTTTTTTTCATTTGATGTTTATTTACATATTCAAAAGCTCCTGAGAGGAACTTTTGTTATATGTCAGATTTGGCGCCCCCTGTGGACAAAGCAGGCTTTACTAATTTTGTCCTCTACTTGCTTAAGTAGTGTCTGACAAAAAAGAGCAGGATACAGAGCGGGCAGGAGAGATATAATTCCAAGTGGTGGCTGGAAGACGTGATCGATTCTGAACCATTAACGGTTAATTTACAGCTGATACATGTTGCTATTTATCAAACAGAAATGATTTTAGGGAAGAATAGAGAGGAGATTAAATACCCAGCCCATGGACGCAATCACGGAAGCGCTTCAAAAGCAGGAAATACATTGCCACAGAGCGGACCAATCACATGGCTTGTGGTCCGCATCAATTTGAAGCGTAGTTACATTTTAGAGGAGCTGCACGTCGGCTGAGTGCATAGGCCTCTGCGTAGGTACATAGTATAAACCAGGCTTTACAGCTCTCCATCTATGATCTGATCACCCAGGACTCGTGTTAGCACCAGCTCTGAATGACCTCCTTGGTGGTTTTATTATCTTGTGTGATTATACAGTATATTGTTTCCCTCCAAACATATAACTGTAGCAGGGACAGAGTGAGAGTAATGTCATCATTTCTTCTGTTTTGTTTCTGTCTGCAGCGTCAGACCATCGAGCTGGTGCCCCTGACCCACGCTTACTACACCTACAGCGGGAAAGACTACAGCTTCTTCGTCTATGGAACGGAGAACAAAGTCTTTGCTGCAAAATATCCCACAGCGTGCTCTATTTTATAAATGAGATGTGCATAGTCCTGTGCTTACTTTACATGTTCATATGTAGTCTGGTCATAATAATGGGTTTGTGAGGATTCATACAGGGCAACAGGTGAGAGAAGCTAATTCATCCTTAAATTGTACGCACATGTATCTACAAACAATCTTTTGTGATGCTAATTGTTTTTGTTTTAATGTGAAATATCTTTACTGCACTAGTATTGGTGCAATAATCCTTTTTAATCAAACCAAATATTCACTAGTTTATCTGACGAGTCTGCAGGCATCAAAGGTCAGATTTTTATAATACTTACATAAATCAATAACTGTTAAATGGTACCTTTAAATTGTTCAAATTGTTGCCTAAAGTTCGTATCAGGGCTGTCATGATATCGGATTTTCACCTTATGATTAAAAAACATCACAATATTGATGTTATCGTGATGTTAATGGCAAACTTAAAGAGAAACAACAACGCTATCAGTCAAAAGAAGGAAAGGCAAGACAAGGATGGAGCGACTTCTACTTCATAAACTTTACTTACACGTTATCATCCATTTCTAATCATAAAGTTATGTTGATTCACGTCACCAGCCCGGTGACAGAATCGAATAAATAAACCAAAACTCTCCGTCTGATTCTTCGTTACATGTTGTCCACAAACACCTCATCTTTTTGTACGAAATCCGAAGAAGAAACTATTTTGGGGCACCTCATTTTCATCTGTCATCTCCTCCTAAAGTTATACTCTACTCTACTCCTCTGAGATGATTTGCACTGCAGTAGACTCCACACGCTGCAGTAAAAGCTATCTAACTAGTTGGTTACTGAGTCTTCTTCTGCTGCTTTTTTTGTCTTCCTTTCGTTTTATGGTGGGTGTCAACCAGCGTAGAGAACCACTACTGCCCCCTACTTTGAATCACTTAGATACACTGTGTTACCGTCTTCTTATTTTTATGTCAATATCAATATTTCATTTTATTGAAACTACAGTTATTGTCAATACCGGTGTATTATGGCAGCCCTGGTTAGTATATGATGTTATTTTAACAGTAGGACCTGAAGTTGCAGGTTTGAAGTCATTTTGAAAAAGTAATAATGTGGTAGCTGTTTTAGGTTAATTAAGGATTTTACATTAACATTATAAAAACATAAATTTATTTGAGGTTATTAGGGTTGAATGAGGTAATCAATTTTAGAGAATGAATCATTAATCTTGATTTCCTTCAGCTAAAACAGAAAGTTCCCCTGATGTCTGACAGGCTCTGTATAATCCAACATTATAAAGAATAATCTGCATGTTTGTGTGCTAACAACTAACACTACCTCTGTGATGTCAGATCAGATAGTAACAATCAGCTGGTGCTCACTTCGGGCATTGGCTGCATTGCATTGGCTATTCTAAAATCGTCATCAACAAAAACCCTTTTCATTACATTTCTATGAACTTACAGTATAATGCAGATTCTTAATGTAGATAAATATGTTAAATCTTCATCAGACAGTAGCTGGTTCTGAGATAAGAAGTCCATCGAAGACGAGGTTTTGGACCAAACATCCGTTATGTTAATATTAACTTACTAAGCCTGAAATATGAAGCTCGTCCTGCAGTGGTGAAAATGTTCTCAGAGAGTGGTGTTAACCTTATTTCATCCTGATATCCTGGATTTAAATTAATACCTAAAACCATCTAATAACTAACAGTCATGAGATGTTTCTCAAAACACAAGAATATGTATTACACCCTTTGTTTTCTGCCTCATTCATTCTCAGCATACATGTAAACTTTCCCCATCAGACGTGATCTTTTTGATACTTCTGACACCTCATGAATGCAAGGAAGAAAAACCAACTCAAATTGCATTTAACATTTTAAAAAATGCTAATAGCTTAAATGCTCCACTTTATATATTTTTCTATAAATATGTTATTTGTTTTAAAGCTTCTGTGCAGAGTTTTAGACCGAGCGACTTCTTATATTTGGTTATTTTGATCGTCTAAAAACTCTGCTGCAGGAGCTTTAAAACAAACAATATATTTAAAGAAAAATATATAAGATTCTCAATTATTGATACATACGTGTTAAAAATATATTCACAGGACGAAATCAGCAAAGAGATAGTGAACAGTTTGTCCACAGGGGGCGACAACATTGTCATAAATTGTGAGTTCTTCACAGAAGCTTTAAATAAAATCTGGTGAAGATGTTCATAAAGTATTCAGGTTTTGTTGATCTTTAACAAACTACATTGCCCATAATCCCATGTGCTCACAAGCTGACACTTAAAATGATCATGTGTGAATTTAGCAGCTTTTAATTTCTGCAGAAGAATCCCAGCCTTGAATGAGTTCGTGAATTAGAGGACAAAAGATGGGTGATGTTGTAACTTGAGCTTCTCCGTTCTGAGGCTGCCTCAGCTTTAGCAAATGTTTCACTCTGTTGTCTTCATACTTGTTCTTCTCTGACACGGGCTCTGTGGTGCTTTAAATGAGAAACAGCCTTAACATCTGTGGTTATTTTTTACATGTTGAATCCAGATCATGACGGCAAACTAACCTTAAGAGCAACAGGCCAAAGATGACGACACACTATCACTGTTTACTGCTTTTATTGTCCTTAAGATCAAACAAACACCAGCTTGTGACAGTGATCGACAGTACTCACATAATAATCCTATAAATGAAACCTTTCCTTTTCGTTTAGTTTTTTCTTGTGTTTAATTTTCATCCAAATCTCTTCATTCCACACAGCTCAGGTCTCTACGCATTTGTTTATGCAGAAATAAACAGTGAACAAACAATCCATCCAGATGCGGTCTCAGTTTAATGACACATATTCCTGATGTATGCATATTTTTTAAGAATTCAAATTGTTCATGTCTGACATTGCTTATTATTAAGGATTTAACCACTTTAGATTTTATATGTAAAAAAATAAACATTTAGTAAAGAATGTAAAGTTGACCTCTTGAACTAACTTGCTCATGCGTTCTGTTTGAAACAACTTTCCAAGAGGCTGAAAGAATGTTTATTATTTGATTTGATTTTATACAAAACATCCAAACCTATCCAGTGTATCCAGAAAACATGTGACTGATAAAAGTTTGGAACAGAAATAAAATGATTTCATGTGATCATTCTGCAGTGTCTCTGTCTTTGCATGAAAAAAAATGACAATCTGTTCTTACACAAGCAGAAATAAATCAGTTTAAACAACATTTAGTGTACATTTACATGCATACATTTACGTCAGTTTCACAAAAGTATTTCCTCAGTATAACTGATAAATATCCATGAAAAATATTTATTTATCTGTTTGTTTTTAACAGAAAAATACCCATAAAAGAACCCCTGGTATTTCAAGATGTGTGAAGTAACTACAATCAGACGACAAGACCTAATGTACATTTAATTGTAAATCAACTTTTAATTCGGTTTGAATATCAAAAAAGTTCAAATCTGTATGCTTGATTAAACTTGAAAAGTCCCATTGTTATGCACCGTCCAAGTGAAATACAATCAACCACAGAAGGTTTGACAACACGCTATAAAAACAACTCATCAAGGATTTCATTAGATAAGTTATATTTAGAATAACTCTCAATATCATATTTAACATTTTATGATCACAAATACTCAAATCATCAGCCTGAGGAAACAGTGCAACTCCAGCAACTCCCGTCTGAATATTTCAGTATTAAACTCTTGCCACAAGAGGGAGCTCTGGTCAGTAAAAATCTGTCTTGCTGGATGTCTGAAGACGCGTTTGCTGACATATGGTGCTGTAGGAAATTTAGCTATTCCTCTCAAAGTATCCTTTAACTTTGGAAAATGTCTCATTTTTACAGTCATGTCTTTTGCAGGTGACACATGCAGTAATAATCAAAAGCTAATAGTACAGATGGATGTATTCACCTGTACATGATGATGAAGGATTAAGACTTTTTCAGGACTGACTGGATTTACACAGGTCATGCAGCTTAAATATTTCCTCCTGTGGATATACACCTATATGTGTAAAACATATACTGGAAAAGGATATACAAAATGATCAGCGTGTGGTATACTATGTGATAATGGCTTTTCTCTAGGTACTTGTGTCTACTGTCATATATTAAGTGTTCTGGGAAGAACATGTAAAGAAAGTTACTTACAACTATTGCAAGTGAATGAAAATGAGATCTAAACCAGTAAGAGTCAGAGGGTGAATGTCCCGCCTCTAATTTTTTTTACCTCAATATCTATTTTTATATTACTTTTCTAACTGTTCCTGTACAACTTCTCTCAGATGAGTTTTTCCTCTTTTTTATGCCTTTACAGAATTCATCCAATCCCTGCGTCCTTTTATGGAGAAAAGAAACCAAAGGAGCACGATTTAGAGGTTTTTATATTTAACATGGGCCTTGTTCATATTCAAACCTCCACTCCAAAACATTGTTAGCCTGCTGCCTCTGTCGAAATGAACATTTTAACATATATTATATGAAATAAACTCTGAAAGATGACGATCTTTACTTTAATTGATCTCATTTCATCGTAATAATCATGACTCTTCTACCATTCATAAAAAGGCTCCCTGCAGGTGAGTGCATATATTTGTATTCTCACTTTTTGCACTTCAGCACATAATGATGCAGACTTTGATGTCTGCACTGCCTTTGCACAATTTTTTTATTTTTTCAGACTATATTTGGAGGATTTCTTATTTTATTGTAGAGCAGAATTATTCACTTTTTAATTAGATAAAGGATTTAAATACCTAACAGAACAAAAACATTTTACCTACATTAAAACAACATTAAGAATGAAACATTTTCTCACATTAAAGGACATTATTTTTGTCCAATTGTTTCTGTTGTTCTCTAATACTGAATAAAATGATGTAAGCCTTCAATGAATTCAATATTTAAACTGCTTTCATTTCACTTTATTAGATTGGAGGTCGAGATACAAATTTGAATTGGTCTCCGAGCAGCACCTGAACGCATCCTCGCAGCAGGACCCGGTTTGATGTGCGGAGAAGGAGCGGCTGAGCTCAGCCCACATGTGTTCACTGTGTTTATAGTGTTCAGAGCCTGCAGGTGAGTAGACGCTGGACTGACCTGGATCCGTCCTGAATTAACAGCAGCACTTACAGGAATAAGTGAGAGTCCACTGATCCTCTTCAGACTCAGACTCTGCTCGGTGAGTTCAGGACACTTTTTATTATTCTGACATGATGCTGAGGTACCGCTTTCTGTCTCTGAGGACTAAATGACGAGCGGATGAATCTGACTCTGGCTGGAAAGACAGCCGACTGTGTTTGTTAGAATAAGACCGGAGAAATGTTAATAAAGAGTTATCTTTTATTTCAGTCACATTGTCTAAACCTCAAAGTTTGTCTTCTTAAATTCATTTATTCCAATATATGATACTCTGGCTGATCACCTGATGATCTTACTTTCTGCATCTTCACTCTCTCATCAGATTTTTCTCTATCAGACGAGGTTTACTTTATTTCATAGATTTATTTTGCAAAATTTCTGTCACGGTTCATTTTTTTTTATCTTTACTGTTTAATCTGTCTCATGTACAGCAGAAAAGTGATCACCCCGAGTTTCCAGAGCAGGTCTGTAAACATCTCTTGTAACCAACCAACAGAACGAAATCTCATTATGTGTCACAAATAATAAACAACAGAAGCTAAATCTGGCACATAAGAACCTGAAACCAACAAATATTTCACAGTTTTACTTGATGAATAAGTCAAATAGTGTTTTTCTTTTTATGAACAAATAGACAAATCTGCTCCTTGAGCTCTCTCTCCCTCTCTTATAGACTTGTTCCTTCTTTCTTTTAACTTCACATATTTTTACTCAAACTGAGAGAAAAACTCATCCTGGTTTGTTCTCATTGAGTTTGGCGGGCTCCAGAAGTCCTTGCAGAAACATTTCTGTCACTTTGGAGCTTCCAGTTGTCATTGAATATTTGGAGATCAATCTCCAGGAGGGTTTTTGGTGTTGGTCTCTGCAGAAGCTGCTGTTATCACTGGAGACTTTCCAGAGCTCATTGTAGGATATGATGAGATATTCACAGTGTGTTATGTTGTTGTGAACATTGATGATGATGTTTGGTGGAGGTTGTGGTGACCATTAGGTGTTTCAAGGACTTGTCAGGTGTCCTTGTTGAGGTTGTGTTCAGTGAGGGAGTTCCAGGAGGCTTTGGATGTTCACTTACATGTTTTCAGGATAATTCAAGGGGATACACTTTGGAACCATCTTTTACGTGATTGTCCTACATGAGAGCAAAAAGAATAAATCACACACATAAAAGGACATACAGTAGAGCTGTGGACACATTGGGGGTCAGGGCGGTGATGTTTCAGAAACCCTCAGCTGAGTTTACTAAAGACCGTCCTGTGTCTCTGCTGTGAGTAAACGTCCCCCAATTGTCCCCGTCCTTTCCTGTTATGGAGTTCACCCCCTCTCTACAATCTGTGTGGGGCTGCTGCTGTTTCCTGCCCTGTGTGTGTGGGTGCGTGTGTGTGTGTGTGTGTGTGTGTGTGTATGTGTGTGTGTGTGTGTGTGTTTGCGTACATGTGTGAACATGTGTGTGTATAGATTGTTGTTTTCCTGCTGCATTGTGTCATTGTGTCTCCTGTGCTGCTGCTGCTGCAGTGATGATAATGGAGTGACGCTGAACATACAGCCACCTGTAGGATGTGTGTGTGTGTGTGTGTCTGTGTGTGTGTGTATGTTTGCTTATTTGTACATTTACTCAAGTATAGCACTTAGAACAGTTTAGGTACTTGAGCTTCATGTCATCATGTTTTTTTTTCCTTTTGATAACTATCTTGTTTTGTCAATTAAAGGAATTGTTACATATTTTTTTTTTAGGGTTGCATGAGGCACTCTTCACTAGTTAGAGTAGTTCTCACCACGAATGCTGGTTGACTTGACTCAGGCAGAGGAACATGCATGTGTTGCATCAGTGAATATGCAAAAATCTAAGAGCTAAAAAATATAAGCCTCTGAGAGTCATGTCTCTCACTTTGTGTAACACTACGTTTAATTGAAGCCCCAGTTTGTGAAACAGACTGAAATTGATTGTGATGCCTCTTCATGATCTACAGAAGCAAACAAGACCACCAGCAACAAGATTGATTATCTCTATGTTGTAACTTTTAATGTCCGAAACCGCTCCGAGCGAGTGCGTGTCAGACCAGATGATTGACAGCACAATGAAGAGACAACCTTTCTTTACATTTTCAACCCTAAATATTCACAATGAATGACACTTTGTGCTGTATAGAGGAAGCGGGACGAGATTCGTGACAGAAGATACTGCCTTGGCATGTACAGGATGAAACCAGTACAGAGATAAGATGTTCTCTTTGGCCACAGGGAGCACATAAATCAACACAAACGTAAAGTTCCTCATGGCAGCTTTAAGTCAATGAGCTGAAGAGTCCTGTAGACACCTTTTGAGTGATTCACTGATTATGCATGAACCAGGAAAAGGTCATAAAGAAGATGTTTAAACATGCCTTTGTTCTAAACAATAAACATGTGGACACAGAAAGGGTCCATGTCGTGTCAGTGTACCTGCTGGGAGCTGAGTGGATCCCGTTAAAGCTACTTGACTTCCTCTCAGTCAGACTCCTTCAGTGAAGAGGATTACAGCAGCGTTATCTAAAGCCGGCTGCTGAGTGAGGAGTGTTCGTTTAAGGAACATCTAACATCAACAGAAGAAGAGAGCACCGATAGAGATCTCTGAGCACGCAGCTCATATTTTTAAAACCTGAGTCGAGTTGACCAGCGCTGCACTTCACTCTAAGACTAACATCAACAAAGACTCCTGATAAAGACTCTTATCTGATGTCTGCAGCCAGACAGAGGTGAAGTTCAAAGCTGCAGCACTCAAGAGTTCCAGTGCGCTCTCTCCTCTGTTTGGGTTTTTGTTTTGGGTAAACTAACGAGGGTCAAACTTTAGTTGGGGACAGAGTTGAAGAGAGGCATCGGGGTGTAAGAAGAATAGAAAACAACATCTTATGAGTGTAACAAAAAGCTACAAGGAAACGTTTGATGTTTTATGTTTGCTCTACATGGAAACTTTTTAAGTGCTGCATAAGAAGACAAAGATGTTGCATGTTGTCATTTAATAATGCAACCAAGGCAGATCCAAAATCTCATCAAGCTGCAGACTTTCACAGACCTTTTCTTGATTTCAGACTCTTTTTAAAAGACGCAGAAAGATTACTTCTTTGGGGGGGGGGGACTGATTTGGATAATGAGGTTTTTCTTACTGTTCTTGCTGGAATGGGACCTCTGAAAATTTTTCAGTGCTTTACCAGCTCAATACGCAACAACATGAACTGTATTTGCCTTGATCTGTGTTACAGGGGTTTCATATCATGTGATATTTGGTCACAGTTTCTACATACATTTGTAAAATCTGTACTCAGGGGTCTGGATTTTCAGCATGGGAAGTGTTCTGGTTTCTATTTGTAGCACCTTTGTAGCCCAGGTAGTACTGATCAATGACATCTCAGCAGGCTTTAGTGTCTGCAGCTGATGATTTGTTCTAGATCAGACCTTTCAGCTTGATGCTGTGTTGCCTAAGCCATCAGTGTTTAGACTTCCCTGACATCAGGCAATGCAACATAGAGGGCATCAGAAATGATCATTTTCAAGTTGTTTTCTTATTATTATTAGGACAGAGAAATCACAACGTTATTTTTTCAGCAAACCTAAAACCTGTTTATTACAAGAAAATCAGAAGAAAATCACTTTCTGTTCTCATAGTCATATCATTGGACAATGATAGCTGATGACTGCAGATGGGTCTGGAAATCTGGTATGAGTATAGTTTGGATTTGAGAGTGATTCCAAATTTTAGAGAACTGAAGATTTAATATGGCAAATCAACAGAGTTTTCTATAATCTGTCTCACAGACATGGAAACATTTCAGCCTTGATGTTGTCAGATAAATCAGTAGTTGTTTTTAACGGCACCAGCTATTATTAAGTCTTTAAGTGAGCTAGTGAGCCAAAGTTGGCCCCTAATCCTGCCTCAGGGAGATGGCTTCAAAATGTAACTACTTAATTTAGTGTTTCCACCCAATCTATTCCCCATGTTCATTTAGTTTGGAGTTCAGAAGATCTCTGCAGATAATCCTCTAACCAAAGCTTTTGAAAGATGAACACTGAAGGTTCAATTTGATGCTTGGTTTGTAGAGTTTACAGCCTGCCCTTCGGTTGCCTCTGCACGCTGTTGTTTACGATATGGACATCAAAAAACAAAAGCACTGCAGAGATCTGAAAATCAAACTGATGATTTAATTCATCTTACAGGACTTTTCCTTTTCAGAGAGTTTCTCTGTCTCTGTTTCCTCTATCTCTGATGTGACACATCCTGTGTGGAAGTATCTGTTGTGGGACTGAACCTGACACCTGTTGGTCCCAGGTGTGTAACTCTCTGGGCACATAACGTTTTATACAAAATGTTTCCTGTGTTCAGATTGCTGGCCGTCTTTCTCTCTCGTTTTATTGCCATATCTGCCTCTCATTCTCCATGGATGAAAAAGAAGATCTTCTTTGAGGTTGTACGGCCATTAGATACGCAGGTCTGGTTTTCATTATGGGTTTGACGCAAGTCCTTCCTTCATCTGACCTCTTGATGTGTATCACTGATCTGGACGGAGGACAGTGAGGCTGTGTCAGATTACCTGGAGGCAGAGTTTTGTGAGGTACAAGGTTTGTGTTTTGATTAAACAGAGAAGTAAATCAGTCTCTGTCCTGGCAGGGTCTTATCTCTGGATCAGAGGCTGAGTTTGATAAACACACCCTAAAACAAGGGTTCATGCACATCCCCTGTTTCACACTTAGAGCACAGTTTAGGCTCTTTTCTTTTTGCTTTGCTGGTATGTCTGTGCACTTCTGTGTCTCAGAAGATCCTGGAAGAAATGTCATAAGTTTTTTCCAAAAACATCGACTAAAGTTGATGACTCAACTTTTAACTGATGAGTTAACATGTTTTAAAGTCAGAGGTCAGTGCTACTTTCACCAGATCATGTTTTGCCACAACCCTCAGCTCATCCAGGAGTTGCGACACTTGTTACACACAAAGATGAACAGTATTAAAAGTGGGATTCAAAGTCATGATATCTTGTAAAAATTCTTCTCTACCTTTCAGTCCTGCAGATTTTTAACTCGGATTGTTGTCTTAGGAACACCAGGAGGTTTTCCTCAAAGATCACTACCAGCTCTCATCTTTGACTTCCATTGTCTTGGGTGTGGTGTCTTCAAAAGATGCTGGGGTGAATTTCAAACATCTTGTTCACGTAATTTTTGATAACAAATAAAGAACGACTCTACTCGTGCATACAGTCTTAAAAAAAGACTATTAACAACAATATAAGCTGCTTTTTGGACTGTAAGAGGTCTACTAATGCTGGTTTTACATTTTTTTAGTAATGTGTAGGCTTAAGGCTGATTTATACTTCTGCGTCTCCCCTACGCAGCAGGGGATGACGCGGACATGAGCCCCACATACTTGTGCGTCGGTGTGTCCGTGTCGCACAGCAATTCTCCTCCTAAACACCTGAGGGCAGTGTGGTCTCTCTGATAGCCGGCCACCTGCTTCCGGCCCCGCTACGATCTCTGTTTACTTTTCCACAGCGATTCAGAGCGTGTTCTGTTAATCTACAGCTGATACATGTTACTGTTTATCATACAGACATGATTACATGAAGAATAGAGAGGATGAGATGAAATACACGGCCGATGTGCAGCCGATGTCCGGGATCCCGGAAGTGTTGTAAATGCGGGAAAGACAAAGCCGCCGAGCGGACCAATCACAGGGCTTGAGGTCCGCGTCGGCTCTACGGGGAGTTACATTTTGGAGGAGGTGCACGTCAGCTACGTGCGTAGGCCTCGGCGTAGGTACGGGAGCTACACAGACCCCCGGCATAGGGTATGCCGTTGATTCAACGCAGAAGTATAAATCAGCCTTTAGGTATCAAATACTGGTTTCACTTTGGAACCGGTTCCAAATTTCTAAGATTTTGGATTTGATAAAGCACACGCATTTGGGTTCCTAACGGAGACATAAGTATTTTAGGATGAAACATTACGTCTCGTGTGATGCAACATGTCAAAATCGTGGGGAAAAGGAGCTTTGCAGACTACAACAAACAACCAAAAGTTTGGCTAAGCATCACTAAAAATAATACTCAGCAATGGAGGAAACACATCTGTTGTGATATTTACTTCAACACGGCATGAATTTGAGGGAAGCTTTGTCTTCGATTTGCTGCGGTCTCCTGTTCACTAAAACACTACAGCTGTAGTTAACATCCCGTCACAATCAGGTACACAACACAGGTGAGCTCATGTTCACATTTATATAGAGCTAAACGAAGCTTGTCTACAAATATTTAAAATGTGTTTTTGTTAGATACAAGTTCTCAGAACTCCCGTCCACCTGGGTCCTAGGTGGAGTCCCCTTGGTGCAGAAACTGTTCACTTTAGAGATGAAGGTGATGAATGAGGAGGAAGAGCAAAGTCTCTGCAGTAGAAGATTCATGGTGATGGGATTACACCCCTTTGTCACCAGCGTGTAGGTGTGGAAACTGCATTATGTATGTTGATATTTCTTATGTGTTTTTTTTTTATTTTTCTTTCATTCATTTAAATAATTATGGTTTGTAAATTTCCTTGATCTATCCTGATAAGAAAGAGAGATATTTAATGAAGGAAAAAATAAAAATCCATGTCACAGTTGGCAGATCACTTCAGAGAGCCTAAATGTCCAAACATTAAAGGCAGGCTAACTTTTGTTCTGTTATTATTCATTATTTTTTATACTCCAAAAATAATGGAATCAGAATCAGGAATCAATAAGAACTGGAATCAATAAGTGGACCCAGAATTGGAATCGGAATTTAACATTAAAATGGTACCTAACCCTAGTAATGTGTTCTATCTACTTATATAACCCACTGTCCTGGTCACAGTTACTCTCGGGGCAGAACAGCATCTAACTTTATCATTGCAATGACATGTGTGCATGCACATCAGTAACAGGACATGAGATGTTGATCATGTGACCTGAATCATGTCATGCTGCTCTTTTAGTGTCCATTGATTCAAACTTTAACCCACCAGTTTTCTATGACTAATCCTCCATAAAGTCTGTCTGATATCAGCTCAGTGTGAACTGACCGCTGTGCAGAGTCTGTCTCCTGTCTGTGTGATTTTAAGATGCACCTGACACTGCTGCTGTCACACATACCCTGGCATGCTTTAACTGTCATCCTGTTCATCTTTAATTAGGCTGTAGTGTGTCTCATGCAGTTGATTTTTTATCTAAGCACAGAGAGAAGTCTGCATTCAGTAAGCTCCTCCTGTGTGTCGGCCTCTTAGTCAGGTATGTGTTGTGGTTTTGTTTACAGACCAGCAGAAAAGGCCAGAAGCTGTCCACCCTAGTTACGCCCTCGGTCTGCTGCTGCGGGATCCCAAGGCTTTCCCAGCCTAGATTAGGTTATAAATTTGTACAGCATGTTGTGGGTTCTCCTTTGGGTTTGCTCCACTCAGACTTGGCCAAAATATTTTCCCCTTGAGTTCAGGAGGCATCCTGATAAGATGCCATAGGCTGCATGGAGGCACAGTGCCACATTTTTCTGCCCCTCACTCTCAGCTCATGGAATTTTTTACTGTTCGAAACAAATCTGAAACTGGACAGGATTGGGAATTTGCATTTCAAACCAAGTTTAATTTTCTCTTTACTTCACTTCAAACCTTTATATCAGTTGACATTAGTGTTCTGTGTGTCTATTTGTTTTCTATAAATGTCTGCTATCAGTCCACGTTATAACTTGAGTTGTTGGTGTAATAAAGTCCCTGAATAAAGACGTTTAGACTCTCGTGATCTGGAGAGATTAAGTTATCAGCAACTCTGCTCCTAGCTAACCTTCAATGTCACGAAATGAAGCCAATGCAAAGGTGTGTTAAACTGCAGTTCCTCCAGTGTCCACTTGAGACTGGCTCCCAACGCTAACAATACTCCATTTTCTCCTATATTAAAGGGCCCATGTTTACAGTAAAAGCGAACATGTTTACAGCCTGGAACAGAAGACCATTTTTGGTGGCAGAGCCTCATTTCTGTATTTAGAAAAATAGTTTGATCATTTTAAAGCGAAGGTTTATGCATCAGTTTGCATTATTAGGTCCGTGGCTGATTGTAGCTGATGTAGCTGTTTTCCCGGAGGCTTAACTCTGGACTTCCACTAGATCCGTGTCCAGTCCGTCTTTGATCCGCTGCGGTCAGCTCAACCTCTTGGCTTGGTTTTGAGAATTTCATGACAGTTCTACTTCTTTCTGTGACTTCAACTTTAAAATGACAGAGTTTGCTTGTTTTAGAGAGGAGGTAGCTGCTACAGAGAAATCAGTTTTATATGTAAACCTCAGCAATGTTAAACTCTAAAGAAATCCTCACTAAAAATCAAGCTTAGACGTTAAGTGTTTGGACTGTTGCATGGTTTTGGTGCACCGTGTGCATGCAGAGAAAAACTGGTTGGAATATAGCTGCCTGTGCACCAGGCTTTTATTCATGCAAGAGCAAAGAGCTGGGGTAGTGTGTTCTGCTGTTTCAGTCAGAGTTCACATGGCTGAGCTTCCTGTCCACCACCCTGACATAAACGTTCCAGTTCATAACCTTCCTGAGTCTTTGTGGTGCCCAGATGATTGGAGCACTCCCTGGAAACCACCACAACATGTGTAGGTGCACAGGCTCGTAAACTGACCTCAAAACAAACAGACTGTTCCCATCCACATGTCGGCTGTATGTACTCAGGGATGAGTTGTCTCCAGCTTTACCCATTGAAAAGTGAAGCACTGGTTTGCACTGGTGTTTTCATTTTCAGCCAGATCTGCAGGTGAGCAGCATAGTAAATCAGAAATCATGCACATGGTTTTGCATCATTGTTGATCCAGTGTATGAGGATATGTGTGAACACAGCTAACTTTGACAGTCCTAGAATTTCAGATACTTCTGTCTCTCAAGATGAATTTCATCCATCAAGTTCCAAGATTTGGACCAAGATAATACAAATAAACGTCTTCTTCAGTTTGTTTATATTTCATAATCATGTGCTCAGGAGTTGGAGTTGAACCTGCATGTCTGAGTTAAAGATAAAGCTTTTTATCATGGGAACATTTGACATCTTGGTCACTCTGTCATCCCTCATTTGTCATCATCACTCCACGAGACTGCTCCTCTCTTTGTCCAGAAGTACTGTAAACACTTTTTAACAGACACAGAGATTTTCCCTTCACTGTTTTAAAGCACTCTTTTAAAAACCCAACCTACAGTTTGTTTATTCTGGGAAGTTGATGCTCCCTTTCAACAACACTCAGCTCGACTTTAACTTTCCTTCCAGCGCTTATTTCTCTAAAACTCAAGACTTTTGGAGCTCCTCTGAGTAAATGTAAGGTTAAATTTTGGCACACAAGTAGCCGATGAAGAAGGGGAAGCAGATAACAAATAAATCCTAACAACCACCCAGTAGTTGCTTGAATCAGCAGAGGCATCCCCACCCTTTACCTCAAGGTTGTTGAATGAATGAAAGCTTGAGGCCTTTTTTTTTGTTTCTTTAAGTTTCATCATCCCGTTGTTGCCTATTCATGCTGATCCCCTGGTTAAAACCACAAAATAAAACACTCCCAGCCACGATTAAAATGTCACATACCATAAAACCACACACACTCACATATGCAGACACACCACATTGATGAGGAGCCCAGAATAACATCCTCTTCGTCCTCTGTGGAAGCTATCCTGTGATTGAATAAATCCCCACTTCCTCCAGCCCACAGGTCTCCAGCTTCGGGAGAATCTTGTGTTTGGAGGGCTGGATAGAAACAAACACAGACACATACATGCGCACACACACACACACAAACACACACACACACTTTTGTAAGGCTGAGAAATTCCCCACCTTACATCGCATTAGTGTCTTTACCACAAAGGACAAAACACAAACGACACACCCCAAAGAGAGAGAATGAAATACAGACATACATTCATGACTTCATGCAAAGACTGAGTGTTATCCTACCGGCCTACGTCAGCACTCATTTACCGGCACAAGTCAGGGCTGTGTCTCCACAAAGATAACTTTAGCTGTATGTATGCCTCGCAGCACCGGCACCCAGCTGTTTGTGTGTAACAGTGATCTGGTAGGCTCATGTATAATGGTCCTATTGAAGGTAATGGTCTTTAGGAGGCTCTGTGTGTTTTGTTGTTGTTCCTTCCTCCTCTGCTGTTTCCTGAGTGTGTTTGTTGGTCAAAGGCTAACAGAGGGATGTGAGGACACAAAAGTCATGCAACAATTACAAAATAGGACACTGAATCAGAGACTTGAGGATATTTAGGCTCTGATGTCATGCAGCAGCTAAATGTGTCTCTTTGATGCACTTACAGTCAAATTTTGAGCAGAGAAGTCAAACTTTATTTCACACAGAAATTAATCCAAAAGAAAGTGCAGACAAGCATTTAAAGTATATAGACCGACTGACAGTCAAACACACGGACAGAGAGCAGACCACCCAGTCAGGAGGACATCAGTTTCTCTGTCCCAGAGTACATGACAGCTTAGCTGAGCAGGGCTGAGTTTATCCATCAGCCGCTTCGCGAGGAGTCAGGACAGCCGGGTGTCTGCAGAGGAGCCTGTCTTAAATTGGAGGTCAGGACCCAGAGTGGGTCACTGGCCTGGTTCTTCTTTGGCCCTTACATAACAATGGAGGAGATTAGCTGTGACATGTCATGATGACCATGAGAAAAGGTTTGGGTCAGAATAGAATAAATTAATCTATTCAGTAGATGCTTTAGAGAGGCTCTAAGTTTTGGCTCCAAGGATCACAGTTGGTCTATTCTTGATCTACTTTGGTCTAGACTTAGATATTTTTTTACAAATATTACAATTTTTTTTATTGTAGAGGATAAGATTGAAAGACTATAACGATGCTTTGATTGTTTCACAAATGGGTTAAAAGTTTGACTGCAGGATTTTGGTTTATTCAGGACAACTGAATAAACGCTCAAATCCTCTTTACTTGACCCAGGTACTTTGCACCAGATCATAATGTGTCTATAACTCTACTTTATGGCTAAATACTTTCAAAACTAACAACATTTCCATCAGCCCCAGCTCTGTTTCTCATGCTGATTAGCAGGTGTTACCATGCAGAAATGCTTAACCAAGAGAGAGAATGTGATAAAACTTTATGCAATATATTAGGTTGGCAACGCCATTATGTTAGCATCCTCAGCATTTATCTCAAAACACAGCTGTTTATAGTTACACTTTTGTAAAACAGATATAAAACAGTCCCTGTTAGATTGGGTTTTTTCGTCATTAAATAGCTTTGTTAGCTTTCAGGAATAATCAAGGTTTGAGTTTCAATAAACACTTATATTGTAGTTTGAAATTTGACAGGTTTCTTAATTTTATAAAATAAGGTCATACACTTGTAATATCCACTAAAGTGTTCTTAAAATTACTTAAACTTCTCTGAGTCCACATTGAATGTTAGTTTCAAATGGCATTAGATCTCTGTCTCCCAAATAATAATCACATTTCTTTGACTTATCTGCTGCCCCAACCATCACCTCAGGCACGTTTTTGTGCTCTTGATCCTACTTGGCTTGACTAACAGCACATCATTAAAATTAGCTTGCGGACAAAGTCGAGAAATGACTGTAGATGGGAACTCTTAGTGCCATCTATTGAAGAATTAGCTACTGTCTGCACCAGAAATCTGCATCTTGTTTTCTTTTTTGTGAACCCCAGAAAGAGTGTTTGTCACAGTCTGTATGGAGAGCAAAAACAGGCACAACTTAAAACCTGCTCATTTTAATTAGATGACAAGAAAATGTGTTTTTTTTTGGGGTTCAAGCACTGATGCTAGTCAGAGTGATCCTCTGTGTGTATACCGTATACCGAGAACTACTGGTACTAGAAACAGATGAACACACACTTTGTAATTGACCAGGAAATTACAGTGTTCATGTTCCAGACATACACTTAACACAGACGAGGAAGTCTTGGCTTGAAGTCGTTTTTGCCCTCCATCATTTTAAGTCTCCCAAACCTGACTGATTCACCGATGTCAAAATGTGAGTTCATTTATGTACATTTTTGACATTTCATCAGACATCACTCTGTATCTCAGCCAAACTGAATTCACATTATTCAAAATGTTTGTTTTACATTAACTGATGATCCCACACGGGGAGGACGATCACAGATGGAGAATGTCAGAGCATGTTTGAGTTAGTGTCCATCACTCGGTGAGAGGACATCTCACTATATACAAAAGTAACTCAACACTCATCTAGCTAAGAAACATTAGCACAAGGGAGAGATAATGGTATGAGTGTGATTTAGGATGAATGTGTCAAACTGTTGAGTTATTAATGTCACTCAGGTCTGATGAAATGAATCAGTGTTACTAAAGAAGGTCCGGTGCTGCCAAAGGAAACAGACTGATAACCACCTGCTGCTCTTAATCCATCTTTTAGACTTTTAGATTTACTTTTTATTTGTTATCTGCAGCTGAAACTCTTCTGAAGAATCTCATCCATCTCTTTATAACACATTGAATTTATCTCTTTTTTTCTGTCTGAGTCTATAAAACAAACACTTGAGTCATGCTGAAGTATAGACTGAATACAAAGTGTAAATAGATCAAGAGTTCAAAAAGTGAAGTCAATGTAGAAGAGTGTGTAATCTGCGTTCTGTTTAATGACCAACAGGGTGCTACAAGGGGGTAAAAGTGGGCTGATTGTATTAAAGTCTTTCTTCTTAGTAGTAAACATTTCCTGATGAGAATTTGGCCTCAATCTCTATTTTATAATCTACTTTGAAATAATATGGAGTTCATTTTGTAAACTTGATGGTCTCGTTTAGAATAACAAAAACCCATAAAGTAGGGTATGTATTTCAGGCGTGGCTGCCCTTGAACTAAAAACTGACCATTCATTTGGCTCTACTTAATACAGTTTATGTCATGAGTCACTTTTGTGTAGTATTTTCTTTGCTGTATTCTGCCTTTGATATCTGGTTTTATTTTTTAGATTCACCTTGTGTTTCATCCCTGTTTATATTCTGTACTGGTTATGTTTAGTGATCCTTGTGTGTGATTGTAGCGTATCGTGTTTCCTGTTTTATTTTGTAGTGATCGCTCCCTGTGCGTCTGGTTTAGCTTGACTTCCTGTGTTTTCCCTCCTGTCTGACTGACTACACCTGTGCCTTGTTCTCACCCGTGCCCCCTTATTCATTATCCAGTGTGTGTGTGTGTGTATCATAGACTGTATAGTAAATGGAAGTAGTATCCGTAATGTCACCGATCTTTTTCTGAGCGCTGATTTGAAGCCAGTTGTGGTGCCATACTGGAAATGTTGAACTCATCCTAACTTTGTCCTAGCTAGTGTGAGGTAAAGAGTCCATGTCCTTTTTTGGCCAAAACTCGTAGTCTCAACATCTTCTGAACTGTTGCGTTATAAAAACAATTCCCCCCTGTACAGTGTGTGTGGATAGAGAAAATAGTTGTTCAGCCCTAAACTGTTTTTTTAACCAGGTTGTAATCATGTTTATTATTGCTGCAAAGATCATCTCTTTTTGAATTGGTGTGTATGGTTTCTGGTGTTTCTGTTGTTTCGAGCGGACGCTCGAAGAGCGGCAGTTTGTCTTACTTCCACATGGACTTTATATCTTAAGACGGAGGTTGCTGTTTGGTGTGTGTATAGTCTCTGTGTTTCCTCCCTTCTATATTGGCTTTTGCTTCTCCAAACTGTGACATTATGATTTGTATAAACCCATTCTTTACTCGCCAAAAGTAGCATCAAGTTAATACCACAGTTCATTCAGACGCTTCGCATTGGTTTGAAATTTAAATGAGCAGAAGAGCATAGTTTGCATTTGGTGTCTGGGCTCTGACCTCATCACTCAGTGCAGATTTATTTTACTTGCAGATATCAGAGTGCTAAGATAATATGTTAAACCCCCGAGCTTCAGCCTGCAGGTGGAAGTGGGGCTGACAATGTGAGCATGGTACTGGTGCCGAGCAGTGGTGACAATGACAGGGCAAAGGGAGAGACCGGAAATCTGTCAGCGTGAATAGACTGCCAACATGCGATCATGTCAGGCAATTGTGAAAATTACGTAAATTAAGTTTGTAAAAGTGGCTAGGAGTGAAATGATTCATCGAGACAGTTAGACAAAATTATTTGCAGAATAAATTAATAGTCGATAATTAGCCAAAGATGTCATCAAGCATGTTTAGTGTGCCGTGCGGGGACATAACATTGTTTTCCAGAGTCGAATTGTTAAAGAGTGAGTCGTTGAGTTTGCTGAGTGTAGCACATGTAAAACAGTGACCTGGATGCGACAGAAATACAAAACATACCAACATGATGGAGGCAGATGCAACACCATCATGATTTAAAAACTTTGAAGACCTCAACATTATAAAGACAAGTTTTACGTGTTCTTTTCCCTAAAAATGACTCCCCTGTATTTATTTAATCACATTGTGTTTGAAAAATAACAAAAAGGCACAACCACACCCATCCAGAGAACATCTGTCTGTGTGGCCTCTGTGTACGTTGGCACATAAACAGCCCTCTCCCCTCAGAAGCTCCATTAGACTCTATTGTATCGTAGGTTTGTCTGGCGCACTAATTAATAACCTCTTATCAGGACTGAGGCAACAATAAAGGATTTCTGCCAGGCCAAACGCTTCCTTCCTCTGCATAACCATCTGAACAAACCTTTGCAGCTGGCGCCAAGAGACCCAAACACAACACACACACACACACACACACACACACACACACACACACACACACACACACACACACACACACACACACACACACACACACACACACACACACACACACACACTGGAATAAAGCAATATTACAATATTATGGAAATACTCCTATAAAAAGGATTCAGACAATGACTTCCTCAGGGACATTCAGACTGCCCTCATTGAGCCTGCTGCTAACCTGTAAACCAAAGACGTGGATTGAAACTTGGTTCTATTAAAACACGGGCTCTGCAAAACCAAAACAACTGATAACGTTTGATCTCATTTAAACAGCTATCAAGTCTTGTGAGACCTCTAACGTCATATTTGGACTTGAGTCATGTCACTTAAATCAAATTCCTGGCACACAAACATACATCACTTGTTTCATGGAGGTTTTTTTAATAAAATTGAATTGCCAGTCAGCAGTTTTGAAACTACATAAAGAAGAATTCTGGTTGTCTGTTTGCAAGGATGACTGAATGTGCACAGAGGTCTACAGAGGAAGATAAATCCAATTTATGTTGCAAGCACATTAGCATTGTGAATCAAATTCAATCAAAATGCAGGACCTTGGACTTTCCTGGGGTTATAAAAACTCACAATCATCATCCTCCTCCAATCAAAACAGCCGTGGTAATCAAACAAAAACAAGGTTCAAAAATAGTGTCCAGTGTTGAAATAGGCAGGATAAAAGCTAGTTAGTTACGAGGTGACATGGGTCAAGTCCCCCACTTGGGTCTTTGCCCCTAGTGGGGGACTTGAGTTTAAGTATCTCAGGGTCTTGTTTCGTAAGTGGGGGTAAAACGGAACGTGAGATTGACAGGCGGATTGGTGCAGCGTCCGCAGTTATACAGGCAATGTACTGGACCGTCGGGGTGAGAGGGAGCTGAGCCGGAAGGCAAAGCTTTCAATTTACGAGTTGGTCTACGTTCCAACCCTCACCTATGGTCATGAGCTGTGGGACTTGACCAAAAGGATAAGATCTTGGATACAAGTGGCTGAAATTAGTTTCGTCCGAAGGGTGTCTGGGCTCAGCCTTAGAGATAGGGTCAGGAGCTCAGACATCTGGAGGGAGCTCGGAGTATAGCCACTGGTCCTTCCCGTTGAAAGGAGTCAGCTGAGGTGGTTCAGGCATCTGATAAGGATGCCTCCCTTTGGAGGTGTTCCGGGCACATCCAACTGGGAGAAGGCCCCGAGGAAGACCCAGAACTGTTTGATGGATTATATATCCCACCTGGTCTTAGCCTCGGGATTCCCCAGGAGGATCTGTAAAGTGTTGCTGGGGAGAGGGATGTCCTCTGCGACCCGACCCCAGATAAACGGAAGAAAATGGATGGATGTATGGAACGACATAGGGTTGTTTTATGATGTGTTCAAGGTCATCAGGTCAGTAATGATTGTTAGACAGAATTATATAATGTCATCGATAAAAAAGAGCATACCAGATCTGATTTAAAAGTCAATGAGAGTGTATTTCATTTGAATAAGTAATGTTATGTATTTTATGTGCACTGTTTTTATGCTGGTGAGAAACATTTAGTTTTTTATGTTTGTGAATACATGAGAAACAGACGATAAATCAATCTTGAAGTTGGTCTTGAAATGTAACAATATTTTAGTCCGACAGCTCACAGGCGGCGCTCCATTAAAGCACTTTGGTGTCTTAAGGGCACACATTTTTGTTGATCCTCAAACATGTTTTTTAAGTTATGTTTTGTGGCCTTTCTGCCTTTATTCAGAGAGGACAGCACAGTGCATAGAGCAGGAAACTGGCAGAGAGAGGTGGGAGATGACATGTGGTAAAGGGGTCGAAGGCTGGAGTCAAACCTTAGCCGCCCACTTGAGGCACGCAACCCTGCCTGGAACACGCGACTTAACCACAGACTGTATAATAAATGGACTTAGTATCTGTGACATCACCCATCTGTTTCCTAACTTTGTCCGAGCTAGTGTGAGGTAAAGAGGCGGGCTTTGAGCCTCCTCGCTAACAGCTACAGTGTTCCCGCCTGTCAATCAAGTCAGCCATGTCCTTATTTGGGAAAAACTTGTAAGTTAAAATCTTCAAAAATACTGAGTTATAAAAAAATTCACTCCTGTACAGTGTGTGCCAATAGAGGAATGAGCTATTCAGACCTAAACCCTTTTTTGAATCAGGCTGTAAACATGTTTATTTCTGCTGTAAAAATCAGCTTCTTTGAATGGGTGTGTATGTGGTTTTAGAACTTCTTCAGCCAGTCTCAAGTGGACACACGAGGAACTGCAGTTTGTCTCACTTCCACATAGGCTTCATATTTTAAGAACGGAGGTTGCTGCTTGGACTTGACCACAAGACCAAACTGCTCTAGGGGAATTTATAAGCTCCTGTGGTGACTCAGGGATTGTGTGGTTGGTTGGATGGATACCTGCTCAGTGATTGGTCAGGCAGAACAAAATCAGACATCTGAATATAAAATGTTGAACACAAACACACTTTAGGCTGAATGAATGAAGGGAAATGGATTAGTGGCTCTGAATGTCTGGTTGAACTTTCTGCCTAAACACATCATGCTGTCTTAACTACTACCATCATTGTAGTGGACTCTGTTGGCACGCACGGTGAGAAGTAGCATGGTCACAGTTAACAGCTGTTTAACAGATGTGCTGGATGTGTTTGTCATGTTACAATAATACAATTCTTCCCTTTAAAGACCAACTAAGTCAGGTAACACAGTTGGTACACGTTGGTCTTGTAAAGTAGCATTACAGTCCGGACAGTAACACATTTATATTTATACTCAAACATTTATCTGCTTATTTAAAAGCTCCCACGTGCAGAGTGATATTATATTCTCCTCCATTCATTCTGCACACATTGTACATCACTGTCTGCTCCCTGCTGGGCTCTCTTTGGTCTGCACAAGTCTGAAAATAACAGACTGAAAAACACACACACATCATACACACGGAGCATAAACACACAGTGCATGTTATGTCATGAAAATGAAAATGAAAGGCTTTGTTTTAATTCATGTCCTCAGAGGAGACGTTTATTTGACTTACAGCAGGACAATGTGGTTCACATGAAGGACTTTATTTAGGAGGCCATTGTTTCTGCTCTGGAGCTGAATAGGAGGCTGGAGAGTGTGTGTGTGTGTGTGTGTGTGTGTGTGTGTGTGTGTGTGTGTGTGTGTGTGTGTGTGTTGTATTTGTGTTTTCCCATGAGTGTTTTTGTTCATCCGTCTCTGAATTTATCTGGTCTTCTGAAAGTTTCAGTATTATTAACTGAACATGGTCGTCTTAAAGAAGTGGCTCTCTGTTGTTGATGGTGGCATGTTGAGTTCAGTTCTTGCTCCTGGGTATACAGCCAGATGTGATTTTCATTGTGATGAACACACAAGCTTCTAATTTATTTTTCATAAAGAAGAGAAATCATTACTTTTGATTGTTTTATTGATTTTGGTGAGAGAAAAAATATAATCATATAAATTAACTGGTGATCTCTTGGACTTCTCTCCAAAGCTTGCTAATAAAACTAACTACAAAAACAAACTGAAACAGGTTCTTAATCAAAACTTAGAAATACACAGCTTTATAAGTATGCTTCAAAGTAAGATGCTTTATGTTTCCCTCAAGCACTGCTTGATGCTGATGTGCTGTCAACTGAGGGATCAAATATATCTTGTATGAATTTGTTTGGTAAATATACGGTTAACTTACTTATTAGTTCTGTACATATTTTTTATTAAGTTGTACTTATTTACCTTTTAATTTCTAATAATTTTTACTAATTATATTTGTTTATGCTCTTTTTTTTAGCACTATCCACTTTGCTGCTGTAACACTGCAAATTGCTCAGTTGTGGGATGAATAAAGGATTATCTTTTCTTATTTTATACGCACTATTTGGATAGACATGAAATAAGCTCAATGAGAACGTTGCTCATGAGAATTTTAGATATCCATAATTGTTAACAGTCTGTTTATTTTAGGTATAAGCTCAGCCTCAGTAAGTTCAATAAAAAACATCATGATGTGTATTAAAATAATGCTGGATGGGGCGCTGGTGGCTTAGCGGTCTAAGCGCCCCACGTACAGAGGCTGCAGTCCTCGTCGCAGGGGTCGCTGGTTCGATTCCCGACCGGTCGACCATTTCCTGCATGTCTTCCCCTGCTCTCTGCTCCCCACATTTCCTGTCTCTCTTCAGCTGTCCTATATAATGGAGGCAAAAAGCCCCAAAAATATAACTTTAAAAAAAATAAAAATAAAAAAATAAATAATGCTGGATATTAATTTCATGTTGGGTTGCGACCTTTAATCTTCTGCTTTTTTTTAACCCAACCAGCATTCGACCACCGCTGAATTGTGGAGCTTCACATAAATCACATTTCGTTGTCACTGGGTAAGCTCGGCACTAATCACAAAACACTGTTTTAAACTAAATAATAAGAGGAAAGGCAAACTTTCACACTCTATAACTGGGCTCAGTTTGGTATTGTTGACAGAGCTAGGGATCAGGATGATGGAGGGAGGAGATAGGAGTGCAGAACATGTGGTTGGCAAAGAATTAAAGAAAAGCAAATGTGTTGTTTGTTTGGAATCACTTTTTTTATTGACACAGAAGAGAAACTCTGTGCAAGCTGAAGTATTTGTTATTTGATCACCGATCAAGATGATCGTGAGAAACCCCACGCATACACGCAGAGAGCTCCACACAGAGAGGCTCAAATCCACTTTATTCCTCTGGAACCATACCTTCAGATTTTAAGGGGACCGTCACGTGTCAAACGCTTTTCAGTGCCCCCCATGAGGGACAAACTATTTTATGATGAACCACAAATACAGTAAATTACAGGACACAATAACACCCTTTAATTTATTCTAATCCCTGCATACCACACAGAGACACAGACACACATGAACACGCATGAACCCACACAAAGAGCTCTGAGCAGCATTATCTGGAAATGCTTTTGGAAGAATCTTATAATGAAGTCACTCAGCAGCTGAAGTGTTTTCTCCGCTTTGATCACAGGAAACAGAAAATAGTTTTATAAAGCCAAATGACTGTTTTTCAAATGTTTCAAATTCTGAAGTTCTTTGTCACGATAAGGTGGTGGGGGGTAAGGATTGTGATGGAGAACAGATTAATCATTGTGAGAGCAGAACAATAGACCTGGTATGTAAGATCATTATGAGTGCAGGTAACCTTAGTGTGTGGCTGCAAACTGATGCATAAGCCGCTTTCACTCATGCACTTGCACCTAAGCCTATGAGGACATTACCTTGAGAAGCTTCAACCAGTTTAACCAGACATTTAACGCACTTTAAAAACTCTGAGGGGGCTGATGTGTGAGCAGTTTAGGCTGTGAGCTTCTTTTGTTGTGTTGTTGAGGCTGCACTGATGGTAGTTGCTTCATAGTTCTTTTTTCTTTCCTTAGTTATTGACTTGATTTGTTGACTACCTCTTTGTTGACATTAAAATACATCAACGTATATTGGATTGATACCATTAGTGGTGTCTCTCCTGGCCTAAACCAAACCAAGTACCTCCAGTCATTGATGAGCATCTGGTCCTGTGAACCTCTCTGTGTGTGAGGAGGAGCTACAGACAATGTTCAGACTCCTATTCAGTGGGATTACATACTTTTATTAGGCAAGGAGACAGTCAACCGTGTCTTGTCTTGAGATTCCTGTACTCCTGGATTGATATTATAGACTGTATAAAACCTGGATGTCGTCTCAAAGATGTCTACCTTTTGTTTCTGAGGAAGTGTTATGAAGCCCAAAGATGACGGTCCCAATTTAGAAATGTGTACTCTAACTTTCAGCTCATTTAAAAACAGGCAGAGATGAAGCCGAGGCAGGATGAAAGAATAAACAGAACAAAACCAATTTTTTTGTAGCAAGCATCTTCTGCTCCAAAAACAAACAAAGGGGGGATGTTGACATGGGACCTAATGGTGTTCTTTGGCTTTTGGAGCCAGCCTTAAGTGGACACTTCAACATTTACTTCTCTTCCAACACTGGAACTTACTGCTTGGTTAAAAGTCTTGATAAGAAGAAAACATTTGTGTATTTCTCAACTTTAATGAGTAGTTAAGGTTCTTAAAATAAAAATCTTAAACTCTTTATTTTAAACTCTCAATTCCAACAGGCTAACTCTTACTTTATGTACTACACCTTATGGTCTGATGGCATGTTCTGTGGTGGACCAAAGAGTCCCTTACTTTTTAAGTTGTTGTTCCTGTTTAAGGAAGTCTTTTGGGGAATTTTCGTATTATAATTATAATGAAACACGCAAATGCAGGTTCAGTCATGTGGGACTTTCAGCTGACTCACTTCCTGAAGTTAAAATGTAGTCAGTGTTTTTCAACACCGCTGCACATGGACGATGATTCAGGCAGAAGAACCTCACTGACTTTGATCTGAGGTGCAGAGCGCCCTCGCTCTCTCATGTCATCATTGTTACGGAGTCATCCATTTCAGATCAAAGCTTTTTGAAGCTGGTTCAGTCTGAAAAATTGTATTACTTCATGATAAATATAAGCTCATTTTAAATTTAATGTCAGCAAAACATCTTCAAACCACTTTACCACCATGCTGCTTCACTTCTTTCAACAACACTGAACCGAACGTACCGAATACATAACTGAATATATTATTAAATATATTATTTTGGTTTTTAACATCTGATATGTTTTCCCTTACTTGCAACCTTTTTGGAATTAAGGGTGTAAAATCAACATCTATAAAATTCTCTGATTGTTTGTGCATTCGTCTTTTATTCTATCAGTGAACATTTTGGTTCTCACGAGCAGACAAAAAGGACACCAGCTAAAAAAGCAGTGTATTGTGTATTATATCGACGTGTGAGTGTGTCTGTCCACACACTGCCCTTTACAGATGAACTGGTCTTTTTACAGATGTAGTAGAATACTTTCTTGTTTCCCAGAGAAACTTTATTTGCTTCCTGCTCCTCAAATCAAAAGAAACAATCCAAACCGGCTGGTAAAGTTTAATGTCAGGCACTAAAACCACACAAAAGCTGGTGAGTTTGTGACGCTTTTTCCCCCTTGGATGTTCTAAGAAAGAAGTGTCGTTTTTATTTTTATTACAGCTGTTGAAAGACAGTCTCCATCAGAGACCGTTTTTCCTGTAACATTGTCAGAGTTGGGAATATTACATCTGTAGTCGGTCAAATAAGAGACAAGTATTTCTGCCACTTGGGTGTGTGCATCAGTTTGGAGATACACAGATTTGCTTGTGTGTGCATGAGTTTGAGTGTATTCAGATTGTGTTACCAAAGTTTGTTAAGTTTGTCTGTGTGTGTCCAGCTGAGTGTGTAGGAGTGCAGGGTGTATCTGGTAAAATCAGTATCAGAGCGATGAGAGATAAGGAGGCAGTGGGAGTAGATTATCTCTCTGCACTCTGATATCTTATCACGGCAGCGATTCAGATCACAGACACATTATACGTGGAAGCACACACATCCAAAAACCTGGGGTGTGTGTCCGCTACATTTCTCAACTCTGTCAGCTTCTTTGGCTGAAAACCAGCGTGCATGTGATGAAGTTATTTGACTTTAGAAACTGGGGTTAGACTGATGTCTTCTTATGTTTCATGCTCACGTTGGTCTGATTAGCTGCACCTGCATGCTAACCAAAAACTCAGAGAACTTCTGTGATATTTTCCCATTTGATATGAGCAAAGCATACGCAGGACTAAACCAACAGCTAAACCACAGCCCGAAGTTTCCCCATATCCATCACAGTTGGGAAAATAGAAGAATGACAACAAGCTGTCATCTTCACCAGTGTTTTATTTTTCATCACGGAAGGAAGACACTGTGGAGGCTTAGCTGAATTCAAAATAAAACCAAGATTTGCATAAAGGCACAAAAAAAGCATGCAATTAAAGAAGCAACACTTAAATTTTGGACCTTAAATGCATCACAATGAATGTGTTAATAGTGACAATCGAGTTGGAACCGTGCATTTCTAGGAAAGGCTTGAAACTCCCAGTAAACTGTTGTCTATAAGAGCACAACAATACGCAGTGTGACACATTTCTAAGAAAAAAAAGTCAAGGCTGTGTCATTCTGCAACAATGATTCACATCCTCTCACCGAGCTTCCCCCGAAAGAAACCATTGTTCAGAGAGAAAACAGCCCACAGTCAGGAGCAGTCAGAAGTCACTGCAGCGCTCTAACTTCACCGTGACTGAATTGTAACTGCAAAATGAATTTAACAGATGAGATCCATCTTTCTGTCACCTTCAACAAGAAAAGAAAAAAACTGTGGTCTCTCTGACAGAAGTGATGGACCGCAGTTTGTAAAAAAGTTTTTCACAGTTGTTTTCTGTAACGAAGACGTCAGTCGGTCTTGCAGAAAGAAACAGAAGTCTTTCTTGTTTGTGTTCCTTGTTTGCTTGCTGGTTTTGTGCGTGTCGTTCTTTCAGCTTTGTGTGAAACTGTGCTGTTCACTCTCTGATGGGGGTTCTGCTGCTGCTGGTCAGAGTGACAGCTGTCAGGAGGAATTAAGGCAGCTTTTCTTTACACAGCGAGTGAGGCAGAGGAGGGGGATGAAGACGTGGAAGGAGAAGAGGTGAAGAAAAGTGAGGGGACACAAGTCTTGATATTTAAGCTTCACACGTATTCCCCTTTGTGTGTGTGTGAGGAGGAACAAGGAGGGTCTCTTGTGTGTGTTTGCCTCCCTGCCTGCTCGGTTGTTTTTTTGCTCGGCTGCTCTCAGTGTTCCCAGCGCGGCCGGTGAATAGACGCTCTTTTCAGCGCTCGCTAAGACGCCTAATGAGGGGGGACTACTTTCTCACTCACTGTGTGTCAGTCTAAAGGCTGCAGGGTGTGTGTGTGAGGATTTGGTGGGTGGTTGAGTGTGTGTGCTCCAGTGTCACATACTTTGAAATGGTGTTATACTCACAGCTACGGCTGGCTGCTCACTGGATTGAAAATCTTGATGACAGTATAACCAACTTTGAGCCCAAACAGAAGTAGTCTGACACAGATAATTGAGTTTTCCATTTCTCTATGAAGCCGTCAGGTGTCAAAATATCTTTCTCTCCCCTGGAGCTCAAAACGTGCAAAGACTAGTCTGGTAGTGTTTACTGGTTGACCAAGACCATTTTATTTGAGGACTGTCCTTTTAGTTTGTTTCTCCACTGCTTCATGTCGCAAAATCTTAACTGTGGAGAATGGAGGACTATTAAACTTCATTGACTTTGAAACTTAAACTTCCCACATCTTAGAAATTCAGTAAAACATAACAAAAACAATTAACCACTGACACGAACATAATATCATCAAATGGAGTATTTTCATAGTCGTAAATGTCTGTGGTCTGACTCTGGCATCGTACTTTAAGAATTTGCACTTTTTATCCCTTGTTGGGTCATCTTCAAAGTGAGCTGCATTCTGTAAAATACAGAGAGAGGCGTTTTATTGTGTTAGAGTATTTACCCAGAAGACGGCACTCCAAGAATCAAGCTGTAACTTAGTTATGCAAAGCATGCTGGGAGACATAACAGCCTAGACCAGGCTGGTGGAGCGATGTTTTACAGCTTTTCTCCGTCATTAGGTCAAAAATCATGCATTTAAAGGAAATGGTGGTGGACTATTGAGTAAATTCACTTTTTGGAATCATGTTTGATTTAAGAGAACAAGTGATCAGTGGAGGGTGACGTTAAGAACAGATCCAGGATTTTGCGAAGTAGCTGCCACCTTTTTGCTTTGTCAGAGGTGGAACTTACTAAAATTAAGATTTTAGGCTGCGTAACAACAGGCTGCTGGCAGTTTTCTTTGCATTTCAATGTTGTTTAAAGTCATGATTTAAAGTACCAAGGGAGAAAGAAAATGTATTAAATCATCTATTTGAGTCGTTAAAGGTTTAAATGCTGCAAATCTGTTGTGTTTCTTTTTAAAGTTCAATCATCATTAACAGGAATATAACCTCTTTCAGATTCATAATCTTTGTGGTCACAGAAGATATGATTAGTGGAGATAGAAAGGGTTAATAAATGCTGTTCATTCATGTGTGTATGAACGCATGCTTAATATGCCACCCCTTCAAAAGTTAGCGCCCCAGTTAAAGAAGTCTGGCTCCGCCGGATGCATAACTGGGGTCACAGGCAGAGGATCTTTACCTCCCAGCTATCAACGTTACCTTCGGCTGGGCTCAACTGTCTACTAATAGGATTGCAAACTCCACATGGATGGTAAAGAAAGAGCTGCACGTTGTGGACTTTGCTGAATGTAGCTAAAGTCATCACACAGGAGGGCAGTGTAAACCTTTACCACTCTAAGATGCCTCCAAAACCAGACTACATGTTGTGTGCAGGTGGAACTTGTATCCCTGATTTTATGGTCTATCTTAAAGAACCCCAGCAAGCAGTCACTGAAGAGTTTTTGTCTAATCTTGTTTAAACTGATGTAAAATACAATCTTAAATATATATTTAAGCTCAGTATCATGTCTGTCTTGCCATCTTGCTGCACACTCTGGGTGATTTTATCAGGTGCCGCTAATGCCAAAAATGGGGACAACTTGCAGGTTGCAGAGGACAGCCAGATCTGGCAAAGAGAGATCTTTTTTTTTGCATTGTCCTATTTTAAGCGGTTAATAAAAGAGCCTTATTTACATATCCAGCATTATATAGGTTGAAATGGTTGAATATATTCTGGGGATGTGAAGCATTTGAGCAAGGAGACAAGCTAAAGCACAACATGACCATTTTTTATTAGAGAGTTATGAGTGTTAAACTTCTGACACTTGCAGGAAAATGCTTCATCTTGTTGTAAATATCAAAATCAAAGTAAAACAGCCTCCCATCTCTCTTTAAATTGTTATTTTAATGTGCTACATGTACTAACTTTAACAAAAATACACAGTTTTTATTAAAGTTCAGTTTTGGTAGTTAAAATGACCAGTGATATTGAGTTTGTTCATCAAAGTAAAAAGCTTGTGTCAGTTATTGATCTCATGAGAGCAGTGTTACCCGCTGTTATTGTTCACTCCAGCACAAATTATTACACCTCTCAAATATTTCAGGTCTGAGTTTGAAGAGCAGATAGTCTCCGAGCTCTCAGTGGAACATGCCCTTATCTCCCTGCAGTACATTTTCAGCGTATTTTACATTCTCTGCTACCGGACTTTAAAGGTCCCCTCAGACTGATTGGAATTTCACCGTGTGATGAGCCTGAGCCAGAAGAGAAGACTTATTGACTCCTCAGGCCAACATATGGACCTCTGTGTTATTGCAATATGTCAAAACTGACTCCAGCTCACTAATTCAGGTAATGGCAGATCATTAAAGGGAAATTCCACTAAAGGTTCAAACGTGATGTTCCCTTTGTGCAGGTTGAAAGTTCAGACTTTAGAAGTTGAGGCTATTAAACTCTAAATATTGTGTTTTTTAATTTGTGGAAACTGTATACCGTCAACAAGCTACTTTGGAGATTCTGACAGAAAGACAATCTGATTAAAGGCACTATGAGGAGTTTTCATGTTGTGTTGATTCAGGCGCCCCTCTGGATGAAATCGGTAGTGTTTCTGAAATGAAGACTGCATTTCCCATGAGCACCATCACCCACTGTGGTAAAGATATGTCTCTTTTCAAAGCGCGCATTTGTTATTGAAACAAAAGAACAGATCTTCTATTTGATCTTACTTTTCTTTTATTAGGATGCAGAGTGATGAGGTCATGTGTTGATTTGTGGCAACGTCAGATTATGAACTGTAACGTAACATCGACTAAACTTTTTAAACTCTGATTTATCACCGTTAGCTAGCTTACAAAAGGTGAACAGACGTACCGGTTTAAAGTTACCTGTCACAGCCTCGGTGTCATGATGTGAACTCTGGTGTCCCAATAAATGTTTGAATAATGTATATGTGCACACGATTTAACTCTTTAGTTCTCAAAGAACAGTGAAGCATAAACATTAAATCCTGTTCATAGACAGTTTGCTCTTTTAGCTAGCAAAGCCCTGGTTGTAGAGTTCCTCTGTCTGAAACTTCAACAGTATCAGCCATGAGGACAAAACATTAAGACAAAAGATAATTAACTAATGAACAAACCTTCCTTCTGCTTGATAACTTACTTCGTCACTGATAAACTTTACCAGCAGAGCTTGAAACAGAGGTTTGTATGCATGAAATCTGAACTAGGTACTAAAATTCTGTGTAAAGAAATAACCGCGCTGTCACCGAGAAAGTATGCTTCCACCAAGTCAATACTTGCTGCTATCTGTTGCAGTTTTACTGCCAAACACCAGATATAAAGATGATTTCTTGATACAGTGATATAAAGTTCAACTGGGAGAACAAGGCTCTCTTTGCCACTGGTGGTTAATGTTGCAGAAAGCAGCAGGTTTAAGATCCAAAACGGATTGTTTGGTCGTTCAAGTTCAAGTTCAGTAAAGCTATATATGTATTTACGGTAGCTGGGATGTTCAGACTGATGTGTTACTTTAAGTTAGGCACAAAACATGAGTAACTTCTCCTTACACAACTTGTGAAAAGTAGAAAAGTAATATGACATTTGTTTAAGCTTCCTCAACCTCTTGTAGTAGTAAGAATATTTGAAGATGTTCACCGTGGCAGCTTCACGTTTAACTCTTTGTCTCAGCGACAGAAAGATGTCAACTTCAGATTAGAGCAGATAAATAACGCTGAATTAATGCCTGCCCCTCATTATCATAAATAAAACCCACGTGCAGAATCAGAACAAGATGTTGCACTGAGACACAGCTGGGTTTAATCTAAACAGGCAGCAGTAAACACTCACAGTAAATACCATCAGACTAATGCAGCCTTTAATGGAGACCAGTGATGAAGACAGTATGGACTACAGTACACCAAAAATACCATCACTGCTTCAATTCTTTATAATAACATACAATAATAAATCTGGTGATTTCTTTATAATGAGCCTCAGTCATCAAAATGTCTAAAGGTTGCCAGGTACCCTGCTGTAGATCCCCCTCTCACACATACGTTTGGATGTGATGGATGTTTAGTATTTTAAAAGGTAACAGCAGGTTGCCTGGAGAGTTTTTTTAAGACACACACTCTCCCTTTAAAAAAGAAGAAAAATATCTCTAAAGCTGGAGTGTGTTGAGGCAATAACAAACCCAGAGTCCCCGCTGGTCAGCTCTTTATACTCCACCCTTCCCCAAACCCCAAAGGCAGGGGCCAGGAAAAAGCAACCATCCATCTCAGCCGACGGTGCCCATACATCACTCACAGTGCACATGAGTGATTATGAGCTGTTAGGCACACACGTTCATCATACATCACATGAAACACTGGAAAATAAAGAATACCAGATAAAAGCAGAGATGAGAATAACACGGTTCATTCCTCTGATCAGAGGACTGCGTGCAGCTTAATTACCTTGTTCCCTCACTCTCACAATAAGCAACAGTTTCCCTCTGGTCGTCGTCCAGCTTCATTCCTGAGTTGATGAAAAGAACGAACGAAAAGCAAACACAGGAACAAAGTGCTAAAAGAAAACTTCACGCTGCACCTGCATGCAGGTCGTTAAGAGTCTCTGAAGTCTGCCAGGAAACACAGAGACAGACGCTGATGAGGAAAAGACTCGGGTATCTGGGTAACTGATTTTATTTCATTAATTTAAGAAGAAAATGTTACCAAAACTAAATTCACAAAATTTTTTAATTAACATTTTTGGAATACTTGTGACTGTAAAGGATACAGACAGGAGACAAAGCTGTTATATTAATTATAATAATAAACTGTGGAGCACCTTTCATAACCAGCACACAAAGTTCTTTACAAAGGTTGCAAATATAACAGGTTATAAAATAAAATGCTAGTGTTATATCCATCAACTCCAAATCTCTACTCACAGATCTTACAATTAAATTCTGTATTTTTACAGATGTTGGTACGACAGGTGTTTTTGTTTCTGTTGGTGGTATGTTAAAGGAACAGCGCATAATAAGACAATCCTTACTGGACTAACGTTGTTATGTTTTATATATATATGAAACCGTAGATTTCTACATTTTGAGAAAATTCGAAAAATTAATTCCTTCGTGGGTCACCTTTTTCATTTTACATGTGACGTCAAGTAGTTGATCTGCAACGGTAGCACCTTCAAAACTTTCCTTGCGTGAGGGATGTTAATGCCAACACAGTATAAGTAAAGAGGAAAATCATGAAGAAGTTACTCTCATTGTGGATCAAAATGAAAAACAATCAAAGAGGTGAGGAGGCTTCATTACATATTTATTTAAACAGAACCAAATCCCAACAAATGTTATCTCAAAACTCTTTACAGACAGAGCAGGTCTAGACCATACTCTATGTTATATTATTAACAAAGACCCAACATCAAGACGGGATAAGATCCAGTCCCATTTTACAGACAGGACTCAGTCTGATCTCATCTTAATCCACCATGAGCAGAGCACTTTGAAGCATTTAGCAAGTTACAGTGGTAAGGACAAACTTCCTTTAACAGGCAGAAACCTCGAGCAGGACCAGACACATGTAAGACACACATCTGCTGAGACTGAGTTGGAGAGAGGGATAAAGGGAGATGAAGAGAGAGAGAGATGGATATCATTGCTGATAATCTCATTGTACTCTGTAAGTCATAAAGAGGCATTGGGATAAGAGTTAGACTATTTCCACGTCAGTTAAAACTTCTCACTGTGTTTTTATGGAAGAGAGGACAGTATGAGTTTTCTTTAGATACTTACCTCATTATTTGTAGAGCGAACTGTGTTGAGAGATTTAACTTTAAAAGACCGACTGACTAGTTTTCAGAGCTATGGTTCTTGAAAGCCTGAGACAACATATTTACTGGATGTTCAGACACTCTGAAGCGAGGTTGAACATGCTAACATGTTCCTGATATGATGTACTCGTCAGGATATCTTCTCTGCTGTAGATTAAGTTATTGTTCATCACAGTGCGTCATTGGAAACTTTGAATCTATCTTTGTTTTTGTACAGACGTAACTTGTCTTGACTCTCAAATCAGGACAGAATTTCTCTTGCATGTTGATAAAACGGTATAAATGTTAAATGGCTGAAGCAGTTTCTTAGAATTAAAGTGCCTCTGCCTGTTTGTTCTGGACTTCCTACAACATTGTGTCCACAAACTGAAGCCTGTGACAGATAAATAACAGGCTGCAGGTGTGTTTGTTAAAAGCTTCACAATGCGCCTGGAGAAAGCGAAACAATATGTGACTAACTTAAAGGACATGCAAGGTTGTGTAAGAGTTAAGAGGCCCATTTCCTATTCCTCTCTTTCCTCACGGTGCCATCTGGAAGTGGATGACATCAGCTTTCTTCCTCTTCCCAGAAACCCCCGGAGAGAGAGAAAGAGAGAGAAAGAGGGAGAATTTCCTCGAGGCCTTGCACAGATAGAGTGATGAGAGAGAACGAGGTTAAAAGATAGTTTCCTTTTCCCAGAATTCCTCGCACATAGCAGCTCAGTTCCCATAACGCTGTTTGTTTGTCTTGAACCACAGCCTGGGTCGTCCTGGTGGAAAAACAAGACATGCACTCGTCTCGGGGTGTGTCTCTCACTTGACCTCAAAGTCTTTCATGTGAGAATTAAACTGGTGTGCTGTTTCGTCCCATCATACTTTCTGTCCGTGTGCAGTAAGTCAGAAACAATGAGCCTGAGCTGTGTTTTTGTAGCTCACTGGACTGTGGAGGTTAATCTTGGGTCGACACTGAATCAGGATCAGGACGCTGATATGCAGCCTGACATCACATTTGGGTGAGCCTCTTTCCTCAAGCTTCTGTAGGGTGTAAGCATTTTCTCACTGAGGGGAATTTTCAGCTTTTTTCGCACCAATGAAAAACTTCTGTCTGTAGTACTTGCGATTTTTGAACCCAGGGTGCTTTCAGTTTCTGCAACATTTGACTTTGATATTCTGTCTCTGACTGCACTCTTGGAGCAAACGAGAATTATGCTGCATTACATCAAATTACACACTCTATTGGGTTTTCAGGGCTGTTACTGACGCTGATTATTGATAGTACATGAAACCGATAACCAATGTTTGAAACAGATATGCATTTCCAGTTACAGTTACAAAACAGTCAATTGACGTCTGGCCAATCAGATAGTGTCGTGGGCGGGACATTAAGTGAGACAGAGTGGTGGGTGAAAACCATAGACTTTATAATAAATGGATGTAGTCAGACTCAGACAACTCTTCAAAGATTTATGTCCATCACCCCTTCATCACTCTCATCCTCAGTGACTGACGCTGCTTCTGGTGAGAGAGTCCCTGTCTGTTAGTCATTGTCACTGCTCATAGCTGTAAAAGTATTTCCTTTTGAGATGAGAAACACCCAGAGAGCAGGAAGGACAGAAGGTAGTGCTGAATGTTTCTGTCTGGTCTGATCGTCTCGATGTCGTCTCTGTTGACCTTCGTCTGCTCACACAGCAGACACAATGAGTCCTGTTAGACACAGAGACTTCTACTCATACATCAAAATCAGATTTCTCCCTGGAGCACATTTTTACCTCCCGCCTGTCTCCATCCAAACTGATTCTTATGACAACAGACCAGACTTTGTTCACCATGGTTCATCGTTGAAAGTTTAGAGGTTTATCAATCTCTTCTCTTACAAAGAATAAACACCAAATTCTTTTAATGTCATCTACTTGTAAGAGCATGTTTTATTTAGTTCACATTCCTCCTGGAGAAAACTTTGGAATACTTTCTCTATCCCCCCCCCCCTCTCTCTTTCTCTTGTCCTGTATTCAAGAATGTTGTTTTGCTTTCCTGTGGAGAGTCTGACGTCTTCCAGGTCGACATCTCAGAGCCTCCAAACAGGCCGCAGGATCGACTTCTGTAACCTCTGGAAGCAAAGGGAATAACACGGGAGCTTTTCTAACACGCACAGACCCGGTGAAGGACATGATAAAACCAACATGGGTCAGTTTTCAAGTTATGGCTCGTAGTTTCGCGCGCACACTTCATACCAAGGAAAAACGTGATCTCATTTTGGCACAAGTGAACATGCCACAACTATTTCACTATCATTGATGAAGCGACCCTTCTCATTGTATGCCTTCAGGCTTTGACAAAGGGTGATCAATCAAAATCTAACATTACTCTCATACCTTTAATGTGGAGTCACTCTCTGACGAGTCCAGAAGAGAACTTTTCAGTTATTCAACAGTAAAATGATGTCAGTTGACCTTCAATTTAATGGAAGTGATTTATAAGTATTCAGCTTGAAATTCTGTTAAATAAATACCCGCCGTTAACAGGCCTGTATCACCTGCACACTCGCACTGAGCAAACTCCTGCAGGATATTTAACGTCTCCTGCTGCGGTAAATTCCATTAAAATGAACTTTTTGTTTGACTCTGGATCAAATATGTTGCAATCATTCCCTCCTCAGAGATAAATAGACTCTTTAATGATTCATATTTATTATGACTGAAGCAGGTTGCACAAACCGAATAAAACTAATACCAGTGGGTTTATTGACATCCCTGAACTGATAAAGTTTCACACGGTTTCTGCACAATAGCCAAATCCGTCTGTCCGATCGTGAGGAAATACTTTCTCCCCAAACACACGAGAAGGACTTTACTGATCCATGTGGGGATGTGAAATCATTCTCTGCTCCAGGTACGCTTTAAATGTATTCTCTCTGGTGTGATATGCTCATGCATTTTTGCCTCAAAGGGAAAACTTTGATGACTTTAGGTGTGGAAATTCAAACCCCCAAATCCCTCAGAAATAATAAGCTATGATTTCTTAGATTATTCCTATGATTTAGTTACAGTAAAACTTTAAAAAAGATGTGGTAGGAGTAATGACTTTTATTTAAAGCCAAGGCTGATTCATACTGATAAAGAAACTGGGCTGATGCAATAAACCAGCATTGAGACAGCTTTTAAAAATAATGAAATATTGATCTAGAGCTAAAAATAAAGACAGTGTTAAGCATATTAATGTATACCTAGTTGTACATATAGGGAGTGACATTGGTTCTTAACGCTGGTTACCACCCACCATAAAGAGAGGGCAGATGAGGATGAAGCAGCAGCGGAAGAAGACTCTAGCTAGCCAGCATTTACTCAATGTGTGTGGCTCCTGTGTGGCCTGAGGAGAGAACAGATGAAAGTTAGGTGTCTAAAAAAATGTCCTTGCCAGTTTGGGAGTTTTTTGGATTTACTGATATTTTTGTTTTATTCTGAAGTGTACTATAAGTAATACTTTGGTGGGTTTTTTTCGCCATGATAATCGTGAGGTGAAAAACTGATATTGTGACAGCCCTACAAAGAAAGAACAATGCTGTAAAGATTTGTAACAAAGCAGCAAAGCCTTAGAGCAAGATGATGTGTCACCAAAAATATTTAGGGAAACTCAGATCAGAACAGTCGTGACCTTTAAAAGTCGTCCTTTTTGTCTTTCTTGTGAATGTTTTCACCTCAACATAACCTGCAAGTGAAACAGAAAGCCTCAGCAGAGTAAATCAAACCAGTTGCGTGAAGAACAAATGTTTCCTCTCTGTGACGTCAAAGAGAGAGATTTACTGTCTCGTAAGGTTTTCATCTTTTCCATTCAGCTGAGTATGGACACATCTCATCCATGGAAGAAAGAAATGTTGATGCATTTCAGTGTTTTGGTTTACAAATGAACAAAGGTAAAAAGGTTGAACTGTCATCCTGGGTGAATATTTCTATTGCTTTGCAGTCTCTGCAGCAGTGTTTTAAATACCATCTGTTTTTAACATCTCAACTTTTCAGTCCTACCAGTTTGGTTTAGCCCATCTCATGGTTACGTAGTTATGAAGCACGAACCCACTGCCCGAGACCAATTTGACATGCACCTCCGCTGGCTGTTTGTTGTCTATGAAATCAAACTAGCACTCAATAAGGTTTTTTTTTACTCATTATTAGGGCTGTCACAATATCAGATTTTTACTTACGATGACTGTGGCAAAAATAAAATAATCATGATTGTGGTAATTTTAGGGAAAAAAAAACTATGCAATGACTTACTTACATGTCATCATCCATGTCTAATGATGTTTAAAGTTATATTGTATCTGTTACCAGCAGTCCCATGACAGAAACGTCTAATTGAAGCTAAACTCATGAGTGTTATTCTTCGTTAAACGTAGTCAATGAAAACCCTGTCTTTTTATGTAACCCCCTAAAATTACAAACTAACAATTGGGCACCTCATTTTCATCTGTCATCTGGTTTGCGCAGCAGTAGAAGCCTCACACTGTGCTAAATGCTGGCTGGCTAGCTGGTTACCGGATCTTCTTCTGCTACTTCTCCTTCGTTCTCCCTCTATTTCACGGCAGGTGGCAACCAGTGTAAAAAAAACATGTAATTCTGATGTTATAGCATGGTGGTGGTTAAAACCTCTGCACACATTCCTTACAAGCTCATAAACTGAAGCTTCCTGTCTGTTACATAAGCTGCTCATCACCACTGTTACAATCCCTGAGATCCTCCTCTAAGTCACCTTTAACACAGGGTCAGTAAACCAGGAATGTGGTTACGCTGCGCCCTCTCACATGAACCTTAAAGGTGTTTTACAGCCGTACAGTCAGGTACAAGGCTCTGTCCTGGACGTCTGCCTACACTTTGCACCTGTTCTCTGTAGAAACTGATCTACACATTGGCCGTGTATTTCATCTCCTCCTCTCTATTCTTCATGTAATCATGTCTGTATGATAAACAGCAACATGTATGAGCTGTAGATTAACATAACACGCTCTGAATCGATGTGGAAAAGTAAACAGAGATCGTAGCAGGACCGGAAGAAGGCGACCGGCTATCAGAGAGACCGCACTGCCCTCAGGCGTTTCGGCGGAGAATTGTTGGTCGACACGGACACACCGACGCACAAGTATGTGGTGCTCATGTCCGCGTCAGCCCCTGTTGCGTAGGGGCTACGCAGAAGTATAAATCAGCCTTAACAGTCTCTCCTCTTCCTGGCAGGGATGAGATGACAGAAAATGTTCTGCTTCACTTCTTCCTCTTGTTTTTTTCTGCATCTAAGTAAAATTAAAAACACCAATTCCTGTTTCAAATACAGTCTTTAGCTGAAGGTGTGAGGTGTTTGGGTGAGATGCCGCATGCCCCTACTCACATGGGCAGTCACAAACTTTAAAACAAAACTGTATTATACTGTTAAATTATGCAGCAACATGTTGGGTTTTTTTACAGTAATCTACTGTTCACGAAGAACGGTACATTGTTTTCCCAAGTTTCCCACATTTTTAAACCAATTTTTTAATAGTGTAAATATTTAGAGCTAGTAAATGAAATGAATAAGCTGCAATAAAAACCTGGATCAGAAATGTTCGATGAGTCAAAAGTGTCTTTAGTTACTGATCGGTCAAGCATATTGTCATATTTTTATGACTGCGCCTGTGTTTCCTCTAAATTTCAGGGTGTGTGTTAGAGAACTCACTGAGGGCCCAACATAATCTGATGTATCAAGACAGGGTGGAGACATTTGGGGAGTGTGGTCAGGTTTGGGAGGTTTAATGAAGGGGTAACAAAAGGAAAAGGTTGGATTAGGAGTTATGAAAGAAAAAAAACAGCGTTACATGAAAGAAGGAGAAAAAGAAAACAATAGTTTGATTAAAGAAGTCAGACAGAGAAAGCTCAACTTAATGTCATAGCAACAAGATGACAAGAGGGATCAAGAAAGTGTCACTAAGAGAGGGGAAAGAGGGATTGGGAGGAACAGCAAAGAGGACAGAGTGAAAAAGAAGAACCTGGCACAGAGCAGCAGTCGAGAGAGATATAGAGGATTAAATATGGAGGAGTGAGGAGGACACAGAGGAAGAGGAGAAACTATAAAACATGAAGTCATAAGAGATTCAACAATAAAAGAGGAAAGAGGCATTACTGGATGGAGTCAGGTCCGCTGTCCTCCACAGATAAATCAGCTGGTTGTTAAAGAGAGGTTTTTCAGCTGTCCCTTGAGTGTACGTCCACATTTTCACCCCATCCTCCTGTAAACACAATGAAACGACCAACTCCCTCCAGCAGGGACCAGAGGTACCAGGTTTTATTCTCCTGAGCACTCCGGGGAGACGGGGGTCAGAGAAAGCATTTCAAGTATTCAGAGGCTCTGATTTTACAGAGCAGGTCAAAAGTGCAGACAGTGGTGCTGCAGTAGGAGCAGGCGGTGCATCCCATCATGCATCTGCTCCTGCAACACTGATCACTGCAGTCTGATCTGTCATAATGACGCTGAATCTGCTGACTTATAGGCTGTAGTTCCAGGTATGTAAGCAAATCTATGTGCTTCATACTTTTTAAAACTTTTGAAAGAGACTTGATTCAGATCAGTTTTGCTGGTGTAGCAGCACACCTGTGATTTGAATGTTTGGTGCAAGTTGACTGTAAAACTGTCCCTCTGTCTTGAGTCAGTCTTTTTCTATTCTCTTGACATTTTGTTTAATCGAACCTCTTCAATATCCTTGTTGATTTTTAGCCTTGGATTACGCAATTTAAGATCAATGGTGTGAATATTGTCAACAACTAATAGCAGTGCTCTCTGCACCAAACACAAAGAAGACAACTGCTTCTGAAAGTGTGCTCTTACAAGAGCCCCATTCACACACGAACTCCTGACATTTCGTGAAGTTGCAGCTCATTAGCTGTCAGTGCAGCCGTTTCGTCTTTTTGCATCTCATTATTTTTTATGTGCTGCCCTGTTGTATTTGTCTTGGACTTTTGCACCTATTTCTAAATTTGCATAATTTCTGAATTTGTTGCACGTTTCTCCTAAAGAAGATCATTTGAGCAGTTGTACTTAACCACTTTATGATGAGGTGTGATGTCAATTACAAGAAAACCTATTTGTTTCCTACATTAACTCACTTTTGAAAGTTTGGTTTGTAGCTTTTTCCCTGAGCCTGAAGGTCATTGGGCTTTAAACTATAAAAATAGAACTCTAATCTAGTTGCTAGTTTCTCTTCTTTTGAAGCTTGAAATGTTTGTGGCACATTTTTTTATAGTAAGGAAATCCATTTTAGACTTTTAATTCATGCCCTATTTAAACAAACTTCTCCCTACACTAACAGAGGAAGCTGGACACAAAGAGTTGACATTTCAGAGTAAAACAGTCTATTTCAGGAGTGCTGTGTTGGAGGATGTGGGTTACAGGGTCAGTTTGATACAGCGTCTCTTTCCCCGCCTGACTCGGTCTCTTATCTGATGATTTGACGTGTTTCTCCCTTCTCTGGATTTTCCTTTAAAAGTTTCCATCACACCTCGTCTTTCTCTGCAGCCCTGCATCGCTCTATGAGCACGTCTCTACCAGAAACAACACAGGAAATATTCAAAAGAATGAATCATGCCATGTCTAACAACATCTCAACATGTACAATGACGGAGGTCCAGGCACGGCTGAAAACCTGGATGTGACAAAGTGGTCTTGTTTTGTTTACTCATTGTGTAGCCCAGACCCCTGTGGTGCAACAGGAAGAGAAAATAAAGATAAACGAGCTGATAGTCATGGGAACCATTTTACTCAACCACATCTTTCATCATCACACCTGTGCCTGAGCTACATGACAGACCTTGAGATCAGATCATTTTTGCCACTGACATTTGTTACGATGTGTACTGCGAGGGTTTAGGAGTTAAGCATGTTAGAGGGGACACAAAGTCAGCGTGTGGCTCTATCCAAAGATTTAAGAGGGTTCCTGCTCTCCTCCTTGAAGAACAGTTCAGTGAAAACCTGTATCTTATACTGCATTCATGAGCTCCTTCGATGGTCCCAGTTTGAAAGCTTAGAAGTTGTTCTTCTGAGTCAACGGGCTCACGTGCTTTCAATTCAAAAAGTCGGGTTTGACATTGCCTGACTGTTTAATCAAGGTGGGATGATGAAAAATTAAAAAAAAATCCTTTAGCTCAGGGGTTTCCAAAATGTGGGTCTGGACCTCCTGGGGGGTCAAAAGACACTAGTGAAGGGTCCGAAGATGTTTTTTAGATTTATATTTTTTTAAGTAATCTAAAAATGGGATATTTTAGACAGCAATAGACGTTACTTTTAAAATAAAGCCTTGTAAATAAAGCTTTTATTACTTTTCTGCCTTTCTTTGTTGTCAGATGACGTAAGGTTAGGGTTATTTTACAGTTAATTAACAAAAAAGTGAGTAGCAGTGGGTTAATTCATTACAGCACAGGTAACAGTCACATGTGAGTGTAGGTACACTATTTTCTGCAGACCAGCTAAATGAAGTATGAAGAAACTTATTAATTTAATCAACTCTAGTAATTTCCTCCTGGGGATTGCGAGTCTCTGGCACCTTTATTCTTTATTTGTTTTATTTTTTTTTTTTCATTCATGCCTTTATTGATATGAAAGCTGAGGAGAGACAGGAAATGGGGAGTAGAGAGTGGGGGAAGACATGCAGCAAATGGTCGCAGCTGGGAGTCGAACGAGGATTCTAGCCTCTGCATATAATATGTGACGCTCTTAGACAGCTAGGCCACCTGTGCCTCAGGCACCTTTATTTTTAGGGTTGTGTGCTTAAGAATATAGGGAACCCCTGCTTTAGCTAACACATCTCACTTGTTTTTATGGGTAAATATCAAACTAATGTTAAAAAATAACTTTTCTGACAAGTCTAGGTCACTCTCTGTGAACAACAATTAACGGTGATATCATACTACAAATTAAATTTGAGTAAAAAGTTGATGTGACAAATGTTAATTAGTTAATAGCTTCTTAATATGAACAAAACATTGTGTGACCGCCATGTTGATTACCAATATGTCAGCAAGTCAGACACCAATTTCTGGCCCAAGTGTCCGAAGTACTGTACATGTAGTTGTTCCGACTTGAACAGGCGTTCAGGAGCATTTCCCAACTCAGAAGCTTGATTCTCTGATGTGTCCGACAGCACATGAACGCAGCAGTAAACACCAAATGCTCTCACCTCTTGTAGGCTTGAAGCGCAGCGTTGAAGCATCTCTTCTTTGTCTCTTTGATGAATGGTTGGATGGAGTAGTTTTGTAACTTGTAGCTGTACTATACTTCAGCTATACTTCTGAACGTGTTGATAATTTATCTGTTACCCACCGACCTGTGTGACCTGCAGCTGACCCGACACGCCCTAAAACAAACTATTTTTAGTCTCCCAAAGTGTCGGCATCCCGTTTGCTTCTGCGTTTGTGTATCTGAGGTTTATTTGTGTGTATGGCTCTAAGTGTGTGTGTGCGTGTGTGTTTAAATCAAACCAACAGACAAGGGAAACAAGCCAATGCTTCCTTTGGGGATTTCTTTTCAAACTCTTGTCAACAGTTTCCTCAGGACAAAGCAAACACACACAAACACACACACTCTCGTTTATTTTCACATTTAGATATCTCATCACTTCTTTTTTTTCCTTACATTGATTCTTCAATCAAACTTTATTTATACTCCAGAGATCACTGAGTCACCACCCTCAGTTAAATTAATATTGAGTAGTTTACAGAAGCAATTTAAAGGCGGGAAACTGAGTGATTAAAGAGAAGAAAGATTGATTTAAGATCATTAAATGGGATCATTCCTGACATGAAAGTAAAAAGTATTAAAGACAGAATGAATAGGGTGTATGAGATGGGGCATAAAATATACTGAAATAGTTCAAAAGTCTCATCTTCAAAAAACATGAATACAATTTCAAAAACTCTGTCTCTACATGCACACACACACTTTGTTTGTCAGATGAGCAGAGAGGAAGAGGCCGTTCGTCCCTCATCGGTCTCCGTGTTGACGGCTCTGAGGAGGTCATTTCCTCAAGTCAAGAGTTAAGCACACCACTCAGAGGTAGCATCATATGAAGGATGATCATTTACCTGCAAAACTAGTGACAGCAGGTTTTTCTGATCTCATATTTTTTCATGCTCTCATTGGTTAAACTTTCTCGCCCATGAGGAAGAAAGTCCTCTCGGTGTGTGGCTGGATGTTTTCACTCAACCCTGTGACAGTAACAGGTTTACTGCTGTTTTTATAAGTATTTTTTGTGTTTATTTAACTTGTTTACTCTTCACTGCACATGCTCAGAAGGTGCTGCCCAATTGAACATGAGTTTGATAATCTCTGTTTGACATTATTCCATAAATGTATCCCTCAGTTATTCTTCCTTTAATAAACACACACAAACAGTGTGAAGCCTGTGTGACAGAGAGAGAAATAATGGTCAGAGCCACAGAGGAGATACATGGATGTGTGGCTTTAAAGTTTGTTTGTTGTGTCTGGTTGTTATTTTCACGGATTATGAAACTAAAAAGAGAATTAAAGAGTACAGTGTGTCATCACATGGGATTATAATGCCGGGCTTTTAATTTGAAAGGGTTTATCCTGAGGCTACCATGTGCTGGTTGAAAGGATCTGTGTTTAAAGGTTGTGATTAAGTCTTGAGTCATTCCCAGGCTGTTAGGAGCATCAAGGCTTGGAGATGTTTGATTTTCCACAATATATAAAGCAAACAGAACATTTTGTCTTTTGAAGTTGGTACTGTTGAGTTTGGATAAAGTAATACAATAAAAGGAGCTGTTATTGATGTTTAGAGAAGAAATTAAGCTGCTGAGAGACACAGAGTCTGCTTGCTTTGAGAGCAATATGCTCATCGTTCTCCTCGTGTTGAACTTCAAACAGTAATAAGAGATATTTGGATGCGCGTCTGCTCTGTTTGGAGTTGTGAGTTTTCCACATTGAGACGGCTTCAGTCTGAGTCCGACTGCTGCCAAGTCTTGCAGAGTTTGGATTAGAAAGTGGAGCAGCAGCAGAGTTAAACCTCTGTGACTGTCTTTCCTCTCAGCAGGCATCTCTGCGACCTGTTGAGCTCTTTAAAACCCGCTGACAGGATACTAGCCGGTCAGCCAGCGTGACAAATTGTGATGAATTATAACCTGCTAAAGAGGTTGGCTCATCCTGCAGATATGGCTGCCATCAGATTATTGTTGTCCTTTCTTTCTGTGCCATCTGGATTAATTTCATGGTTAGGCTGAAGTTACAGTGGAGGGAATGAAGTGTTGCATTTCAAAGACGTTTCAACACTTTGTTTATATTCTTCTTACAGATCACTCGTAGTCAGAAATAGCTCTTCTCCGTCAGCACAAACCAGATTTTCATCGTTGAATGTTCGGTGAAATCCAGGTCAAATATGGACTGGATGTCTGAGACTTGATTTCTCCTGTTTTAAACCAGCTGAAATCCTATTATGACACCATTTGTTTCATAATTCTGAAGAACTGGCATTTAGAGGATGAAAGCACTGAAATGGTTATTGTGATGGCATTTCTTCAAAGTGATTTTCCATCAGTGGTTGAAATGCAGTCCGTGCAAAGACTTAATTTGAACACATTTTATTTTTCAGAGGAAATCATAACTACAGCTCATTACAGCTGTGTGATGTTAACAATAAGATCAAATGATATTAAAGGCCACAGTTCCCTATATTTTTAAGCACACAACCCTAAAAATAAAGGTGCCTGAGGCACAGGTGGCCTAGCGGTCTAAGAGCGTCACATATTATATGCAGAGGCTAGAATCCTCGTTCGACTCCCGGCTGCGACCATTTGCTGCATGTCTTCCCCCACTCTCTACTCCCCATTTCCTGCAGTCAGCATTGAAGCTAGCTAACACGCTTCCTGTCTTTCCTCTCTCAGCAGCCTCCTTCTTCTTGCATTTCTCAAACTAAAATCTTAAAACTGGCCAGCCGCCACAAAAGTAAACGATACAAAGTGATGAATTGACCTGTTTCCCCCGTGAGCTACATTCCCACATTAACACAGCCACCCAGTCCTGGCTTCATGTAAAGTTCATGTGACTGCAGATTTATTCAGGTGTCTGCCAGCTCGCTGAGGACACATCCAGAGTGCAGAGGGAATATGGGAATACGTCCAAAACGCTGAGCTATGATCTTTGTTTATTTTGTAAATGTGCAGTGATTGAATTAGACTTTCATTTGGGATTGTTTACGTCATGTCTTGAATTTAATTATCTGAGTACAAGCTTCATCTCTTTGTTTTGGAAAAGTCATACTTTGAAAACTTATCAATCTTAATCTGGTGAATAGTTTAGATGTCATATCAGTATCCAATATCCTGTGTATTAAACTGTGTGATGTTATTATGGATTTACAGCCATGACAGTATGTTTTGTTTTTAAATCTCTCTGCAGATACAAATCTAATGTACTGAGCCTGTTTTTCAGCGTGATCTCTCCAAATCAGCAGAGCGCTGCACTCTGTCTCTCTGTTTAGAAATGTGTAATTAATGGGACCTCTGCACATTGTGAAAGTGTGCTGCCAAAGATCTCCAGTTTTCTCAGATTTAGAGGCTGCCCTTGTGGCCAGAGTCTCGTCCAATATGAAAGTAAACATTTCAAATTCCAGCAATAATTTGTGTTTGCCACTACCGGCTTTTTTACTGGAATCTGTTGCCACTCCTTTTCTTTTAAATGCATCATCAGAAGTTCATAATGTGCACTTGGATAACTCTTCTACTCGTGTTAAAATAGTGGTGATAATGTTAGTGTATACATCCAGAAGAGCAGAGCTCTGCAGAGTCTGACTGGAGTTAAAAGGTTTGTGTTGTCTGCAGCCGTGTTTGCAGAGCTCTGAGGCTGAATGAAGACTCAGGGTGCTTGAAGCTCAGGGCTAACTATACATCTTGAAATGCAGGGACTGTTCAGGTTTGAAGCTGTGTGTTCTTGGTCTTGTATGTAAATGTCGTGATTTTAATCATTCACTACCAATTTGTCTGCTTTTACCATGTTTTAAAGATACTTCAGTCAGGACCACTCTCCTCAAAAGACTGAATCATTCGCATGCAAGAAGTTGTATTTGTCGGTGTTCTAAGAGCTTCCTTTCCTTCCACATGCTTACATGGAATGTCAAAGCCTGAGGTGGGGAGAGCACACCTCCCCTCTGTTGTTTCATATGCATACATGCAAAGCCAAGGCAGGGAGAACAGCAGGAGAGACCCCAGGGTGCAGAGCAGAGTGAGCATCAGTGATGATACATACAGCACTGGTAAAATCAAACAGCAAAAAGGATGAGCTGGGGAGGAGGTGGGTTGTAAAGCAGTTTGTAGGGGGAGCAGCAAGACAAGGCAGGCTGAAGCATTTTAAATAGAATACACATTTTACCATTTGCTGATTGGATGTGTAGATGTAATTATGAGCAGTCAGCTAATAGGAGCTGGTGTTAAGAGCAGCTAATACTCTGGTCACCAAGCTTGACTTAGTTGCCTTTCTGAACTAACGCTATGCTCAGTTTATGTGATCTGCAGACTTTTGGAGAAGTTATCTTCGTATTGCGCAACAAATTTAGTGCCAATAAATCCCTGGGCCAAAAATAGGGATGTGCAAAATTATTTTAAAAAAACACCCAAATGTGGACTTGAACATCTGTACCAAGTTTCATCTACAAATGTCAACCTTGTGTCGGCGCTAGAGGAAAAGTAAAGAGAAAACATCGTCTGGAAACATGAACATCTGCAAAACAATTCACAACAACATGACCAATAGTTATTGAGATACTTAAATATGGACCATCAAACCAACAGAGTGACACAGCATTCTATTCATGCTGCTTGAATGGCTACAATTGCGCAGTTAAGTCAGTGTTTTATATTTAACATGACTTTTAATTACTCTCCCTCTCTCTCCACCCATCCCCAACTCCCTCTGTCTTATATTTCCTCCATCCAGCTGCAGTCTGAGTGTGATGTGACCAGTTTGTTACACCTTCTTCCATCCATCTCTCCACATCAGTGAGAATCAGCTCAAGATGACGGCTCTCTCTGCTGCAGCCCTGCAGACAGCAGGAGGAGGAACATCTCTTCAGACTCTGTTGGTGTTCCTCGTCTCCCTGCTGTGGCTGCAGCCTGCACACTCCAGCTCTGCTCCAGAGCCCAAAACCTTGAACCAAACCGGGCCCCGGCTGCAGCTCTCCCACTCAGGTAGGAAACATTTTGAGAGAGGAACATGCTGGTATGAACAAGTGATGATACAACATGGCAACAGGGGAGAAACTGAATCTGTGTTTCATCACCAGATTCCTGGAGTCAATGCTTACTTTCTCTGTTTGGGATTCATCTGAGTTTGTTCTTCAAAACAGTACAACCTGTTTCTCAGACCATTCAGCATCAAGTCCTTCTTATCATTGTTTTCATCCTCGAGGCCTGACAACATGTTGACTGTTTTTCATGAATATTTAAACCTTGCATTCTTGACCTCAGTTTTTGCTAGCGTGCATTGCAATAAAACGATTAAGTGAACAAAACCCACCCGTAAAACGTCATGCCATAGTGCGACTTGTGGTCAAATATCCCTCAGGGTACCTTTTAATGGACGAGAATTATATGGTCCAAGACGGGTTCAAACCTCTGCTCCTTTACAACAAAAAGGAGCTGGTCTTTTTCTAGACTTCAGTTGAATTATGCTGAAAACTGAGCTGATTCTGAAATCTGGGGTATACCAAGAAGCCTGAACCCTCCGTTTTCCATGTTGTGAAACTGACTCTCTTTAAACTGGCTTAATGACCATCGTAACTTACCCTTGACGTCGCCCATGTGTTTCTGAAGAGGACATTTGAAGCCAATCGATGGAAGACCACATATTGGAAATGCTGACTCAACCTTACTTTCCATCGACCTGAAGTTGAGGCGGGCCTTTAGCCTCCTTGCTAACAGCTACAGTGTGCCCGCCAGTCAGTCAAGTTAATCCAGCCCCCAAATATGCAAAACCTGTAACACTAATACCTTCTAAAATAACGAATTATAACAAATGTATCCTGCACAGTTTGTCCCAAAAGAGGGAAGAGCTAATCGGACCACAGCTATTTTTTTAAGCAGGTTGTAAACATGTTTATTTCTTCTTTGGAGAGTGGCGTTTACAATGTGTGTGTATGTGGCTTCATCGCAGCTATGTGATAATTTCAATAACTTGAAAGTTAGGAGTTCAAATCCAGATCACAGCAAGCCTTTCCAAGCAGGACCATAGTAGAAAATTCTGCCTTCAGTTTTGGATTAATTGGGCGGAACATTTGATAAAGGAATGATTAAATGAACACAGAAACAGTCTTTGCTAGAAAAATAGAAACCCAGTGTTGACTCAGTTTGGACTCAGTCTCTGTGCCTGTTTGGGCCTCAGCGTCTGAACTTTAGGGGTTCAAACTCCACAGCATGAAATAGACAAAAGACAGATTGACTTACATTTCTATGTCTACAGTTAATGTACTTTTTATTGCCTATAACTTCACCCATTCAATGTACATTTGCTGCGCCCCATTTGAGCTGCATCATTAATCATGAGTGTCATTCGTCACCGCTTTACAATGAGTTGGAGACCCTTTTTTGTCAGATTGTGGAGCTTTTCAGGCTGTTTGTGTTCAGCTTTGTCAGTTTACACTTTCAGTTGGGGATCATTTTTATAACAGAGAGAGACGGCAGAACAAATTCCAGAACAACAGGCCAGAAATGAGTGGAATTTTTGACTTTCTTTTTGACTTCTCAGTTCACTTATCAGTTAACATCTTAACTTTATACTCTGAATCTAAAGCTCAGTCAGAAGGACTAAAGAGAGGTGTTTTCCTGATGTCTGGCTAACTGATTTTCAGAACAGTCCAGTCAAACTGTTTAGTGGTAAAACCATTTTCTCAGCAGATGTGTGGCAGTCAGAGCAGGGAACATTATAACACTATCATAAAGATCAATGAAGTAATGTCTGTGTTCAAAGAGGACTCTGTAACCATGCGAATGTCATCCAACATGCTGTAAAACTACTTTTCTTGTTCCAGAGTTTTAGAAACTTTATGCTGTGAGGTCTCAGCTGGAGCTTTTTCCTCAATAAAACACTTCCCCGGAGCAGCAGGGAGGAATAAAACAAGAGATTAACAGATCAACAACATGGAGGTGATGCTGTGCTGAAGAGCTCCACGACGCCCATAAATATTGAAAACTGCCTCATTTAGACAAAGTATTAACACAACAAACTGTCATCATAGAAGTTTAGATTAAAGGTTATTTCAGGACAGAGTTAATTTACTCGTTGCCCTACATTACGAGGGATTTCTGCAAAAGAAGTACAAGCTGCGGGAGCTTGTTGGGGTCTTAAAGTTTAGGAAGTTGCAGAGGTAATATAGCACTGTTTTCTCCAGCCTTATAGCACCATAGAAATGACTTCTTTAGCTCCTGATTAATCACTGGAAATGAATGTGATTGTATCGAAAGCATTCTGTCCAATACCTCAACAAGGACGGTCTGAAGTCTACAAACTAGTAACCATCAGAAACAATCTGTCAGTCTTCTGAACTAATCGACAAAATATAGTGATGGATTGTTAAAAAGGAGGAATTCCTTCAGGGTTTGACAAGACCCTTCCTCTTTGGGTTGGAGTTGCTCACCCTGTGGTGGTTCCAATCTGTAAAAACAACCCACTCACCGTACATCATCCCTTATTATTTGCATGTTGGAATCAATTAATTTACAGATGATATAATCATATTTCAGTCAGGACCACTTTAGTTAAAGAGAATTGTGTATTCGCATTCAATAAGATGTATTTGGCAGTAAGTTCCTGTTAAAAGAGCTAAACGGCTAAGAATATGATTTAATGTGTATGCCGATGGCTGAATGCTTCACTGCTTTTTGAGGACTAAAGAGGAAATAACTTGATGTAGCTACAAATCAACACTTGACCTCATCACTCTGCATCCTGATAAAAGTTGTCTGAACAAAGAAGAGTAGGATTAAAAAGAAAATCTGTTTGTTGATTTGCTTCAACAACAAATGACAGGTCTTTACCACAGTGGGAGATGGTGCTCATGGGAAGTGCAGTGCAAAACCTTATCTTATACATTAAAGCAATCAAAAAGAGTCAACCCTGTTCACCTAGATTAAGAAAAGGGCCCTTCATTGTTGGAGTTAAGGATCTGTACAGACACATTAAACACCAGCAGAGTCATCCGTCCACTTCCAGTCTAGTTAACACACTTCTTTGTTTCTAAATGCTTGCTTCCCACTTGGCAACCAACAACACCAGAGCAGCCAACAACTGTTTCCTCTCCAGCAGTGATTAGTGCAGGGAGGCTGGTTTCATTGTGCGGTGGTTAGCGAGATGTTTGTTCGGAGAGCAGTCCGCTGAATGAATGAGTGGAGGGATGAATGGAATTACCGAAGCAGAGACAGTGTTGTTCTTTACGATTTTTACAAGCTTTGTGTCCAAGTGAGAGGGGAGGAACTGGGAATGATTGCTAATAAGGAGACAGTCAAACACATTTAAAAACACGTCATGATTGTCAGTGATACAATGAGTGAAGAAGGAAACTTTCACTGAATGTTTTGAAAGACCTGGGAGCTAAAACGTCACTTGGATTTAGTGTCTAGCTTCTGGTGCCATTTCTTGGCCGCCTCCCTAAACCTAAGGGAATAACTTCCAGACAGTCGAGTGACTTCAGTTAAAAAGTCTTACTTGTGTGGACTCTAATGCAGTTATTTTATCTAGAAGTTAAAGATTTCAGTAATCTAAACAAAACTATCAAACAGTAACCGGCTCAGTTAAAGGGACGGTTCAGCTTTTTTTTAAGTGGGGTTTGTTCAAATAGAACTGTTCCTCCGCCTGTAGCACTTGGTCAGCTGTTTGAGTCTGTGGGCTTCAAATGTGACAAAAACACAACCAAACTAAGACATGAGGGACTCAAAGTGATGATGACATGCCGTTTACAGTGAGGACACCTGTATAAAACAGCGTTCACATATGAATATTCCTTAGGCTGAAGGAGAGAGGGGAGAAACTGAAGAGATCCCAAGTTACCTGGTGGTGCAGGTGTGAGCCCATGAACCCAGAGCTCCTACTGTCAGGAGTGGGACTTGGTAACAACGGTGCTTCCGGACCTTTCTGAATCAGAGGATAACAGCGGCCCACATACAGCTGCAGTCTGCATCACTCACCATCCAGAGCTCCCTGCTTTAATGAACGCCGCTGTTTTACCCACTTTCTTCAATTTTCATGAGTAACATCAGAAATATTTACCTGATCAAAACAGACTGTGTTAGCTGCTCAAAGGGAAGACTGAGCTGAAATAACAAACTCTACAGACATCACTGTCTCCGCATTATGGACCTGGCCAAGAGGCACCAACGGGAACACATACACATGTAAACTACAGTCACAAATGGACATATAAACATAAAAAAGAACAAAAGTGAACAAGTAAGAAGCAATGTGCAGTGTCACTGTACAGAGCAAAAGTCAGGTTGACTTGTGCATCATAGAACAGCTGATTAGAGCGCTGCGGGAGGAGGATGAGGACGTATGTGTTGCATCTAAAAAGAGGACTTTCTGTTGGCTAAGTAAAGCGCTGAAAATGTTCGAAATAGAGATTCATTTCATTCTGATATCAGTGTTTGGATTGGAGTTTCTTAAGATGAGCTAAAGTACTTGGTAGATAGCCTAGCTTGGTGTCAGTCCAGCTGACCAGCATCCCCTGTGAGTAATAAACTCACTGTTGACAAGTACTTATTAAAAAAAAAAAAGAACTGTCCCTTTAAAAAAAGATTATTCAACTTCATCTTCCAGGAATGATTTCCCCTTGAGACCAGGTGACCTCCTTTATTCCATTCTCCATAAATAGTCCATCTCTCATTCTGCTGCAGATCTCATGACGTCACACCGCTGACGTGTGATGGATTGCATGTAGAAAGAAACATGTGTGTGTGTTTGTGTAAATTAATGAACAGTAGCAGCACAGCAGTGTTCATGCCCGTAAAGTGATCAGTAAACCCCAGTTAATGAAGTAAGACGAGGTTCTCTGGCTGCGTTTGTTGCTGCAGGATCAACAGTAAAACAACTGTTAAGATTTTATAAGGCAGATACTCAGACAGGAGCTCCAGGGGCAACGAGTACACACACAAAACACACACACAAATACACACAGTCCTACACTGTGATCTGCAAAATTATCCTGTACACTTTTTGTGTTTCATGTCTCATATTCACCGTCCGTGAGCTCCACTTCTTTTTGTCTTCCACACAAACACACACACACTCACACAGAGACACACACAGAGGGGAAATTGTGTGCGTCACAACTGACCCGGTGTCTGACCTGAGCAGGAATCCAGAGAGACCAGCCCTCATCCTGCAGGGAGACACACTCTGTTAGCCTTTAACCTGACAGGGCGTATGTGTGTGTCTGTGTGTGTCAGTCTGTGTCTGCGTGCACGCATCTTCTGCAAGTAAACAGACACGAGCAGAGAGGAAAACAAGAGATGATAGTGCTGATGAAATATGCTTGAAAGAATTTTACCTGTGATTTGTTTGCATGCATGTGTATGTGTATGTGCAAACATATTCCTCCCTCATCTTTGCAGTCTGCTCTGTATTATCTCTTGGCCTCTGAAAAACACACACTTTGCCAAACATCCATCATGTTCCCTCACACACACACACACACACACACACACACACACACACACACACACACACACACACACACATACACACACACACACACACACACACACACACCCACTGACACATTCAGACACTGGTTTTTGGCTTCCACATTTACAGAAATGTATTCAGGCAAACACACGACTTCACAGTCCTTCTCGTGCCAGTCCACTTCAGAAGAAAAAATCATAAATATAAATGTGATCAGTTAAACACATGCAGGTGTACTCTGTGTGTGTGAGGGGATTTCATGATGCTTTAAAGGCTTAAAAACATTCAAATGTATTTCAAAACATTATTCAGGTTTTGGTTTTCATCCGTCCAGTCATCCATAGAAAACCAGAAACCACCTTAAGGTGCTGACAGATCTCTACACTTGTGTAATTTTGAGTTAAGTTGTTTCGGAGCCAAACTAAATATGGTTAATGTTGTGAAATATGTTATTTATCCGAATATTTTTTTATTACTTCAATCTGTAACTGTGTCTAAACTTAAGCTCTGTCAAAACACTACTGGTAATGCACATCACAGGACCAGTCATGCAAATAATACACTGTATAAAAGTGGGCAGCATAACAGCTCCCTCAAAGTGAATCCAAAAAAGTTGGAGCTAATCTTTATCATTCTGATTTATTTGCATTTTTTGAGAACTTTAGTTTTAATTTTTTTGCCTAAGAGAAGGGATGTGACATCATGAGTGACTGCTCTGTCAAATATGGTTCCTAGATACGAGATTATCAGATTAGAGGAACGTTGAAAGAAAAAGGAGTCATTAAACTTTCCATAACCGTGAGTCTCTGCTTCAAACCTCCTGTCTTGACTCTAAAATCACCAGTACGATATGTCAGCTCCCGTCGCAGCAGTATTTTCACTTCATGTGTTTTTTTTTGTCAACTGGTGAAGATGGAGGTGTCAGCAGCTGTATTTATGATGCACTCCAGGATTACAGCCAATGTTAATTATCTACAGTGTTCTGCAGCAGGATGCTTGGTTGCAGAAAACACCACAACCCTTAACTCTAATGTAGTGATTTGTGATGCATGATGAATAAACAGCTGGTAGTCAAAACTGATCGTTTGTTTTCTTCAGGAAAAGAGTAACATGGTTAGTAGACGTCTACATTTTAATTTTCAGAAGTCACCCTTTCCATCTGTACACATTAAAAAGATGTGAACTTTTCAACCAGAAGTGGGATTAATAGTTTTTCAGCATTTTAAACTTTCTTTGTAGTGGTTAGCAGGAGGTTACACATTGTTTGATTTGACAGTGATCTGATGTCTGTTTCTTGTAGTTTTACCTTCCACTCGTGTTCTGCAGGCTACAGGGAAGAAAACAGAGTGCATCAACTGTAAAACTCCTTTACTTTACAAAGTACTGAGAAAGGTGTTTGAAGAAAATATGTCTGTGAAAAGTGTGATGCTTGTGTTGGCTGATAGAGGAGTTTAGTGAAGTGTTACAGACTGCCCTATGAATTAAAGTGTAACACCAGCCTGAAGAGTGAACCATAGATACAGGATAGAGATTGGAGAGAAGGGACTGGTTCTCATTAAAAGAAACAGCAGAGTGGCTAAGCTCACCTGCAGGCCAGTCTGCCGGGTTGCTCTGGATGGGGTGGTGATGATTGGCAAGCCCAAGCTTTGTCTCTGAGTTCAGGTTTCTCGGTTGGTGAGTCTCGTCTTAGTTATACAAGTCAGCGTCCTCATCACATCACAGCTGCAGCTCATCACCTGAGTCTTGTGACGTCATTTAAAGGAGACCAAGCACCTTCTCTGTGCACACCTTAGGAAAGGCATGTTTAAAGTATCGGACAAACCAGTGACACGATCAAACCTATTCCTTATTTCCTACATGAGAACCAGCCCTAGTATGCAGTGAAGAAAGGAAAAGAAGAGGAGGCTTAAAGTACGTATCACTCCTAACATAACAATCAGAATTTTATCAAATATCAAAATCCAATTTTGATATCAAAATCTTGAGTTCCCTCGCTTTAACTAAATCTGCCCTTTAAACTCTCAACGAACTTAAATAGTTGTGAATTCTTGTTCGCCATGTGTCAAACTCCACCTGTATGATGCTGAGGACAAATGAACGCAAACGCCAAACTGTGTTTTAGAGCCAGACATGAAGCTGAAACAGGCTTTCCCTCATGCAGAGTGTGATCATAACTGTGACGTGTGTTTTGAATATATGTATCTGAAAGTCAGATGTATGCATATGAGTGTGTCAGCGTGTGTTTGGGTTTATAGTTTCAGAGATGTGCGCCTGTGTCGGCTTCGAGTAGATTCGACTTTCTGATGAGACGTTTTCCTGCTGCTGATTCTTTTTTTCTGACAGGAGGTTTGACGCTCACATGGAAGAAATCCAAGAAAAACACACTGACCTCATGCGGGACTGTGGGATGGGAAAACTGTACAACACACACAAACACACACACACACACACACACACACATTCACACAAAAAAGGTACACAGAGGGACAGCTGTGACAGTACAGAGCGGACTGTGTGTTATCTCCCTCTCACACACACACACATTCTTTATTTTGATAGCTGGTCACTCAGACGGATATAAAAACATGACCTGAGGTACTCGTGTGCTCTCTGCCTACGAACTAATGTCCAATTATCATTTTGACAGCTGCTTACACACACACACACACACACACACACACACACACACACACACACACACACACACACACCGATCTTATACACACATCTTCAGCAGGCATGCAATGCAATGAAAGGTGTGTGTCTGCATTTTTGGTTCATTATTAGATAAACTTTTGTGTGTTGCTGCGGGGAATCTGTGAGAGATGATTCAATTTATTCTAAATGATAACTTTTATAAAATGCCAACTGTTACTGAAATAGATGGTAAGGAATGTAAGGTGCGTGCGTATGTGTGTGTGTGTGTGTGCGTGTGCGCGTGTATGTGTGTGTGTGAGGGGGGAGGGGGGAGAGAGAGAGACATAGAGAGAGGATGAAAACCAAAACAGTCAGAAAATTGAGAAGGCTATGCTCACATACTCACTGTAATGTGACCTCAGTGTGTGTGTGTGTGTGTGTGTGTGTGTGTGTGTGTGTGTGTGTGTGTGTGTGTGTGTGTGTGTGTGTGTGTGTGAGTGTGTGTGTGTGTGTGTGTCTGTGTCTGTGTGTCTGTGTATTCTTGTGTTTGTGTTAAATGCAGCCCCTCCGGAGGTGCAGCACGTACCTTGTCCTGTCATGCTATGAACCTTGACCTTTGACCCAGCTGTAATTTAGAGGAAGAGGAGGAGAGAGATGACAGAACCCAAAAAGAAAGGAGAGAGGATAAAACCAAAGAGAGGAGTTTGATTGAAGCTGGATGAAGTGATAAGAAATGAAAAAAGAAAAGATAGTGTGGGGTCAGAAGAAGAGGTGAGGTAAGAAAAGAAGATTTAGAAAGAAAGGAATGAGGTAAAGATGGATGACACATGAGGTAGAGGAGGTTTCCTGATGTTAATGAACCCGTCAAGCACCTGAGACGAAGCAGAGCAGAGAGGAGCAGAGAGGAGGTCAGGGAGGGAGCACTGCTGTTAATTACAGCTCAGGGTGTGTGTGTGTGTGTGTGTGTGTGTGTGTGTGTGTGTGTGTGTGTGTGTGTGTGTGTGTGTGTGTGTGTGTGTGTGTGTGTGTGTGTGTGTGTGTTTGTGTGTGTGTGTGTGTGAAGGGGCTGGTGTTTTAAGGAGTGTTTGGATTAAGTTTTGATTGTATCTTATTGTTTTTGAATACTAATTTGCTGTCCACAATAACTGACTGTTGCTTTTTAGTTGTTTTTGTTCTTTATGTCAAACTGTACTTCCTGATAATTCAATTCAAAATGTTGGTATTTGTTTTCTTGGTATTAGTGATTTTCTGCTTGTGTTGCAAACAACATGGGGAGCAAGAGTGAAGAAGGGACACACAATAACACACACAAAGCACACACACTGACACTGGTGAACGTCACACAGTTTGGAGCTGACAGACACACTCGATCTCTAACTCGTTACCAGATAAGAGTCAGAGAGGGCAGATAACAGCTGATTAATCCTCGTAGGTAGATGATGCGTCCCTTACATCACACACACACACGCGCACACGAACACACACGCGCGCACACACACCTTCTGCTTTGCTTGACTTACTCTGACACCTCGCTCTGTTTCAACCTGGGTATTTACTAAACACTCTGTGACTCTTCAACCTCCTTAAAAGTCAGTCATGCTTCAGTGGATTTGCGTGTGTGTGGGTGTGTGTGTGAGAGAGAGAGGGCTACATTCAAAGATTTATGGCCAAATTGTAAGCAAGACAGAAAAACAATTTAAACTTCTGTTGTGTTAACACTAACCCTTTAGTATCATAAATATATGTAGAGTCATGCACTGTTAAAGGAAACCTGTTATACTCATTTTAGTCTTTCATTATGTCAGTCGTTGGACACCTAGAGCAGCTTTACATGATTTACAGCTAAAAAAAAACCTCTTAAAAACTATACTTGTGTCTGTGAAAACCCTCATTTCAGCCCTGACCTTCGTTGTGAAGCTTCTCCACTGACATAAAGTTAAACGCAGCTCTCCCAGCTTCGTAGTCATGAAACCACCTAAAAGTTATGCCTTCACAAAAAACATCTGAGGCTTCCGTTAGCTTCCCATCATAGCTATTATACTTTAGCGGTTTTTACTTTACCTGCTATCATGATGTTACCTACTGCTCGTGGTTCTGACATCAAACTTCCATCAGATCCGCTGCGGTCCGGCTCTGTGCTTTCTCGACGATTCTCCTCCTCCTCTCCTCATCCATGTTGTCTTTATGGTCCTCTGAAAACCTCTGACCTGTTGACTCCAGGCCTGGCTCCACTTATCGTGACGTTTTGTAGTTAAGTGAAATACGATCAGGTGATAACACAGAGTGTTTTATTCTGAAAATTCAATTCAAAACCTTTGTTTATTCTCGAAAAGACATTGAGGCTTCACTCATTTCCATAGTCGTCGAGATCACAGGCACATTACAATGTTACAATGTTACAATGTCATTTAGCAGACGCTTTTATCCAAAGCGACGTACATACGAGAACAAGAACAACACAAGCAAAGATCTAGACAAGAGGAAACAAGATCAGTAAGAGTAACAAAGTGCTTCAAGTCAATTTGGGTGCAGGTACTGCCAAGCAGTGTAAAGGCAATGCACAAAAGTAAATAAGGAACATCTACAAGGAAGCAACCAAACCATTTAAGACCTTCCATTATCATCATCAACAATTAACATCACCACAATAATGACCAAAGTACCAAGTGCTGGGTCACTCAAGAGCTGAACACAGATTCCCAGAGTAGAGCAGGACAGTGCCAGTCAATTGTAGCTGGAAGACATGATCTGCCACTGGGGACAACAGTGGAGAACAGTCTAGCTAAGTGCATAGTGCTTCCTAAAGAGCTGGGTCTGTAGCTGTCTTTTGAAAGTAGAGAGGGACTCTGCAGATCGAATGGAGTTGGCCAATTCATTCCACCATTTAGGGGCAACAGAAGAGAAGAGTCGAGCTAGTGATTTTGAGGCCTTGTGTGCTGGAAGCACTAGGTGCTTTTCAGAGGCTGAGCGTAGCGGGCGAGAAGGGCAGTAGACCTGGATGAGGGGTTCCATTAGAAACAACAAACAAACAAACAAACAAACACAATCATACACAAAATAGATTCATTAAAACAGATACAGTTTGAAACACAGTGGTCGCAGATCAATTAACCAGATGTTTTCATTTTGTTTTGGTGCCTGACTTCCTGTCCCACTCCATCTGCTCTGTTGAGATTGATGTGTCGTGCTCTGGCATCCGACAAATATAGAAGTCTTGTGTATCTGATCTGGACCACTCTGACCTGCCGGATCAGAACGCAGCTGGAACACAACGGAGCGGATCCAGTGGAAGTTAACACATTGACTAAAATAGAAACCCATCCGTCGACGGACTGGACACGGATCAGTCGGAATTTGGCCGTGAGCATTCATAGACGTTCTTCGTAGATGAACAGCTCTGTACCTCAGTCGCTGTTGAGACTTAACTCCAGCTCGTTCTGGTCTTTGTTTACAAAGGAGTCATCGGTGAAGTGGAGAGCACAAACAGCTACATAGTGTCGTGAAAACATAAAAACTTCCCTCTGTTTTCTGGTGCCGTCGTCTTTGAGAAGAGAAAACATTCCTTTCGTGCGACTTTCCTTCTCAACCAACAGAATACTTACGAGTGACTTTCAGAGAAATACTGAACTTACAACGTGCAGAGTGGAGGGAAAAACATTATACATATGTAAAACATGGATCAGCATTATAGCCCTCCTTTAGAGAAGACTTAAAGCAAGAGACTGATATTGCTAACTTTTCAGAAAAATGTTTTCTGTAGTATAAAATCAACTCGGATAAAGGCTACATTTTTGAGAGTGGTCTTGTCCTGGTCCCAGCACCAAGCTGCTTTAAAGACAATGAATAAATCTCTTTACTCAGTAAACATTGTGTTAAATCCTTAACAATGAAGTAAAAAACCTCTTACATCATTTATAATCACTGATAATAAACAAGAGATAACGGGTTAGTTTCAATTTTAAAATCTGGTCACATCCATGGTGCATTCCTGAAATGATGTCAGCTAATGAGCAAATATTTGAAGTAGTTCAATAACCTCTGTGCAGATTTTTCCCATAAACAGCCTGAAAGCTGAGCGCTGAGGAATATGTCCTTATTTCTCCTTTAAGAAACATCCAGTGATGGAGAAATGCAAAGTTTCTGTGAGTCAATAAACTGTGAACAGGACCTTCATCGACTCACCCTGATCAGTTTTTTTTTATTTTCGCTGCTGTGTTTGTAGCTGTTGGCAGGAAACAGAGAGCTCTCAGTCATGAGGAGATAAACATGCTTGCCACACTCTTCCTCTTAATCTACACTTCTTTCTACTTCATCATGTTTTTCTTCTCTTCTTTCCTTCTATGTACATTTTTTGGAGTCCATCTTATTTACCGTTCAGAGAGGAGTCCAGCCTGCTATCTAATGCACGCAGGCAATATACGTGATTAATGTGACTGCTGTCAAAGGTAAAGTATTTCAACCCACTATTGCTCTTCAAGTTGAAATCACACAGCCTGGTTCAGCACGCCGTGGTGCCCTTAAAGAACGTTTTTCATTCTGCTCCCTCCTACACTTTTTGTAAATGTTGCAGCAATAACAGGAGAGAGTTATAGATTAACATTTCTGACCTCCAGAGCTGTGTTGCATCAGTTCACCGATAAAGGAGGAAAATTCTCAGCTTTCTAAGGAATCAGGAGTCAGTGTCCAAGCTGCAGCACAGCAGTGTTTTATTCCAGCTGCACTCATTAGCATGTATCAGAGCTGTTGGCTTGAGTCCATCTTCTTCTATTAAAAGCTTCTGCACTCAGTGACTTTAAAGAAGGAACAAGGGGAGTGTCAGAATCTGTCCTGTGACTCGAAGCGACAGGTTTTATGGGAAATATGGTCCTAATTTTGGTGCTGACGCAATCCTGCATGTAATATCTAATAAAGTACACCTTCTTTTCCTCCTCTTTCATCTTCACTCAATAATTATAATGTTTAGAAGCTGCTGCTGTGCAAAGCTGTACGTTAAAGTTATGCAGCAGGAAGTTTTGCTTTGTGTCTGCAGTGACCCTGTTGAGATAAATCAGCTCCTCCTGTATCTCTCTGTGGCTCTGTAATGTTGGTTATCTCTCGGCCTGTAATTTATCTTCTCTGCTGATGTGGGTCACAGCATCCTGACTGTAAACTGAACCACAATGCTATGCAAAAGGGTCAGAGTGTATCTGCCTTTTGTGTGTGAGTGTTGTGATGTTTCTAGTGGACTTACAGTATTGTGCTGAAGAAGACAAACATAGGAAGGGTGTTGTTTTTATTATTATGCCACTATGTTAAAGGTGCAGTGTGTGGTATTTAGCGGCATTTATCAGAACAGACTTGGTAGAAATGGAATATAATATTCATAAGTATGTTTAAATTAGTCTATAATCACCCGCACATGAAAATGATTGTGTTTTTGTTCACTTAGAATGAGCCTTTTATATCTACAAAAGTGCAGGCTCCCTGGATTCTTCATCTTGCCGCCATGTTTCTACAGCAGGACAGACAGTTTTAATTTGGATTCTGACTGCTAAATCTTACCATTTCTACACACTATACCTTTAAGCTTAGCTGAATGATCCCAATTCTGACACAGATCCAGAGCTGTCTCTAAGCATTTTGTCGCTTTACTGACAGAAATATAAAAAACCCAGAACCTGTAATTCTCTGCTCTTAAAATGCACCCATGAAGATATTTCTCACTGCTTTGTTTTGCTCTGCGCCAACAGCACTGAGATTAGATCTTTTGTGACACCAGCATAATATCCTGGTGCTAATGTTGGACACCCCTTACTGGTAAACAACAACAGTTGTCTTAAGTAACCAACTGTACACTGGGAATACTTTTTTTCATTAGTATATACAGTATTTCATTATTTAGCAGAGGGTGAAATTTAGGCATGCACATCCCTGAGTGGGTGCTGGATCCAAACCAATCAAACATAATGAAAGAATATAAAGATCCAAACAACAGGAAGCTCCCATTGAAGGGTTTATTTAGCACTAGGTGACATATCGAGCCAGTGTGCTCTTCCTCACACCTGCAAAAACATTTGATTGATCGACCGAAGCTTCCTGGTGAGCAGCTCTTTATGTACTTTCATAATAATTTTCAGTGTTTGGCCTTCAAGCATGTGCTCCAACTAACAGGAAAGGCAGAACACGGAGTAACAACCTGGGGGACTTAAATAATCACATGCCTCTGTGCCTGATTTATGAAGTTGTTATGAGTTGTAACTTCAAGTCCAAACAACCTGCTGTCGGCTGAAGATGATTTGTGGGTCTGGGGGAGGCTGAGGTTTGGACCAGGTCTGCTGGTTTGGATGCTGACGGTAAAGCAGCTCCATTAAGACATTATGTGAAGTAACTGGTGTTTAGAAAGGGTTGTGTATCTGTCAGATCTGCATTATGAAGTACATTTAAAACAAATTAATGCCTTTTTTAAAGTTTTACATGCTGAATTCTTCACCAGTATAAAACATGTTGTGTTTAATGTCATCTCTTGTTTTCTTTGTGACGGGGTCATGACAACAGTTTCACCCATACTCAGAGTGAGACGTACTCCCTGCTTTGTCTTTCATGCAGCTTTCCATGACGTCAGTCTTCATGTGTGTTTGAGGCCTGCAGCGATTCATACGTGTGAGAAATGTCCGTGGCCTTTAGACAATATAAAAAGTTGTTTAATGTTGCTTCACTCGAGCAGCGTTCGTGGCTGTTTGCCCGTGGCCGTAAAAAGTTAATCTGTGGCCATTAAATATAACATGGAGGTGGTTTTATTCGTACACTACAAGCCTTTGCCAAAACATCATTAACTCCACGTCAAGGTAAATAAAGGGGCACGCTCAGGTCTCTGCTTGCGGGCTTGATCAGCTTACATCGTAGCCTTAGTTTGACCCGCTGTGGCGATGTTCTCATTGGAAGATTTCATGCTATTTTCATGTTTATTACAGATTTTATTACTCATGATTTTTAACAGAGGGGCAGCCAGGGGTAGCACTGGCCCCCCTTGAAGTCTGATCGACCACCAAGTGCTGCACTAAGATCCTAAGCTCTGATTGGCTATTTGTCTTGTCAGAGGCGGGACTTATGTTAAAATTGACAATTTGGGATGCGTTAGCAGTCAGATATTTTTCTTCTTAAAGAAAGTAACACACACTGGAATAGCTGTGGAGACATAGAGGATTTGTGTGTGCACACACTCTGGCCACAGTTTCCTATGAGGTTGCTGCATTTGGGCCACCCAAGTCAAAATAGTCTGGAATCTGCCTCTAGTCAGTGTTTTTGTATCCCTTCAGGTGTTGTGTGTACTTTCACAGTGTTGAAATCAGGCTCAAGTAGATGTCAGAGAGTCCACCTGCCCTTATTTTAAACTCCTGTTTCTGTAGTTCCTCTTGCTGAAGGAAGCCATTTTGCAGGATGTTTTGCCTCAGTCCAAAGTGGTATGGGGGATGGGGGTTAAATGTGCTTAATTATTTTACTGGTTAATGTGCAAAAGGAGCCAAAAGTTTGTCCATTAAAGGCTTACGTAAAAGTCAAGTTAAAAAGAAGGATAAACAGCTTTGATTTCTTCAAGTTTTGGCTGGGGACTTGGACAAAGGTTGAGGTCTGCATGAAATAAAGAAACCCAAACGGATCACTTACAGGTGAAGGCTGCTTCTTAGTGAGACCTTCATCATCATCAGGGCTAAAAGAAAATGATCTTCTCATGCAATTCCTGAAATGCCAACAAAGCCTGTGAGTGTTCCCGACATCAGTGTCATGGCAGGTTGAATGCAGTCTCATAAATGTGACCTCACAGGTGAAATAATAATAGCTGGTTAGATTATTTTTCTGTCTGAGGCAGTTTGGATGTTTGAGCTCTCCTCCAAATGCTGAAACTTGATATATGAAATGCCTGCAGTCGTCAGAGCCAAAGTTCAAAGGGAAACTCTTTAACCGTGATTTAGAGCCGAGGCGTGCAGAGAGCCGCTGAAATCAAGAGGACATGAAAAGTGATGCTGATGCCTCACTGGAAGAGGATCAAAAGCAATTAGAGATAAATGATCATAATAACAAATACCATAAAATGACCTTTTTCACACACATGAATGTAAACTCGCTTAAAGCCTGTTAGAGAAAACGCAGAGGGAACTGCACCGAGGCCAAGATTCAACATAAACAGTTCAATTATTCAGAGGAGTGTTTAAAGGAGCGCAGTGTGTGTGGATAGAAGATGGAGGCTAACTCTTTAAGAGATGTTATCCCTCTCTGTCCTCCAGATAATCCCTCTCCTCATCCATCCTCTCTCTCCTACTTAAAGAAGAAGAAATCATTCGCTCTGTAATGTACCATGAAGCAGCTCCACACACGAACCAGCTGCTCTGTCTGCTCTGCCTCATACTTCTGCCATAGGTCGACATTTCTCAGTGTCTTCTCTGGTGGAAACACATGATACCTATAGATAAAAGTTAGATGGATCTAAGGTCTGCTGGAGTTTAGTCTAGGATTGCAATGAAGAGCTGTGTCTGCAAAATAGGAGGAGAACCTACGAGAGCAGGGATGCAAATGAGATCTGCCGTTTGTTTAGATGTATGATGTACCGCTGAATAGGATGCTGGACTGCGCCTGAGAACTAATTATTTTTAAGCACCCCTGAAAAAGTTGAGAGCTGCAGAAATTGTCCTGAAACTTTTGAAATATTATATGTATAAAAGTTCCTTTGATGCAACAGGTTTGATGCAAGTGTTTGGTTTTTAACCAAAAGACACATTCCTTCTGCTGCCCTTTCTCTCTCTCTCTCTTCTCTTTTATCCCAACTGTAAAAAAAAAAAAAAGAAACATTAATTCTTCAGCACTTTTTTCAGTGTAGTACTATTAGTCCTCCAGAGTCTGTAATCAGAGCTGCATCCTGTTTAAGGTCTCATCTCCATAAGAAATGAAATAATAACAATTCTGCATAACAAAAGCAAAGCAGAGACAAGAAAGTCACACGTGACGCTAGAAGACAAATTAGAACCTGTAGCCAAGGTAGTGCTAAAAATGATAAATGGACTTTCTTACCATTTATCATTTTAAATCAGTAAAATCATCTAAAGCAATATTTTGAGTCAATCTGTTGATTGCTTTTAGCCGAGTAATAAGCAGGATAATGCTCAGTGAACGGGTCCCGACACAGGGAAACAGGACCCAGACATGAAGTGGAGGGGTCTAGTCTCAAAGCCATGTGTTAAAAGATTTGATTATAGAAGACTAAGTTTAATTGTATCAATCCTCAGAGAGTCACCCGGGGAATTTGACATACAGTACGTACAAAAGATGAGACGAGAAAAGATGAGACAAGGAAAGGAATGAAACACAACGCAATGCAGCAGGACACTAGACTGTATAATGGACGTAGTATCCTTGACTTCACCCATATGTTTCTGAAGTGCTGTTTTGAAGCAAATCGTCAGTGGATACCATTTTGAATATGCTGAAGTCAACCTAAATTCTGTCGAGTTAGTGTGAGGTAAAGAGGCGGGCTTTGAGCTTCCTAGCCAACAGCTACAGTGTTCCCGCCTGTCAATCAAGTCAGCTGTGCCTCTCATTGGAAGACTCGTAATCTTCATATCTTCAAAGCTGCTGCGGTATGAAAAAATTCAACTCCTGTACACTGTGCCAAGTGAAATGAGCTATTCAGACTACACTCGTTTTTTGTACCAGGCTGTAAACATGTCTATTTCTACTTCCGGAGCCACTTACACATTTGCTTCAATTCTCACGACTGGATGTTGCCACTTGGCTAATACTAACAAGACTTGAAAGTTATTGTTTATGGTTAACTGCAACTTTTTAGGATATATTTAACCATTTTTTTAACCATTTAACCATGATATACATTCATACAGTTGTTCATTTATAAATGTCTTTTGCACTTCTTATTCAATTTTTATTCAAGATGTTGAGCCTGAATCTCCAAAAAGTTTCATTATATTTGTTAAATGTTTGAATTTCTTGAAGAGTTTCCATCCACAGCACCTGTTGCTCCACTAAATTAGAGTTTCCTTACCTTTTTTCTGCTCTAAGTTGAAAAAGATCAGCAGGTTGCAGAGTTGTTCTCTGTGTGGTCCTGTGTTGAGGTTTGTGCTCTCCCTCCAGCTTCTGTCAGTGATGACTGTTAATGTAGAGAGGTCTTTTTTTAGATGAGAGAAGAAATTAAAGAACAAGTGAAGCAGATGAAGAAAAAAGTACACAATGCTCCTTCTCTCCTTCCCCACATGGAGAGGTTCATTAAGGAGGGAAAAGAAAAGGTTGCTTTTCTTCTTAGTTTCTCAGGTTTCTAACTGTAGGTCTTATATTGTTACTCGAGTGAGGAGGAGAACTGAAGGAATCCCATTAGAGGAGAGAGTGGGGTAATGGTGGGAAGTAAAAGGACGAGGTGGCTGAGGGAGGAATTTGGAGGTTGCAATTTTGTCAATGAACCTGAAAGAGGGGTGGAGGTGGGTGGGCTCTGAGGTTGTGTGGGCAGCAGAATAAAAAAAAGAGTGGGTAAAGAGGGGGGCGAGGTTTTGAAAGCCATTATGTTCGAGGCAAAAGAAGAGGAAGGGCATTAATGAAGAGAGTAATGTGTTCTTATTAAGGCTGTGTACAGATTAATGTGTAGCTTTGCACGGGTAAACACAGCCTGCACATTTTAAGACCGGAGTTGACCTTTGGAGAGCAGATTTTAAGACATTTTAAGTGTTCACACTAAAATGAACTAGTTCATGTTAATATATATATATATTTTAACTTAGTTTATGGTCCAAAAAAGGAACTATTTCACGTTCATTTTTTTGCTGCATCTATTTCATTTTTCAATAGAGCCTCCTATACTTCAGTCCACAGCCCTCAATCACTGGCATTTCCCAGACTACGTGATTTACTGTATTCTACTACAGAATCATAGACAGATATTGAGTTTGCTAGACAAGAGAATCCAAATTAATACAGGAAAAATATGCAGCTTTGGAAACTTACCTGTCATGATCTGTCTCGATTTGTTCGTAAAACATCTGGATTGTTAGACTCATAAGCCATACCGTATGCCTGTCAGGTGCCGTGAATATGATTTCAGCGACAGTAAACACAGCACTCGGGTAACTCTCTAAAACTCTTGATACTTTCCGGACCCTCCTGGGGATGTGAGCGGTCGTTCACTGCTTCCAGGAGGAAAGAAGTCCACGTCCACGTCCACGTCCACGTCCACGTCCACGTTCACGTCCATGTTCACATTCACGTTCATGAGTTCCAAACCGAGCAGTTCAGTTCAATGTTCACCAAAAAACTACCACGTTTATTTTTGCGCGTTCACACACAACACAGGACATTTATGTATTATTTTGAAACCTGAATGCCATCAGTAAAAGCTAACTGATTTCTTACATGCTTACGTAGTCGTTACTAGTATGCGTTTTGTATGCTATTAAACCGTTCTTTCAGGTTATATGTTATATATGTTTACTGTGATGGGATGACACTGCAGCATAGCAACCACAAACTGTTTGTGATAAGCATGCTCAGTCTGTGTAATTACTCACTCACACCATTTGAACAACTCATGTCTAATTTGAAATCCACCCAATTTCTCCAGAATCCACTTTCTATCAGTCCTGGCACAGAAATGCAGCACCAAGATGGAGCACCGTCCTGCTGCTCCGGCTGTGAGTGAGTGAGCTCCTCAGGTCCAGCATGCTACTGCAGAGAGAAAGAGAGCAATCAGACATCTGTGCTGATTGACTCTGACACTGCTCCCACAAGCCATTCACTCACATCTATCCTCTGCAGATGACACCACACCCCTCCTCCACAGTGGTTTCTGATCAGTTCCTAAACATGTTCCTGGAACTTTTTTTGTCTCACTGGTACCTTAAAGCTGATTCCCCCTCCAACAAACAAAGTGTGTACTGTTTTATTGTAACACATTGGCTGAGCTCTGAATGTTTGCAAGGCAGTTTGACTCTTGATACTATGAAGGTCTGTAGCTGAGGACCTGTTGCATCAAAGGACTTGTTTAGCTTTGTATGTGGTCTTTGAATGTGTTACAGTGCATGCAGAGCCAGAACACATACTGTGTGTAAACTGATGCACAGCTGGCCCTCAGCTGCAGACTCTGGTTGTGTTAAAGTGCGACTTTAAAGGAAGTTTGATACGTCAGCACCTTGAAGGCTTCAGAAGAAAAGAGGTTCATTTTCAAACTTAAGATATTTCCATCAGACAGCTCAGGTCAGGACACAGTGAGTTCTCCTCTCTCCAGCCTGCTCTGAACCAGAATCAGCTCTGCAGCCAGAGTATACTGTACTTCAAGTCTGACTGCAGCCTGTGCTGAGACAAAAGATAGATTGGGTGCAAAGAAGAGAAAAAGAAATCCAGCTGTGTCTTTCTGCTAGCTTGTTAAGATGTTATCATCACTAAATGAAAACAGGGGGAGGCTCTGAGCCACACACAACTCTTCTGCACACAGAGGAAGCAACAAGGAAGTAATTTAGTAAAAGAATGAGCCAGTAAGAGCCTTTTTTAAATCAGTAGAAGAAGAGCACTGCAGCAGGAATCATTTATACCAAAGTAGCAGAGATCAGTGAAGGCAGTGTGGGGACCGGTGGAAAACAGAGGAGTGCTGAAGGGAGGGAGACACATTAGCAGCATTTAACATTTTTCTCACAAACTACACCAGCCTTTAAGTTATTGATACTTTAACATTTACGCGTACTGACCCACGTTGGTCCTTGACATCATCCTGGTGTCAGCTCACCGCCTGCTACTGGATCCGTTAGGAAAAGCAAACATGGTCTACCACCCAGACCAGGAAGTGTTTAGACTGGGGTGGAAACGTGAGCAGCCTTTGAGGGGAGCCACGTCAAGCTTCAGTCAGTCAAACTTTATTTACACGTTTCAACAAAACGACCACAACAGAAACATGAGAACATCTGAACCGGAGCAAACAGCGAGCAGGCTAGCAGTTATTGTAGCAGCGAGTGTTTAGGTTTTAGAAATTATCCCCCAAAAAAGTCACGTAATGAAAGAAAGTAAACACCTGAAGTAAAACTCAGGAGTTCTTTGATCTTCAGATTTTCAGTGGTGGGTAAATGTTTTAATGTCTGAAATAGTCCGGATGTGTCCTGGCAGTTCTGTCAAATAAACCTGAGGAGAGGAGAAGAGAGGCATCGCTACCTGAAATCACTGAAACAACAAGCAGAGGAGTCCAGTTTCAGACCTCATCGGGAATTATGTGTTACTCAATACGTAGCTCGTGTTCCCGGGAAAACAGAGGAGGCAGGCGAGAGGAGGTTCTGGTAAACTCTGATGAAGTGTCATTGCTTATAATTAGTATGTCGTTCTGTAATGACATAGGTTAGTTTCTGCAGCAGTCCGTGCAGGTCCTGACTTAAAAAGGGGTTCAAAACAGCTTGTCAAGATCCATTAATCCTCCAAAATCCTAAACCAGTTCAGTTTTATTGATCCTTTGATATACCCATAGACTTTTCTCTGATCATCTTGCATTCATGTTTTAATCTTAGTTAATCAATCAATCAGTCTTTATTTATATAGCGCCGAATCACAACAAATGTTGTCTTAAGACTCTTTACAAACAGAGCAGGTCTAGACCATACTCTATGTTCTATTATTAACAAAGACCCAACATCAAGGATAGTGAAGATGAAAAGAGAGATGAGAGTGGTGAGAGTGTTAGGTAAGGCTTCATATCCCTGAAAATACTTTAATAAGAGTTGATTTTTATTGAAGTTTTGCTATAAGTGGAAACCAAGCAGCGAATGTGTGTTTTCGAAACAAACGTTCCTCCTGTCCTTCTGGGAGTAATGCGTGGGGACGTCTTCTTATGTAGATGGAGACTAAGGTATTCATCGGCGTCAGGACAGCTGGGGTTTGGTTTCTATCATCCTGAAGGCCTGCTTTCATTTGAGTCCAAACTCTGAAGACATTAGCTGTGAGGTGTCTCTCTCTGTCTGGTCCTCTGGAAGAGCTAGCATGTGCTAACTGAGGTAATGTGCTGCAGCCTGCCTGCAGACTTAAGGTGATCAAATATGAACTGCAGCTTCAAATAAAGCTCTCTCTAATAAAACAAATTTCCCTAAAGGTCAATAACTTGATATCCACCCTGAATATTTCTCATATTCAAATTTAATGAATGTTTTGGATGAAATCTGATACGACTGCTGTTGGTGTCAGGTCAGTTAAAGATGCTGCCAAACTTTGCTCTGAGTGATCCAGATGTGAGAAAAATCTGCCAGCTGACACACACCAGGTTAGACTCATACACTCTCACACACCCTATCTATATTGTGTGTGAGTGCCTGTGTGTGATCTATAAAAGCAGAGGCGTTGTCCGTGTGTTTAATGTGTTTGGTATTTGTCGGGCAGTGATAATCAGACATGTTCGACACAGAGCAGACAGGAATGTCTGACAGGTGAGGAGTCCTGTCAGGTTTTATCTAATCACTGTGTTTTTATCAGAGAGCGATAACACGCACGCCTTCTCCTCCCTCTCAGAAGGGTGCGGTCTGTCATTCATGTCCTCATGTGAGACTCTGAAGAAGGCCATACTGTGAAAAAATAATCCCATTGTTTTGACTCACAACCAAAAATCTAAAGAAATAAATCACTTCTTTTAAGATGTGAATCAGTCTGCAAGCTATTCACGATTAGTTTCAGAGCGCACTTTGACGCTTCATGACGTCTCACGGCCAAATTCCACCGGATCCGTGTCCAGTCCGTCTCCAATCCGTCACAGCATCGCAGTTGATAGGTTTCCATTCTAATTAATGTGTTAACTTCCACTGGATCCGCTCCAAAATAAAGTAAGAAAATAACAATAATGTGGAGAAGTTTGAAAGGAGTCAGGAGAAGAAATGGTTCAAGTGTGTGATGCATGGATGCAACTTTAGAGAACTGATACACGCCTCAGATCTTTGCTGCTCAAAGCACGTCTCTGCTAGATTGAGCGCAGTTTACAACATATTTGGGTCTCTCAAGGTAAAGTAGTAATTGCATTGCATTGTGGGTAATGTAGGTACCAGACAGGATCCATGATTGTTTTGAAAGTCAATACAAATCGAATGAATGTTATCGTGCACTTGGAACAACTTGGAGCAAAAAAGCATCATAGTGGAACTTTAGTTCATGATGAAAGTTTAAAGGTGGACAAGCTTGAACTGCTTTTCATAAAGACTCAAAGAAGAGAAACAAATAAAAGTTGCAGCCTGAATGTAAAAGAAGGTTTTGAATACAAGCTCTCCTTTAACTTTATTTGTAAAGATGCTCTGAAGCTGCTAAAGTCAAACCAGAAAATGTCTGTAAGGAACATTTTCATGGCCTCGTTGGAGCTCAAACTCCAGCCTGTTTTTTATGGAATAATAAGCAGCACATGAGGCTTATGTAAATAACAGACACTCCTTTCATGTCCTGTCTTTACACATTTTGGAATTCAGTTTTAATTTAAAAGAGCTCTGGAGGAAATGCTTTCAGTATGAAGACTATGGCTGCTGTTCTATGATCACAAGTGTGTGACACTGACCAGACTCAGGACCTGCAACTGTGTGTGTGTGTGTGTGTGTGTGTGTGTGTGTGTGTGTGTGTGTGTGTGTGTGTGTGTGTGTGTGTGTGTGTGTGTGTGTGTGTGTGTGTGTGTGTGTGTGTGTGTGTGTGTGTGTGTGTGTGAGGGGGAGAGAGAGAGAATATGTGTGTGTTTCTGAAAGAATGCTTGCTGTACAATATGTGGAGGAGATATTAATATATGTGTTGTCATGCAGATGCTTTTGTCCCCTCTGTTATCTTTTGTTTGTGTCTGCAGTTTGTACAGACACAGAGACACCAGAGTTTGTGAGGGAGATGGCAGAAGAGATAATGAGCTTTAAGGCTTTTGGCCACCACACAAGCTGAGGAGAGTCAGAAATACCCAAATATGGAGTTATGGAGTTATTCTGAGACTTGCTGTTATTTATTTGACATTTTAATGATGTATGAACGCCAATACTGACATGTAACAGTGCAGGCAGAGAATGGAGTAACACATGTTTTCATTAATCCATCAAGATCCAACCTGGCTCTGAGTCCAGCTCCCTTAGGCTTTTATTTAATGATCAAGGTTTTCCATCACTGGATGAGTCATTTATTGAATTACAGTGCTTATACACTGTGTTTGTACTGTACGTTTAATTTGTTTGACTGTAAAAGTCTTGAAGTGTGTTGGCACCACACAGAGCACTGCATTAGATAAAGAATAATGCACCATAAAAATCTAAAACAATAGAGAGAAATCTGCTGAAATGTTACGTTCTCTTTTTCTCTTTTTTCAATTTTATGCTGCAACAAGCGGCCTCTGTTTCACACGCCCTTTCACACATGAACTCCTGACATTTTCTTCATAATTTCAGAACAATCAGGCTCTTATATTTTCAGGGTTTTTCCTCTCACAAATGCACGTAAAAGCAAGAAACATTCTGTGTGACACAGAATCAACTAAACGTTGTCAGCCTCTCTAGTGTGCACCAGAATTCATCAGTTAAACTAAATCTAAATATTTGTATGATTTGTATTATATTGTATTATATTTTGATCTTTTGTTATGTCTCTGAGCTGCAGCTCAGCCACCCGCCTCTGTTCAGAGCTGTAGCTCTGCCTAATGGCTTTTGCCATAATGCTCTAAAGCTCTACTACCTGGATGTAAATGAGCACAGGTGACAGATGGCCTCTTGTAGCATGGCGTGATTTGTTGTTATTTTGATATCACTCCACTAAAGCAATGAGGAACTAGCACAGGCATGTGGGCATTAACCTGCGAGGAGGACTGAAGGCTGGTGGTGCTAGCTCTGTTAACTTTAGCCACTCTCTGCAAAGCACTTTGAAATTATTTATTTGCAGACTCAGTGATCCTGCATTTAGCTGTGTTAATTAAATTGTGCTTTTTGACAGTTTTCTTACCTTTAGTGTAGTCAGCTAGTTGAAATTTAAATTTCTATTTAAATAACAAAGAAATTTGATGCCTTGGAACATCTCTCACGTCTACGTTAAAACGATGAAAGGTGGGTCGCCAGTTTGCCCTGTGGTTAAATCACATGCCCAATGTTCCGAGGCTACTGTACTCAAGCGGAGGTTCCCCAGTTTGATTCCAACCTGCAGCCCCTTCTCAGCATGTCACTCCCTATTCTCTCTCCTTGTTTCCTGCTTTACAAACTGTCCTGTCCTCTCAAGATGAAGGCATAAAAACCTGAAAAATAGAACTTAAAAAATAAACAAAAAAACAGAAAAATCTATCATCTGTGCATGTTTACATCTAGGTAGTAGAGCATTACAGCACTATGACAGAAGCCATTAAGCAGAGCTACAGACCCAGCTAGAGTTGAGGGCCGTGCTACAGCTTAGACACAAGGGATGAACGGCATTTCAGGCCTAAAATTCTTAATAATTTGTATATTGATAATTCTGGTGTCAGCTAGTGAGGCTGACTTCTACAAATCATTCACGCGATTAAATGCTCACACTGGAGACATACTAAGAGAGCAAACAAAGCTCTGCAGCAGCTTGTTGAATACCCAACTTCTTTTCTGAAAGGCTTCATGTCACTAAGTGTGGTTCACGGGTATATACACATGTTTATATGACAACAAACAGTCAGATGAAGTTAGTTCATAGCTCAGTAAGGCTTTCATCAGAGACGTAAGTAAATAATCTAAAGGTTAAGTTCTTCTAACAGGCATCTTTGGTGGAAACAAGAAGCCTTTCCTCTCACCTACAAAACACTCAAACACGCCAACAGTTTGAATAAAGCAGGTCCAGTTTTAATCACCTTCCTGATTGCAAGCAATCAGTGTTAATCTCTGAGAACAATCAATCACACATACACACACACATACACACACACACACACACACACACACACACACACACACACACACACATGTTAGACAGACTAATATTCCCTCCTCTGTTCTCTAACATTCACATTCCTTTTTAAAAATTCAAGGTCTCTCTGTTGCTGTGACTCTATTTTCTGACATTCACATCCTACTCTATTACACACACACACACACACACACACGCACGCGCGCACACACACACACACACACACACACACACACACACACACACACACACACACACACACAAAGTAGTATGTGTGCTGCACAGGTGTTCGGCACGCACCCAGCTCTCCCAACGCTTTTGTTCTGCCTAAAATCTTTAACAAATGTTTCCCATTATCCAGCTCGCTTTCTGTCCTCTCTCACTCACACACACACACACACACACACACACACACACACACACACACACACACACACACACACACTTAGCTCAGCACATGCACACAGTCATGCTCAGTTGAGTTTGAGCTCTCTGAGAGGTTGGTGGAAATGATCCTGTTGATTGGACTGTAACAAGACGTGACTGAGGAAATGAGCAGTAAGTCGTCTTTGTGAGAAAACAGAGACCATCACAGTTAGCGTGCCACTCATCAGAGAGCGAGAGTTTAAACTGAGGATTTACTGTCTTTGTTTTTAAACCTAACTGTTCTCAAAATGTGAGAAACAAATGACAATTGTAATCCAAAGAAAAGGGAGATATTTGAGTCTGGTTGCAGACAAATAAGGCCCCTACAATCAACATGTAGAGAAATTAAGGCCTACTTGAGTTAATTTCGATCCTACAGATACTTCTTCTGTTTTGAAAGAATGAAGGTAAATATATTGTAATTCTTTAAAGACCTTATGAGGAGTTTTCATGTTGTGTTGATTCTAGTGACCTCTGATGAAATCAGAAGTGTTTTTACAGAAGACTACATTTCCCATGAGCACCATCACCCTCTTTGGTAAAGATGTATCTCATTTATTGTTACAGTTCTTTTTAATCCGACATTTCTTTAATCAGAGTGATGAGGTCAAGTGTTGATTTGTTACCACGTCAGCTTATGAACTGTAACGTAACATTGACTAAACTTTGTAAACTCTGATTTGTTACCGTTAGCTAGTTTACCAAAGGTGAGCAGAAGTAGCGGTTTAACATTACCCTTCACAGCCCCAGTGTCTTGATATTAGCTCCAGTGTCCCAATACATGTCTGAATAATGTAAATATGCACACGGTTTAACTCTTTAGTCCTAAAAGAGCAGTGAAGCATAAACATTAAATCACTTTCATAGACATTTAGCTCATTTAGCTAGCAACGCCCTGGTTGTACAGTTTCTTCGTCTAAGACAGAAACCTACATCTGTTTGATAATCCTGCTTCGGTAACTTACCTCTCACAGTCAAACTTTACCAGCAGAGCTCTAAACAGAGACTTCAGAGGGACTACTCTGTAGGTCATGAAGATGCATCAGCATAAGATGGAGACTATTTCAACATCAGTTAAAACTCCTCACAGTGCATATAAGTAAAGATGTAGATGTCAGTGAGCGCTAGCTGGGTGGCCAGAGGTGGAGAGAGGATGACTGAACGAGCTGAGATCACATCCTCTCACATCGCTGACCTCCTGACCTCACTAATCCTGGCCTCACTGACACACACACACAATCGCACTCAAAATATACCTTCCTCAAGAGTTTCGGAGGGCGTGACCTTTTGCCATTGACCATTTAGCATAAATCCAGATAAGCGCTGACCAATCAAAAGCATTGTTCTAGTGTTGAGAGCTGTATCTTGGACACATGTTAATGCACTTTTCAAAGGAATAAAAAAACCTTCAGAGCAGACAATGACGAATCTGAACACATAATGGTTCAGTGTGATGTAAAACGTCTGACTTCCCCTCATCTTTGGTGTCATTTTACACGGTGGCCTCCTCAGGGAGTGGTCTCTGAGGTATCTCCTGAAGGTTTCTTTCATCGTGTGCTCCCATCACTGGATCCCTTGATGGATGTGATCTATAGGGATCAGTGAGGCAGAGCCAAGTGCAGCGGGTCCATAAAATGAGATCCTTCCTTCCTTCCTTTTATTGTCTCCAGATCTATCCCATCCAGAGCTCAGGGCTTTATCTCATACCTGGCAAAACCTTTGACCAAAGAGTGTAAAGACAGGGGTTTTTCAATGTGCATCTCTTAGTTCTCAGAGTGTTTCTTCATTAAACAGCTTAAAGGAGAAAAAAATGATTTATGATGATCTATGATGTCCTCATAATAAACAGAATATAAGTTGCACCAGTATAAAGGAGGGGTCCTGCTTTAACACTTCAATGGCATTAAGAAAAGTACACCTCATTAGAGCGCCATTAGCCTAGCAGTATGAGTGCGCCACATGTACAGAGGCTATAGTCCTTGTAGCAGCGGTTACTGGTTCAACTCCCAACCATGACCATTTGCTGCACGTCTCTGACCTCTCTCTGCGCCCCATGCTTCCTGCCTCTTTGCAGCTGTCCTATCCATAAACAAATAAAATGTGCAGTTTCTATGCAGATGTGTAGATGACAAAAGGCAACTAAAAGGGCTTTTTATACATAGATTTAACGGTACTTAATCTATGGTTTTCATAGGTCGAAAATGGTCGACCTGAAGCCATCGGTCCATAGAAGAAGTAGAAGTTTGAAGGTGTTATGTAGAATTATTTAAATAACGAAGCAGGCACCTTGTTGAGTGGCTGTACAGTTGAATGTGTGATGATTAAAATGCACCATAGAAACAGTAGAAGGTCAAACTGAACAGGTTACAGACTGGCACTCTAAGTCTACACAAAGTCCTTGTCTGTGTGAGAAGGAGAGAGAAAGAGAGAAGGTTGTCTCAATGAAAAATGAGCTGTGAAGATTTCCTGTGTACCATGAAACTGATACGGCAGCCGCTGTTTGATCTGATTTCAGATGAAGAAGAGTTGGCTCGTCGACTTAACCCAAACTGTATGTGTTCACCGTGGGATATCAGTGTCTGTGCAATGGAAACATTTGGAACAGTTTAGTTACACCTTGTGATGAGTCTCAGTGATGAGTAACAGTGATGACAGTGACGCTGAAAAGACAGCTTTTCATCAACTGGGAAAAAAAAACGTCTGCAGGCATTTTTTCATCATAGACTCTGAAAGAACCAAAGAAACTGATTAATATTCATATCTTTATTAACACCAGTCTGATTTTGATCAGTCCTGAGGACTGAAATGCTGCCAAAACTTGTGCACAGTATTTATTAATTGCTGCAGAGTTGAGATTCTTTACATGTCCAGGATGTCAGAGCTTTGAAATGAAGTTGGATGTGAATTGTTAAACTGAGAGAAACACGCATCTATAGCCTCATGAGCAGATTTGGGGTGGACAGTTGTTAACTCACACACTTACTTTTCTGTCATATATGTCAGGGGCGAGATATAAAACATAAAGATAAACAGTGAAAGATAAAAATAATTAATCAAAAGAGAAGGACCTGAAGGAAAAGTGTTTAACAGCTTTCTCGACTCCTGCAGGTTTGTCTTTGTCAGAGGGATCACTTCAGCTCTGGCTTCATGTTCAGGTTTTAAGTGTGACCAAGTGTGATTAATGGCTGTACATATGAACCTGACCACATCGCTCTGCAGCTGATGTTTCCCATGATTCTCCTCTGTATTTTCCCGGGCTTGTTGGCGAGCAGAGACTCTTGTTGTAAGCTCTGATGAAAGCAGTGAGGACGTCAGAGCTGCTGTGATTTATTCCTCTTTAAATGATTTCACTGCTGCTGAGTTGTGACAAATGTGCCGTGCTGCAATCAAAGACACGACTTCTTTTCAAAGACGCCACACAAGACACACAGCAGCGTCTCTGTTCGCATTAAAGTGGAGATTCACAGTGTGGGGTCTGCTTCTTTGACTCGCAGGCAGAGGCTGGATGTCATGATGGTCTCTTGGAGTTTCATGGTTAATTTCCTCCGCTCATTCAGGTGATTATTTGCAGCACAGAGAGGTCAACTGAGCTGACTCACAGGGCGGTTCTGCGGCAGGAGAACTCAGGGAGCTTCAAGGTTAATTAGTTGTTTTTACTCAAGTTCACATTTACAGCCAGAGTTCATGGATTTACCTACAGACGACCCGGATTCTACAAATGTATCACAGATGGAGAACTCAGATGTGTGCATCATGCAGACGAATATAACTTAGACTTCACTCGTGAAAAATATACTTTTATTAAATAAACAATCAATTTTCATGTAGCGCCGAAGTTATCTCTAGACGCTTTACAAAAATTGTAAGTCTACACCCTGTTTTCTGTTCATATTATTCCCAACCCAGCAAGTCATCGTCAACATTGGCCTTTAGTGGCAAGGACAAACTTCCCTCCAACAGGCAGAAACTTCGAGCAGAACCAGGCTTATGGCTGCCGCGACTGGATATGCAGAGAAAGTGGAGCAAAAGAAGAGCAGGAAAGAAAGTGATAATTAAAAAGAAGAAGAATAACAACAAAAACAAACAGATAAGACATACTAAGACATCATTTTCTCTGCTGTTGTGTTTGGGGAACACTGAGGACAGCCAAGCTCACACTCTGTGGATTGTGACATGGAATGCAACAGTAACTAATTAGAAAGCAAGTTGACTGAAGAAGCAAGCACAATTGATTTGTAGCAACAAATAAAAACATACCACAATCAAATCAACAAGGAGAGGAGTTGAACATAAATTGTTTCACTAATGGATGAACCAATAGCAAAGCAGCTAACAACAATCCTGTGGTCAGCCATGTTTGTTTACTCTAAAGTCAAATTTGACTGTGAGAGATTTTGCAGAATTTCCTGTTTAAACTGAGTAAAAAAATCTGCCACTGGGCTCAGAAAAAAATGCTTACTAAGTTTCTTGAAATAAGAGTAACGTCTTAATTGAAGAAACTTATCAAGTTAAGTTTTATTACTCCATTGGCATGTTTTTTTCACTCATTACAAG